>NC_084596.1:40674207-41030457 GCF_033807715.1 Cololabis saira | reverse complement strand
TGAATCATCCGCTGCTAACAGTGAGGCCGTGCCAAGCTGGCACCACGGCTGACACAGCTTCTGTTGGCAGGGTGACGTGCCATTGTCGGAGAGAGAGGCCTTCAGCCCGCGCTGGCCCGAAACGAGCTGCTGCACAATGAGCATCGGGCACACATTATCCTGTCTGACATTGTGTGACATTGGAGAGCATGAATTGAGGGAGTGATCTAAAAGTTTGAGTGTCATTCCTGCGGTGCGCTGCTTTACAAATCATTTCAAAATACCTGGATCTTGAATCAATCGATAAGGTGGCTGTGGTTGTATCTGGTGGATCAAATGATCTCACTTTTCAGCTTGGCATTATTTAACTATATATGTTGATATGTTAAAAGAGGGAAAAGTAAAGCACATTTATTCAAAAGTTTGCGGACACTGAATTATCTTGCAATTTTCGAGTAATACTGGGCAATTCAAATCATATAATTTAGGCCTAAAGTTTTTGCATTAGAATATGATTTTTTAAAAACTTTTTAAAGCATTTAATAGATCCCAAAAACCTATAGAGGGAATGCGCATGACGTCACAGATGCAACTTCACAGCGGGTTAGGCCCACTGAGTGTCAGAAAGACTGAGTGTCAGAAAGACTGAGTGTCAGAAAGACTGAGTGTCAGAAAGACTGAGTGGCAGAAAGACTGAGTGGCAGAAAGACTGAGTGGCAGAAAGACTGAGTGTCAGAAAGACTGAGTGTCAGCGTAAACTTTCAGTTTGAGCAACTGGAAAACATCTAAAATGGGAAAGAGCTGTTGTGCAATCGACTGTACTCATAGATTTAGCAAGAAATCTGAGTTATCGTTTTACAGACTGATGAAAAATAAGCTTAAGAGAGACAAATGGATCGCGGCAATTCACAAAAACAACTGGATTCCAGTGAAACGTGGATTTGCGGTTCCCATTTTGTATCAGGTAATGTTGGATTTTTGGGTAGCTAACGTTAAACAGTCCAATCATAAAGTTCGGTAACCTCATCACTTTAATTTCACCAACAAATCCCGCCTTGAAGTCGGACCAAGCGTCAAGACTTTTGTAAGCCTTCAAGCTTTGCTTCGTGTATTTCCCCAACGTAGAAATTAAGTACATAAATATCAGGAAACTGGATTTGTGGCCAAATATTAATGTCCATGGAGCACTGGTTCTTGGTAACTGTACCAAATATTAATGTCCATGGACCACTGGTTCTTGGGTTAACTGTACCAAATATTAATGTCCATGGACCACTGGTTCTTGGGGTAACTGTACCAAATATTAATGTCCATGGACCACTGGTTCTTGGTAACTGTACCAAATATTAATGTCCATGGACCACTGGTTCTTGGTAACTGTACCAAATATTAATGTCCATGGACCACTGGTTCTTGGGGTAACTGTACCAAATATTAATGTCCATGGACCACTGGTTCTTGGGGTAACTGTACGGGTCACTGTCAAGTCCAACTGCCTTTAATTTAAGCCAATAATGGGCTGTTATCCCGTCTTCTCCACTAGTTGGAGCTGTTTTTGCCACTCAGTGCAAGTAAGGGGGCTGGTCCAGTGGGAAAGTAACGTCAATGCAAACCCTCTATATAATAGCTGATACATCAAATGACTTCAAAGAGTCAATGTTTATAGTGTCTTCTTCACTTTTGGATGCTTGATATCAGTTTCTGGATCTATTCCTGTTCTGTGCCCTGGTTAGATCACATTTTGTCATTTCTTTGCTTGTCACCTGTTGCAGACTGACCAGATGGTCTGAAGAGGATCAGGATCTGGTCAACTTTCTGGCCATGACTCAAAATTTGAGCACCATGATCGCACTTTGTCTTGTGACATAGTGGTCCGTCGTTCTTGAAAAATCCCCAGATCATTGTCATGGTTTTGGTGTTTAGTCCCTGTTTTATTTTGAAAGCCTGTGTCTCTGGGTTTCAGTTCTGTCTTGACTTCGCTTCTTTCCATCTGCCCTGATTGTCTGCTCCTGTGTCTCATCAACCCTTCTGTGTATATCTTGTCTCGTCTTTTCCTTGCTCCCTGCTGGTCCCTACTGTTTCTTCCCTCCATGTGTCATGTTTCTTTGGATTATGGTCATGCTAACCTTTTGGGTTTTCGAATCCTGTTCAGCAGCATTTTTGGTTTAAGTTCACAATAAATCCAGTTTTTTGGAACTCTTTTGTTGAAAACTTTTGTTGCTCCTGGAGGGCACACACATACACTACTGTACATATATACAGAGTAAGCAGTAACTGGAAACGTATTGTTTCCAGGCCGTTCCAATGCTTCTTACTCCTCTTCCAAATGAGTCCTTCAGCTCTCATATTACTCTAAAATGGACTGTGATGCTTAGAAACATTTAATTTCCTTGATTAACAGCTGGTAATTGTGGCTGTCTCATCACCACTAGCAATAGTTTGGATGTCGAGACCATGTGTCACAATTCATGAGTGCTCATGAGCCAGATAATGTCACCAAGGTCCAGCGGCAAAAGCGCAATCTACCCAAGAGTGAGTCTCCGACAGCGTTGGAGTGTCAGTGGTGGGAGAGGTATTCTCCATGTCACAAAGAGCCTTATCAGAATATAATTTTCATTACCAACCAGAGAGATATGCCTCATTGTGTTAGACGGAAGAGTGATTTAATGTGATGTATGGCGGCTTTTCAAAACCATCGCTATCTAGGTCACCCAGACTCCCCAGTCTGCTCCGTGTTTTAACAGCTCCCACTGTCTCTTAGGATTTGGGTCAGAGTTAACGAGCATCACTCATTTTTCCAGTTATGCTCAACTGTTCAGAGCTATCAAAAGCTCTCGACAAAAGCTGCCATTTATTTATTCATTTGCTGAATTTTAACACCAACTCTCAGTTGCAAAGGAAATCCACCTTGAGCAGAGTTGATTAATTTCCCCGCCTATTTTCTTCCATCAACCTGCTGCTCTCTTTGCCTCCGTCTGCCTGAATTTAGAAAAAGAAAATAGCATCTTTCTTAGTTCTTTGGCTCCCGCTCGTGTCCAAGCTTCTGTATTGAACAGCAGCAGGCGCGCTGCAACCTAACTCTCATGCACGGCGGCTACTTCTTCCTTGGTTCTGTGCACATATCAATCATCCTGAGGAGAGAGAGACATTTTGGGGATAAAAGAAGTGTGCACAAGCCAATGCCTTTGGGAGTCTGGAGAGACAACCGACTCAGACGTATGAGGGACACCTTATACACAACCCATCTCAGCTATTGAAAAGTTCACCATACGTCTCTTTTCATATTCACAAGAACTACATGGTCTTGTCAAGCAGCATGAATGCTTTATGATTAGGTTTCTCTAGTGATTATGCAATTATTGTATGCGGCAGTCCGTTGGGACTACGCTTCACACCATCATTTGTTTGCAATTAAATAACGAGTGGTATTTCTGCCTTTGATTTAGATTGCACTTAATCAAATGATTATCATTTATGAAAGCTGTATGGGGCCCTGTCTGTGGATGAAAATGATTCATTAAGTGTGAACACTTTTCCAATCATGTTTACAGTCTCGGGGATATAATGGGCAATCACTGACGAGCATCAGCTGATTTTTAAATCGGATAATTTCTTGAGATTCCTGGAAGCGCCGGCAATCCCGCGAGCTGCTTGTCCTCCCGAGGCTGGTGTTTAATAGACTCCACAATCAACCTCATATTGTGAAACAAGCGAGCCTCAGTGCATCCTGCCACTGATGAGCAACAAAGGTTGAGCCGCCATCTATCACTGGATATGGACAATTACACCTCCGTTCACTCTGCTCCCCAAGGAAAGAGTGGTGTGCAGCCTGAGGAGCGGGGGGGTGAGCCGCCGTCCCTTTGACCATCCCTCCCTCCCTCCTGCCCGGCGTGGCCCGCGGGCCGCTGGAGCATTCCCTCGACAGACCGGCTCTGGCACCTCGCGCTGGTCATCTTTGTTACAAAATGCCTCCCAGCTTATGGAGCGGGACAAGCCTGTCACAACCTGGCAGAGCAGAGCCCTCGTCTGAGTGGCTGCTGTGTTAGCTCGCTCCACCGACGGCAGCGCCACCACTATATCCATACATGCACAACGCTCTGAAACCGCCATTGTAAAGTGTTTAATTTAGACATTTTATTCTACCCCTTCATCAGCTATTATCAGCCTCACGATCGGCAATAAGCTCCAGTCACTTGTTAGTGACCTTTTAAGTGTCTGATACCCATAAAATTAATGATAAGGTTAATTTGCTTTTGTTGGACTAATTAAAGAGGCTGACTGACATGGGTCTTTGAAGTTAACACGGCTGTAGGTCACGGTCTTGGGTGTCACATGCAAAAACGGAGGTGCAAACGCGACTGAGAACGATCATATTAGCAAGATTGGGGAGAAAACATGAAACACAATACTAGGGCTGGGCGGTATGGACTAAAAAATGTATCACGATAATTTCTGGCATTTATCCCGATAACGATAAAAATGACGATAAAAAAAATACCAATTCAACTCCACCTTTTTAACTATAAATCTATCACCACATTCAGTCTTTGGAGCCTCCAAAACACTGCTCTAAAAGATACTAAATGCTGCTAAACTACACCATTTAAATTGAATTAATAAAAACCAATTAAATGAGTTACACCTGTACTGCAAAACTGTAATGACTCAGATCTGCCATGTTTGTTACACAAAAACCTCATCAACGGAAATTGATCCTTCTTTCTTTCTCTTTCTTTCTTTCTCTTTTTCTTTCTTTCTTTCTTTCTTTCTTTCTTTCTTTCTTTCTTTCTTTCTTTCTTTCTTTCTTTCTTTCTTTCTTTCTTTCTTTCTTTCTTTTCTGGCTCATTTCCTTCCTTCCTTCCTTCCTTCCTTCCTTCCTTCCTTCCTTCCTTCCTTCCTTCCTTCCTTCCTTCCTTCCTTCCTTCCTTCCTTCCTTCCTTCCTTCCTTCCTTCCTTCCTTCCTTCCTTCCTTCACGTATGTTTTGCGTGGATTTAACGCAGAACCATAAATCAGCTTTACACAAAAACGTCACCAACGGGAATTTATCGTTTTTACCGCAAGATGACAAATTCTTACTGTGGGGAATTTTTTTGACGGTATATCGTGAACGGTAAAATATCGCCCATTCCTACACAATACGATAAATCAGACCCTAGTGACTCCTGGAAGAACTGTCGCCCTGAAATTTTGCAGCCAAAGAAGAGAAGGACCTCTTCTTCTCCCTTTTCTCTGCGTCCCTGCCCTTCCATGGGGAACTGATAGCTTCCACGCTCGGGCTGCTCAGCCACGGCCCATTAGTTTGCTTCATTCTGACAAGATGGAGGACCTCTGACGATGAACCTGTGAAGTGTTCATGCAGGAGCGTCGGGGAAAGCAAAATGCGGACGGAAAGGAATTCTCTATATTCAGCCGACACGGCCTCATTTATTGTCAAAGTCAAAAAAGGGGGCCTCATCGCTTCGGGTTCAGTGGCTGTACAGCTGGTAAACTAAATAAGCGTTGCCACACAGCTGCTTCGCTGTGCAAATTTGTGTCAGCAAAGGCCTGTGAGCTGTGCACTGGGTCGGCCGGGGCGCTAGCGTGGTAGGGCAGGGCAGGATCCCATCTGAAGGGCTCCGTCAGGATCGTTTCTGCCATCAAAACAACAGGATAACTGAGCCCATCCAGGCTGAAGAGACCTGACGAGTGGCAGAGCTGGTGTGTTTCTGCCGTACATGACACAAATCAGGAAACACACTCCCAGCAGAGGTCTCAAGGCTCAAAAATCAATGCAAACTTACTGAGGAAGTTTTCCCCTTGCGTTGCTCTAACAGACATATCCAGGCTAAGAAAGTGTCACTGACTCCCTGCAGTGACAATAAACAATAGCATGAGAAGAAAACAGGCTACATTTTCTCTTTTATTCGTTTAATCACAGCCACTGTGTTCAGCAGGGCTGGAAAACACACTCGCGGACTTCTCTCAGAACAGCTAATTGGTGAGCCCGGCTTTCCAAAACACCTCCTCTGATGATCCTCCGCTGCTTCCCCGAGGAGTCTTTAATTCACTGCTGATTTGGTTTGTTGTTGTTCAGCGTCTCAGTGCCTGAACAGTGTGTTAAACAGGCCATTCAGCACGTTGGGATACTGGGACGGAGACCTGGGTGGGCTCCAAGAGGCCTGGCAAACACTTCACGGCCAATATTGTTCTCCCTCTGTCTTCTCCTTTCCTTTTGCTCCATATTAACCATTCTTAAATCTGCAGCCCATTTTATTCTTTCAACTCCCTCTTTATCTCAGTCTTCCTCCCCATCCTCCCCTTGTTCTCACCTGCCCTCTTTGTCTTTGTGTCACTGTCTTCCAGCATAACACGTGTTTTGTTTTGTTTTTTTTTGTATTTTTTTTGGGGGGGGGGTTCGCTACCAAACCACCTCTGTCTTCATTTTTGAATCACAAAGAATTGAGATCACTAGGTTTGGTCATTATTTCACGCAGAGAGTAATTAATGAGACAATTACAGTGCATGTTTTTTTTCTTTTTGTCTTCCCTCTGTGTTCTCTTCGAGCTAAATAAATAGCCCTTTAATCGAAAATGGGTCATGGGGATAATTAAGAGACACAAGCAGCTTCTTCATGAATCTGGGCTGTGAATAGCTGGTTGGCTGTGTGTTGTTGTCACTGTGCGCGTCATAAAAGACACAGATTTGATTCGGAAGCACTGCAGAGAGGGAATATAACCATCGTGCACAACAGAGATCCATCGCGGAGATAAAACGCTACCAAGATCAAAACTGCTGAGCACAAAAACATTACCTGAAGTCTGAGAGACCGCATTAATGAAGCTGAGAGGAGGCACTGAGCGGCTCTTCCAAAAATGGAAATGTGTTTGTCTCTTTGCTGTCGTGCTGGGAAACCCAGACACACCAAACACACGGTGCCAGACAGACATTTCACTTGATGAATGTGTTTGTAAGAAGCATTACTTTTTTCTTTGCATTTCAACAAACATATTAGCCCAAATGAGAGAACTCCTGCTACAACTAGGGACTGGTGACCCGGTCAAAGGATAAGTGACACTCCAAAAGCTCTCCAGGACCAACTTGATAGCTAACGCAAACATTTTCTTAATAACAGAGGATCACAAACCAAGAGGGAGATTAGTGAATCAAAAGTTAATGAGTAGTTTCTAATTATCTATAAATTTATCTTGTCTTTGTTATTGAGTTGCTCAGAATTAACTCAGAAAAATTAGCAGGGCTCAACAGTGTTAAATTGGGGCAGATTTATTATTGGGAATTTGGGGGCGACCACAATCTTCCTGGGGGAGGGACTGGGATTGCATATGCATGTGTTGTAATCATTAGAACTGGAAATGTGCTAAACAAGCAGGCCTGGGAAGCTGGCTCAAACATTTATGTCATTCCCAATTAGCTATTTCAACTTGGCTGACTTAGCTTGTGCTAACCTGTGATGCTAATTAATATTACATTACATTTATTCTTATCAAACCTGCCTAAATGGCTAAAGAGTCAGTACGACATCCTCTTGGAAGTGTGGTCTCTCAGCTGGTTTAGACCGTAGCTAGCTGCCTCTTAGCTACGCTTCCGGGTCAACACACCAGTGGTCACAGCCGTCAGTCAGTCAAAATAAAAGCGCAACAAAACATATTCTCTTTTAAACATGAATGAAGATGTTCTGGTAGGTCTCTATTCACAGATCAGAATCTATGTCAAACGTCAACACAGTGCTAAGCGCTAAGCAGCAATAGTAATGACAGCTAGCAACTGGCTACGCCTGCTGCCAATCAAAAGCCCAGATGCTACATTAAAGTTGTCGCACATTATTTCACCTGATGTGATACAAAAAGAAATCCCCTCCTCCTCCCGTTGTCATGGATGTGAGTCTAGCTATGGAGGCCGAAACTGTTTTTAATGAGTCCTATGAGATCACCAAAGAGCTGACACGCTAGGAAAAACTGACGCTAACGTTTAAAAGCAATCACTGTATTACTAAATAAAAACTAAATAACGCTCAACACATGTAGGACCAACAGGTTGTTAATGTCACTGAGGGGTATTATCAGCTAAACACGTCAGTGTCTGGTGAACACAAAGAACGGAGAGAGAATTATGCTGTTCATTTTGCACCTTTTTAATTTACTTGACTGTACCCTTTGGTCCGCTGTAGCAGCTGTATTCTTTATAAATAAAGATGGCATGGTAAAATCACTGCATGGAGCTTCAAGCTAATTGACATAGTATCTCAATGGCAATTTACAGCTACAGTTAGCATAACCATCCATCCATTTTCTATACCAATGCTAACCACCAAGCCACCATGCTGCTTAGCATAACCAACATAAAAACAATATTAAGAGCAAAATTTCAGTTATTAAATGAATGTTTTAATTGTTAACAAAAAAGTAAACATAACAATGAAGGATATGTTATTACTCAAATGAACCAAAGCATATTAGATTTAGCTGCTATTCCAAAGGTTTTACATGCACCAGAATTTGCTGATGGCCAACCTTCATTTAAGCTGTTTCACTGTTTAGCATGGTTGTAGATTACTCCGTTTGTTGCAGTAATGTATCCATAAGGTCATACCTGCCCGTGAACATGTTTATGTGACTCTACCAGCGTTGATTCAGGAGATCTACCCAATCAGTGCCCTGCTTCTTTTCTGAGAGGACAGACTTTACTTTCTCATTTAATTGGAGCAAGCAGGTCACACTGTTTTGTATCTTTCTTTAACATTTTCCCAGTTGATTGTGTTCGGGTTCTTGCCCCAGATGGTAAGGATCACAGATCATTGACACACTGGCCATGCATAAAACTTTTAATTGCTTTCTCTTTTTTTATATTCACCATAATTCTCATACGTATTTGTCTGACGCTGATTATCATAATCGATGGGTGTCATTTGGTCTTTTTATGTCATATAATGGAGTCGTTGTGAAAGGATTTAGCTTCTCTTCCTTGCTTGAAACATTTGCTGCACTGCAGTCGAGACATGATCATAAAGATGTTATGAATTTTAGTTGTTGTAAGGTTTTATTTTGTTGAGGAGTCTTTTCTATCTCTCATTGAAGTTGCTGCAGGAAATAGCCTGAATTTCGGTCAGACCCAGAATCTATTTAATAAACTGAAAATTCATTCACTTTTCAAGATCACGTGACAAGTGAGGAGTGGTGTGCTAGAGCCTCTCATAAATTCATACTCTAAATAGCTACATTTAAACTGTGGCTATAATAAAACAGATAAACGTCATTAACACTGCAAACTGTTGCTAGATATAGGCTACCAGTAAGGTATATTTTTGCAGGGATGGCCAGTGAAACATCCCAGCAGAATACCAGACGGAAAAAAACAAGACACTGAACCTGCCGCCTACAAACAAATTATGGGTGAGGAAGAACCGCCGGCCTGGGCGCAACAACTGTTGGCTGAAATTAACAGCATCAAAAACTCTTTTGAAACCAGATTTGATGAATTAAGTGAATTTATCAAAGGGCTAAAAGAAAAAAAATTAATTCACTTTTCCAGTCATAATTTTCGGCATCAACACCAACACACGTCAGTGACCACAGGAAGACAAAACCATCTTGGATTATCCAGGTATTTTGATGGAAAAGAACGAAAGAGACAGGTTAGTGAATCCTGGATCAGTTTGCTGATCATTTGAATGTCGCCCTCATTGTGTCAGAACCAGTCAAGCAGTTGCTTGGTTCATGCATGCAGGAAAGTTTGAGCAATGCTCTTTCATTTATTTAATGGCAAAATCTGAAGGATTCCCCTGAAAAGCAGAGCAAAATCATTAGAACTTCTGCTCCCTCTTGAAAAATGGATAGTACACATTTAATTCAGGACTCATGTGCCTTTGATCGTGTTAAAAATATCCAAATAGTGTGTTTGCAAGGTTTGCATGTTCTCTCCGTGCTTGTGTGGGTTGTGAGTTGAGTTTCCTCCATCCAAAAACATGCACATTAGGCTAAATGTTAATTACCCACGGGCATGAGGGCGAGTGTGTGGTCGTTCGTCTGTGAGTTGAGGCCCTGCGTCGGACAGGCGCCCCGTCCGAGACGTATCCTCCCGGACCGCTTCATTGATCATACATTTGCAGAGGTCATAAATAAAATAAATAAAATAACATGCTTGTGAAGTTTGGTTTTGAGGACATCCCTGTCTCCTTTCGGAGAAGGTTCTCCAGAACACATGCCAGAAAAAATGTTTAAGGGTTTCTTTCACACCAGTTGTTCCGAAACAGGGAGCGTTTCCCCCTAAAGATCGGTTCGTTTGGTATATCTGAACACAGCAATCGCGCTCGGATGCGGCACAAAACAAGCGAGCCTAGATGGGAAGGAATACCAAGGGTGAGCGAAAAGGTTGCTGTAAGGAGAATGAGACTTGTAGGGCACTGCCAAAGACACACAGAACTGTCAGCCAGCAAGCTGGTGCTGTGGGAGCCAACACGTGGGCGCCGGTCAAGAGGACGTCCTACACCAACATATGTGGACATACTCAAGAAGGATGCAGCGGCCCAGAGTACCAGCGAAGTGGAAAGATGTATGGAGAATCGGGATGACTGGAGACAACGATGGACGGCTCGTCTGAGGACGACCTAGAGAGAGATTGCCTAGTAGAGATGGTCTCGGCTCGCTTCCATTCCAGACCTGGAGCGGTTCGTTTGCAGTGAGAACGTAATCGACACAGCAACCGACACAACTCACTCATAACGATGCTCCATAGTTGTTTTTTTTCCCGGGGTACGGAAGAGGAAACTCCTTCCGCGTTCATTTCTGACCAATGAGAGAACAGTTGGTTCATGGCATTTGTTAACAGCTTTGAACCGCTACAGACGGTTGCCTTGTGAACACAAACTCCACAAACGAGAAATGAAACAACTGTATCGATTTAGCCCCTGAATCGGGACAATACAAACTGAAAGCACCGTAAGTAAGCACTTAAAACGATTGAATGGAGTCAACTTGAAGATGTTTCACCTCACCTCCAGATGACGTCTGCTCAACCTCAACCCTAGAGTGGCTTCTGGACGGAAGGTGAAACGTCTTCAAGAACAAAGAACAGAAAGTCCAGTTACTCCAGCCCCTGCTGAGCTAACGTGACCCAGATGACTGAGAGTCTACTCCAGCATTTTCCAGACTGACAGCTGTCTAACACCGTGGCTGTTGAGTTGTTTCTTTCTCCTTTCATTGCTTTTTTTGTTAAAACCAGCTGCGAGCAAAGAGAGAAATAAGACACTTTGCACCTCAGCTCTTTCCATCCAGTTATGTGATTTTCTTTTTCTTTTTTCAGCTACAATAGAGCTGCAGCAGAAGTCTACCCCCACCTCCACAGAGCACTTGAACCATCTCCTGAGTTTCTCTGGAGGGCACCTTTGATGTTCCTCATTTTCTCCCGGTGCAAAAAATAACAGGTGAGCGTGTGCTTTAATAGACGCTTAAGCAGCGCGTACGCACACAACCGACGAGCAAACTGCCGGGGCCCCTGATGACGGTACAGCATGTGCGGTTGTAATTAGTGGATCTCCCACCACACCTCAACTTCTCTCATTAATCTCACATGAGTGATTAGGCCGCTGCGATGTATGGAACCACAGGAGGCGTGAAACTGGGTGTGAAACTGTTGTCATCTCATATGTTATCGCACTCTGGAGACTGGGGTGGGGGGATTAAACCGCGGCAGGCACAGCCCATTGGCAGCTAATCAGGCCGCTAATGATAAGTGAAATATTCGCCTGCCTCTCATTACAATGGCATCACAAGGTCAAGGTCTCACACGGATCGTGGCGGAAACACCAGCACTTTCCAGCGCGGTCTCTCCGAGGGGCTCCTTCCTCTGAGTTTTGGGTTCTTATATAAACCCCCAAAGCTGCTGCATAAAAGCGCTCTGTTTATGACACTTGATGGCTGATCAAAACAAAGAATCAGTGTCGTCTCCAGCTGTGATGCTCTGATGAGACGTGATCCGGAGGGGTCTCTTCAGAAGACGTCATGCTGACCGCTGACGCTGTGCCAGATGCTCGCTGCTTAGTGCAACTCTGCGCAGGAATTACAAAAGATCTCCAGCGCTTCTCCTCTCTGTAATTAAAACGTACGCTCAGTTCAAAATTCAAAGCAACTGCAGACATTCAAAGATATTAACTGTCATCCGGAGTGACACCCCACTTTATACTCGACTCCAGTCAGTCAGACAGTGAAGGAAGGAGTCGAATCCCGTAACTTAGATGGGAAATTGCCTTTTCTAACAATGACAGTAATGAATGAAGGATAATAAAGGTGCAGGAACAAGTTAAATCCAGAAAAAGTATAATTTCCTTCAGAGCAAGTCTTTAGGAGAGCGTGATTGCACTGATGGGATTGGGAAGCAGAGCTGGCTCCGGAGAAGAAGGCCCCCAGGGCTCAATCTTTAGGCTGAGAAAATAGATCTGTGTCCCAGGGCACTCAGGCAGGCTAATCCATCCCCCGCCCCGGGATTAGTCATTCCTCTACTTGATTCATGTTCTGTGCAGACAGGGGTTAAACGTGGCCGGGACGCTACCGGGCTCAGCTATGGCGCATATTGCTCTTGCAACTTCGGAAACGTCCAAGAATATATGTCTTAATATTTCTGAAACCTTAAAGAGATGCAAAGCCAAATTTTTAAGACAGACTCCAAACAAAAAACCCACTGCGACTTGGACTCTCCTCGTACGGAAGAGTATTAGGGCCAGGCAGGATAAAAATAAAAATAATATTTTAGAGGAGGAAGATTTTTTTTTTTCATTATGCACTTTGAGAAAAAAGTCAAAATGTCGAGAATAATGTCGAAGTACAATTTCGAGAAAAAAGTCGAAATGTTGAAAAAAAAGTCAAAATGTTGAGAGAAAAAAGTCAAAATTTCAAGAAATGGCTTTACGATATTGATTTGAAACACATATCACACATATGCAGTTGCATAACTTCAGAAACGTAACCTTAACGTTCCACTCCAAGGATGTAAGTTAGTTAGTTAGTTAGTTACGGCTGCTGCTGCAGAGCTGTCAGTCACTGCTAACTGGATTTGACATTTCCACTTCATTCAGAAATTGTATTTCAAATTTATTCTTGAAATTTCGACTTTATTCACAAAATTTCGACTTTATTCACAAAATTGTATTTCAACATTAATCTCGACATTTCAACTTTTTTCTCAAAGTGCACAATAAAAAAAAATCTTCCCCTCTCAATTATTTTTTCTCCTGCATGGCCCTAAATCTCTTCCGTACTCTCGTCATCTTCCCTAGAGGTTGTGTTTCATTCCTTCAAGCCTTTTTCTGGCTTTACCGAGCAAATCAGTCACCTCAGTCACTCGCCATGTATTCAGGAATAACAGATGGATGGTGCCACAAGAAAATGCACATTGCTGGTATCCGTGATAAACGATGTTTAGACGTAGTTTCCTAAAGGCTGATTGGAGGCAGGTTTCTACGGAGCCCCAGAGAGGACAATGGGGGAAGAAAAATATAATTTGTTCCCACAAAATATTAATTGGGGGCCACGAAATACTAATTTGTTCCCACGAAATACTAACTGTTAATGAATAATATTAATATCATTCCTGGACGGCTGGGTAAGCCAATAGAGTGCATCTTCTCTAACAGTTAGTGAAGGAACAGAGGCAACACCATGGACAGGGATAGTATAATTGAGTTTTATTTTAGGCTGGGGATGAGCTACAAACACATTCTGAAAAGCATTCTGACATTGCAAGAATTCATTATTAGCAAGATACATTTAAATAGACTATTGAGAGCCAGATCGCTTCGCCGGCGGAGGTACGACTTGGACGCCGGGATTTCGTGTGCACGTAATATTTATTTCGTGGCCACAAATTAGTATTTCGTGGGAATAAATTAGTATTTCATGGGAACGAATTATATATTTTTTCTCCCATGTCATCTCTTTGGCTCTGTAGTAGGGATGGGCGGTATGGACTAAAAAATGTATCATGATCATTTCTGGCATTTATCCCGATAACGATAAAAATGACGATAAAAAAAATACCAATTAAACTCCACCTTTTTAACTATAAATCTATCACCACATTCAGTCTTTGGAGCCCCCAAATCACTGCTGTAAAAGATACTAAATACTACTAAACTACAGCAATGGGAATTTATCTTTCTTTCTTTCTTTCTTTCTTTCTTTCTTTCTTTTCTTTCTTTCTTTCTTTCTTTCTTTCTTTCTTTCTTTCTTTCTTTCAGGCTCATGTATTTCTTTTTTTCTTTCTTTCTTTCTTTCTTTCTTTCTTACAGGCTCATATATTTCTTTCTTTTTTTCTTTCTTTCTTTCTTTCTTTCTTTCTTTCTTTCTTTCTTTCTTTCTTTCTTTCTTTCTTTCTTTCTTTCTTTCTTTCTTTCTTTCTTTCTTTCTTTCTTTCTTTCTTTCTTTCTTTCTTTCTTTCTTTCTTTCTTTCTTTCTTTCAGGCTCATATATTTCTTTTTTTCTTTCTTTCTTTCTTTCTTTCTTTCTTTCTTTCTTTCTTTCTTTCTTTCTTTCAGGCTCATATATTTGTTTTTTTCTTTCTTTCTTACTTTCTGGCTCATCTCCTTCCATCCTTCCTTCCTTCCTTCCTTCCTTCCTTCCTTCCTTCCTTCCTTCCTTCCTTCCTTCCATCCTTCCCTCCTTCCCTCCTTCCTTCCTTCCTTCCTTCCTTCCTTCCTTCCTTCCTTCCTTCCTTCCTTCACGTTGTGCGTGGATTTAACACAGAACCATAAATCAGTTTTACACAAAAACATCATCAACAGGAATTTATCATTTTTACTGCGAGATGACAAATTCTTACCGTGGGGAATTTTTTTGACGGTATATCGTGAACGGTAAAATATCACCCATTCCTACTCTGTAGGTTTCCTCCTTTTTATGTGTAAAGTAAAGGTTGGTGAGAGCAATCTTCAAATAAAAACTACTACTTGAAAGGATGACGTACTGGGTGCTCATCAAACCAAAATCCACGGTTTAACAAACATCCTGGTCATCTGCAGAGTTGGAACTGCAAAAAGAAATGTGTTTTGTTCACGTGTCTGATATTCTTACTGCTTTTGTGGTCTGCAGAAACACGAGAGAGCGTGTTGTACAGATGTACAGATTCCTTCGTTGCATCTCTGCACGCAGCCGACTGCATCCACTCTGACTGCGGTTGACGTGCAGACCAGAGGGATCCGTCACCTTCCTTTATTTACAGCGTGTCAAATGCTGTCAGTTACATCTTTTAGTCTACGCAGCATTCCCATCCCAACGCAGAGACCGAACAGCTCGCCCTGCAAGAAACTCAATTTAAGCCCTGTCTGCAAAAGACTGTTATTACAGAGATGGACAGCAACACGAGTGCAAATACTGCACACATATTCTCTTCTAAACACCGGCAGCATGAACGACACGGATGTTTACCCTGTCACCTGAACGCAGGAACCAATCCGGTGCATTCAGTTAAGAGGGTTTAATCTTTTCCAGATTAAGGTGAAATAAACTTCTGTTGTTATTTATCAATTCTGATTTCACAAATCAGTCAATAACTTTTTTAAAAGCAAAGGATGAGGTGAAAGCACTGCACTCTGCGAGGAGGAATCAGCAGGATCCCCTGAGAATTGAGTGTGATAGCTACACACAACTGCACTGAATATCTCAATTACCTCCAGGGGGCTGAAGAAAGTACTGCAGCGCCGAGATGTGGCAGATATAATATTTAAATTGGCTGTCAGTGGAAGAAAAAATGCTTCTAAACCTATATTTGACGGCACGTTTTTATAAAACGCAAACACAAACGGAGGTAGAAATGCATCTGAAGTGATAATCGGCCGCTGCACGTGGAGGTTTTGACCTTCTGCAGGGAATACGCCGGTAAAACGGGCCGGAGGGATGAGACTGGAGGAGCTGGCCACGTAGAGGTGATGAATGCTCCGCTCTCACGGAGACTCCTGCAGTGCATCTGTGAGAGCAGATGAACGGGGAGGAGAGCTTGCTAAACTGGGTCACACAGACGTAACGTTTGTGGGTAATGCGGTGAAACACGTGCCTACAACCGCGGTAGGGAGGCAGAACATCCCCGACTTCACTCGCTTTTTTTGGGGCTTTTTTTTTCCTGATGTCTTTCGAGCTGCTGCCGTCAGTGAAAATGGTTTCATTTCCAGTTGGTGATGTCTGTCTCTTGGAAAGGCAGTAGTAGGCCTTTTCCCCTCAAACCCACGTAACTCAAGGTGTATGAAGGGATGGAAAACTCTGCGTTCAAAGTTGTGATGGACATTTTAATTTCTCACGTGTAACTTGAGAATGATCATCTTAGCTGGGAGGGAATTCATGAAAATCATGAACTTGGTGACAAGTTTTTGATATTTGGCATGGTGGTAGTATGGTGGCCGAGACCCGCCATTGCTGAAAATGAAAGAAACGCTGCAAATATAAAGAAACGCCGCTGCAAATAAAAAAAAAAACAACGCAAATAAAAAAGCCACAACGGAAGTGAATTACCGGGGACTATTTTTGCTGATGCACCGGTGTTTTTTACGTGAGAGGAGAAGAAGAAGACGAAAAGGACGTAAGTGAAAAGGAAGAAATAAGAAGAGCAAGGAATAAGAAGAACAATGAACGAGAAAATAAGTGAAAAGGTTAGTGTTCAACGTCGCTACGTGTCATTTTTAATGTGCAACACCGGTGCATCGGCAAAAATAGTCCCCGGTAATTCACTTCCGTTGTGGCTTTTTTATTTGCGTCAGTTTCTTTATATTTGCAGCGTTTCTTTTATTTGCAGCGGTGTTTGTTTTCATTTGCAGCGTTTATTTTATTTGCAAAGCGTTTCTTTAATTTGCAGCGGCGTTTCTTTTTTATTTGCAGCGTTTCTTTAATTTTCAGCAATGGCGGGTCTCGGCCACCGTAGTTAGGTATGAACATAAGGTTTTCAAAAACCATTGCAAACAAATTGGGATGGCCCCCTAGTGGCCGGTTTGCAGAAAAATCCAAATTGGCTCCCGCCGAAAAGACCAAAGGTTATATCTCAGCTTCTCTTAGTCCTAGATTGTTGTATATTGTCACTTTTTCAAATTTTTGTGGCGCTAGGAATTCAAATCTGGCATAAATTTCCTATTTCAAGGTCATGTTGAAGGTCAAATTTAATTTTCGAGGTCATTTTTTGCGCAAAAAACTCCATATCTCTTGAATTAAGTCACATAGAAAGATTATAGATGGCTCTAGACCCATATTTTCACCCCCAAGGAATGCAATTTTCTGTTTATTGGACAGGTCACTATCACTGTAGTGTCGATCTCAGTGGGTTAGAGTTACATGGTATTTGTTTGGTAAAAAAAGACCCAGCAGATGTGACAACGGCCCATCTCGAACTGTTCATGTAGTCTCATTATTTGTAGAATAGGGTGCGATTCAAGAATATTGACTTCTGTTTATGAAACATTGGACCGTCATGTTCTTCTCATGATTTTAACCTGTCAAATTTGATTTGCAACGGCAAAGTTCAGCCATCCAGTAATGTGAACCCAGCCTCAGGACTGTCTTATTGTTTGGTGCTCTGGTGAAAAAGACCTTGGGTCTGATATTCAGGTGGGCGGTTTTACATCTGCGTTAGGAATGGGTGATATTTTACCGTTAACGATATACCGTCAAAAAAATTCCCCACTGTAAGAATTTGTCATCTCGCAGTAAAAATGATAAATTCTCGTTGATGACGTTTTTGTGTAAAGCTGATTTATGGTTCTTTATGGTGATTTATGGTGTTAAATCCACGCACAACGTACGTGAAGGAAGGAAGGAAGGAAGGAAGGAAGGAAGGAAGGAAGGAAGGAAGGAAGGAAGGAAGGAAGGAAGGAAGGAAGGAAGGAGCCAGAAAGAAAGAAAGAAAGAAAGAAAGAAAGAAAGAAAGAAAGAAAGAAAGAAAGAAAGAAAGAAAGAAAGAAAGAAAGAAAGAAAGAAAGAAAGAAAGAAAGAAAGAAAGAAAGAAAGAAAGAAATGTTTCTGAAATGTGGTGATAGATTTATAGTTACAAAGGTGGAGTTGAATTGGTATTTCTTTTATCGTCATTTTTATCGTTATCGGGATAAATGCCAGAAATTATCGTGATACATTTTTTAGTCCATACCGCCCATCCCTAATCTGCGTTTATCTGCTCTGGTCCAACTTGCAGTATTTTCTTTTTGATTGGGTTTCTTCTCGCAGACAGAAACCTGACTCCTCCCCTCTGAACTACATTGACGCGGTTTATTGGTCAAATGTTTCTGCAGGAGCAAAGATATATAAACACAAGATACTTTGCTGTGAAATATAAAAGTATACCGTTCATTTTAAGACACTCCGAACCCATATAGACTTGTTGTCATCTTAGATTTATTAGCTATATTTTTCACTCTTGCCAAATAAATGAAAATGAAGCACGGCTTTTGGCCGAGGAGGAACATTTTGATGCAGTGGAGTTGCAGAAGGTGAAAATCAAAACAGTACAGGAGGTTGTGAGCATGAACCAAACACAACTGTATATCTCATGCTATTCCAGGCTTTTGATGCTTCTCTTTTTTCTCTACAGGATTTCTCACTAAGAGGATCACGTTTGGATTTTTGTCACGTTTTGATTTAGACCTACGCCTAGGGTTGCCAACCGTCCCTTGAAAAACGGAAACGTCCCGTATTTATAAACTAAATTACGCTTCCTGTATTGAGCTGAAAAGGGAAGCACTTTGTCCGTATTACTGTGAGAACCAAAAAATAGTCATAAAATGCCAATGGAAAATGGCATTGAGCTGCTGAGTTCATAAGTTATTTTTTTCTGTTTTACTACAACTGTAGCTACAGTCATGGCCTTTAAGGCACAAATATGTTTACAAGTTTTCTACAAGACTTTCTGTTTGCACTTCTGTTATTGCACTAAAAATGTGCACTATTACAGAATGGATGTTCTGCTTTCTTTCTATTGTTTTATACAGAGCTGGGGATCGATTCAAATGACAAGAATCGATTCGATTCCAATTTTTTTTTTTTTTTCGATTCCAATTCTTAAGATTCAGAATCAATTATCAAGATTTGATTCGATTCGATCTGATTTGATTCCGATATTGATTTGGGTTAGTGTTATTAAAACAGTTTTTTGAGCTGTTGCATGAATTATATGACTGTAGTTCTGCAACATATTAATACTAGTATTATATTGAGATTAAACAGCAAGTATTGCAGCTAATGATGCTGTAAGGACCAATCAGCTCCCAGAATGCTGATAGAACTGCAAACAGAAACATCATGTGGCAGAATTACCAAACAGATCCAGGGCAGCAAACGTATGAAATCGGTTTTATTTTTTCTCACATTACGTTTAAATTTTTTCCATTTTCGGTCTATTTCGGTTTTTAATTTTTGAGAATTTGGTTTTTAGAATTTTATGCAAATGTAACCCCAAGACAGTATATAAAGTGATGAGATATAGACAATTTATGCAATTATAACTGAAAACTTTAATGTTTTCATACTTTTAAACATATTTAAAGGCAAAAACATGGCACCAGTTATTCTTGTGTCCAACAAAACATTGCTTTTTTGGGCATAAACAAAACAAATACCAAAAGTTGTAATGTAATGATGAAGAAAAATCGATTTTTAGACATACGAATCGATTTTTAGGAATGAATATGAGAATCAATTTAGAATCGGAAAAACGATTTTTTTCAACAAAGGCCCAGTTTTATCTTAATTTATAAAATTTTAAGTTTAGCAGGACAGGTTTCTGTTTAAGAAAGATACCTATTTTATTCAGTTCGTTTTGTCCTTTTGTATTAAAGTGAATTGCTGGATAATCATTTGTTTTCCATGTGTTCATGGCATTCAAAAATATGCATCTAATTCAATTCAGGTTCGAGTCAAATAGTTAAAAAATAGTTTCACTCACAAAAAATGGGGCTAAAAAAATTCACCACGCCAGGGACAATCAGGTTGGCCGGCCCTGCCCATGAGGTGTCCCTTATTTATTATTCAGGGAGTTGGAAACCCTATCTAGGCACCTCCTTTTTGATATTCTCCGTCCGGTTGTTGTGGCGGCAGCCGAGCCTGATACCGCGTTCATCCTGGAACCGGCCGCGCTAAGCGAGGAAACGTTTCCCTGAGACACAGCTGACAAGTTACAGTTACAGATGTCACTACGAGCCACATCTGCAGACGTTATCATGATCATATTCACGTGCAGGAGCTCTGTCACGTGTGACTGCGTGCTCAGTTTATGTGTGCATGTTTGACACCGATGATTGGGAGGCTTTTAAGGGCGAGGAGGAGTGGAAGATGCTGCTACTCTGCTGACTCACAGCTCATGCACCAGAGACCACCAGTATCCGGCACTGCATCTCACTTCCTCTTCGCTCTCTCCTTCCAGTGGTTCGGTTTAGGGCTTAAAAACATAGTTTGGATCAGATTCCACTAAATGCATGGGAAGATTGACACTTATGCATCTTAATATTGCTGCTACACTGTAATCTGACATGGAAGCTGCTGCACAGATGCGTTGCTGTGTAACGACTTCTACCCGACTGTGAGACGGTTGGGTTTTGGGCATCTGGACCATGTTTGGCTGCGTTGATCATAGTGTGTTACAGCAGTCTTATTTTGTAATTACACCCATCCTCAAGCTTGTAACAGCGTGAGTGGGGAAAAGATGAAAAAATAGCCCTCTGCAGTTCTGCTGAGCAGGTGTGCCGCAGGGGATTCTGGGCCTGGGGAAAACCGTCCCCCGCTAGGCTCTTCTTTACAGCCCGAGCAAACGCTGAACAGTTGCAACGCCACACCCCCCGGCACCTTAGATGAGACATTATGTCCTTCACATGAAGAAATCCCTTTGTGTTCCACCGCTGGCATTATAATCATGTCAGTGAATACAATAAAAAGCACTTCCTTAGCCGTGTGTCTCCTTACAAATACTCCACTGTACTGCCCGTCTTTCATCTTTCATTCATGTTCCCTGCTCTCTCCATCCTCCTTTATTGCATCTTCCTCGTTGTCTGATGCAGCCAGACCTCTCCACAAGCATAACGCACACTGCTGCTATGAGCAGTGTTGGGACTAACGCGTTATTTAGTAACGCGTTACAGTAACGCTGTTAGTTTTGGCGGTAACTAATACTCATTAGGGCTGGGCGATATATCGAGATTTTAATATATATCGATATATTTTCAAACGCGATATGGTATGAGACAATATCGTTTATATCGATTTTAAAAAAAAATAATAATTAAAAAAAATGTATAATTTTGATATAGCTTATTTTGTGACAAATTGACTTGAATGTTTTATTTGAGATTTGCACAAATGTTTTGTTATTTGCACAACTGTCAACCTCAGTGGAAAAGTCTGCCTGTTACTGTCTACATTGTATTAATTGCACAGTGTATTTTAATTTAATTGTTATGCAGGAAAGGGATATTTGTTTTATTTTATTCAAGAAGCATTTTTATTCTATATATGCAGGCAGTTTATTTTTATTTCATTTGTTTTATACATTTTGATATTGTGCAGACCTCTGTTAATAAAGGAACCTGTGTGACATTTGGCACGAGGCTTTGTATTAAAACTGACTGTTTTTTTAAGGGTTTGCCTCAGAAAAAATTAAGCTAACAGAGATGCTATGCTATAATGCTTTGGGGGAAACCCCAATTATGGCACAGAAAAAATATCGATATATATCAAGTATCGCCATTCAGCTAGAAAATATCGAGATATGACTTTGGTCCATATCGCCCAGCCCTAATACTCATTACTTTTTTAAATTCAGTAACGCAATCACCGTTACCAAACTGAGCGTTACTCCGTATTTCTGGCTACAGTGAAGCTTTTTTTCCCCACACGCAGAGACCGGAGGAAACGTAGTGGGCGAGTGTGTGTGCGTTCAAAAACATGACCGGTCATGGCGAGCCAAGAGAGCAAGGCGAGTTTCGCAACGTGGAGATATTATCATTTCGGTTTTGTCGAGCAGCACAACGACAAAAACATTTCAGTGGAGTTTCACCGAGGGACGTCTGTAAGCCAGGTCCAACTGGACAAAACAATTGCACGGTACAGTGTGTGGAAGAAAAACATGCTACCTATTTCTACAGGCAGCTAATTAGCATGATAGCATGCCCAGGCGACACACGGCAAATGGGACGGCACTTTTGCACTTTTATTCTGAATAATAGCCTATATTCAGCTTGTTAACAGTATTGTGTTATTTATTTCAGAGGTCATTTAGAAAGAAAAAAAGGCTTTTGTTAGACTATGATGTTTTAAAAAATCCCGCGTTTGTTCAGTTTATGGCTGACTTACTGTAAACAAATTGCCATTTAAAAATAGCTTTGTGTTTGTGTCAGATTTGTTTGTACAGACCATAATGTTTAGCAGATTTCAATGATGTGAATGCAAATCAATTGAAACTGTCAAGTTGATCAACAGTTTGTATTATTCTCCATACAGTACCTGCTGAAATGAAGGCTAGAGGGGAATTAATGGGAGCATTTAAAATAATTTTTTTTTTTTAGAGTAACTAAAAAGGTACTTTTCATAGTAACTCATTCCTTTTTGGTCTAACTAACTGAGTTACTAACTGAGTTACTTTTCAATGAAGTAACTAGTAATGGTAACAAGTTACTATTTTGCAGTAACTAGCACAACACTGGTTATGAGCCTCATGTCCGTCTTTTAACCTAACATGTAATAAAACGCTAATATGTACCTATACAAGACGACTTTGCAAAAACATTAGAAAGATGTTTAACAGACTAATAAATGAAATAATCTCAGTTCTTTGGATATAAACCAGAGTTTGAAATTGCAGACTAATATTGGAGCTCTACAGATAAAGCGTTTTCTTCTGCTTGTTGTTGACATGAATTCCATCATGGAATGACACAAGTTGCACGACACATGACTAAAGTAATATTAACAGTAATATTAAACATTTGTTTAATTCCAAGATGCATTAACATAAGAACGTGCCTGAAGTTGCCTCCGGACGTCTAAGAGCTGAGATCACGTGAGTTCTGCACATTTCTCAGATTAAAGTCATCAGATGTCGCGAGCTGGGTCGGTTTCACTCCCTGCAGTTGTTTCTAAAACGGATGATCATGTGATTTAAATTAATATAAACTAAAATGAACGATTATGCTAATTTGCAATAAATAATTTAACATGAACTGGACCAGTTTATTTAGGATATAAAAAATGTTTGCCCTAAGCTACGCTGCCAGCACCCTATGAGGGACGTTATACATCTACACTCATTTTACAATTTCCAAATCATGAAAACATGTGTTTGGTTCATAATGAATACACCATGTGCAAAATTGTCCTTAACAACAATTCCTTCTCAATCCAATTTCAGCCATACTTAATGCTATTACCTTAAAACTGAACTGATTTACCTCAGTTTTTAGTCGCTTGCTCCTTGTAAAACAATTATAGCAGATAAGCTTGGCTAAAATCTGATTTCCTTCACCTTGATTCTTTCTTTCCTTTCTCTTTGCCCCAAAAAAGGAAAAGAAAATCTGATTGTTGTTATAAGCTCTGATGCTGCAGCACCAGCCGCTTGCCTCTGTAATGAAGCGTAGCAGGTGAAGCTGAGGCCCTTCACACACACCATCTTCAAGGCTGGATTTGTATGCAAATATTCGCCTCTTTTTGTAGTTTAGTTGTCCTGAGGCAGAACAGCAGGGCATTGTCTTTGTGCTGTTGTTCCAACTGTGGAGGTAGCAAACAAATAGGCGAGACAAAAGTGGAAACGAGCTGTGCATGTAAGGGATTCTAGAACATGGATCCAGACACACTCATGGATGATGCTTCTGTCACTCATAGCCCTTTTCCACCAAACTGGTTCCTGACCTGGTTCTGGGCCAGTGCTGGTGCCGGTTCACAACTCGTTCAACTAGTGAACAAGCTGAGAAGCGTTTGTTTTTTTCATAGCTCAGGTGCTTAGGGGAGCCACGTCATTACGTCACTGCAAATTTCAGTTACAGTAATCCCTTGTTTTTCGCAGGGGTTACGTTCCAAAAAGAATCCGTGATAAGTGAAATCCACGAAGTAGCAACCTTTTTACAATTATTATACAAGGCTTCCAATTGAGGATATCAGCCCCCCCCACCGCGACCTGGTAGTACTATTTTGCATAACTACAGTCATATAATTCATGCAACAGCTCAAAAAACTGTTTCAATAACACTAACCCAAATCAATATCGGAATCGAATCGAATCGAATCAAATCTCGATAATCGATTCTGAATCTTAAGAATCGGAATCGAATCGATTCTTGACATTTGAATCGATCCCCAGCCCTAGTGTACGGTGGACCTAACTAAACACTTCTCCCATCCTAAAAAATATGGTCACAATTCAAACCATGTATGCAACAGCTATTGTTTAAGGGTGACACTACGACATGGCGTAGCCCCCCCCCCCCATTTGACGGCTCCAGCTGCTGAACTCCGTGATTTATGTTTTCAGTAGAAATATACCATCTAAAACACGATTCCCTCCGCTCCAGCTGCGGTGCAGGATGTTAATATTTATTAAACATGAAGCAAATGAGATGTGTTAACTTGAAAGGGTCAATCATCCACGTATCCATGTCATTTGCCAGTTCAAATCTCTAGACAGAACTGTGAGCATGTGCACATGCCACATCACCTCATATCACATCACTTTTCTTGGTGGGGGCTTTGCGCCTCTGTCGGCCTAAGGGCTGCTTTCTGCTCCAATCTTATTTCATTAATATCTGCATTTGGAAGCCTCTCATTGGGTGGTGGTGCATGCACAATGAGGTGAGGGGGGTCCTTTACCTTGGCACTGGAAACAAGACAAACTAGATTTGAGGGCGGATAGATCTTGTCGGCAGCACATGCCGCCTCTTGGCAAGGGAAGAAAAGTCAATACCGAGCGGGGCCTTTCTTACTTCCCAAGATTTACAGTATCTGCAGCTCCACAGTCTCATACTTTAGTAGATGAATGAGTAATTCATATGGTGCCAACTGGCGCAACGCAAGTTGAGCTGAAGGTCATTGTGACTCTTTCCCAGCTCAGAAAAGTGGGTGGCTGGGAGCAGAAGCTGCTAAATAAATCCTTACTGCGGACCTTTTTTTTTAAAAGTACAAAGCCGACACCTCTGAGAGGAGCAGCAGACTGCAGCCTTGCGTCGGTGCAGCGGCGGTGCAACACACATGCACACCGTGCCAGAGACAGTTGAGAGTGCAGTTGTAGGGAGTGGGTGTGGACTGCTGTCGAACCTCGAGGCATATGGCAGGGTGCCCCATGTCTGCCAGCTAATTGAGTCCTAATGAATCATTGGTTTGGCACGCGACACGTCCCTCGTGACGGTGGGTGTCACGGATGCATTGAAGATGCGCAGACCTCTGGAAGCGAGGTGGGCAGTGACGGCGAAACTGGTCGAAACACGGAAGGCGGGCCGACACCGCTGGCTCCCCACCCAACACTTCACTCACTCACCATATGTCACGGACAAAGGCGCAGGGATTAGTGGCCGCCAAGCTCTGCCCCACGGAAATCAGTGTTTGATGTGCTGGCAATTCATTTCCCCATTTGACTCCAGTAACACGCTGCATGGCGACTCGTCATCAGCTCAGTGTGATTGTCACAAAACACTTGAGTCCAATAGACCCTGCACACCGCTTTGCATCATTTACATTCGCCTATACTGGAAATTACACCTGAATTAAACGCTATGATTATAACAGGCTTGATTAGCAACAGTTACGGACAAATTGGTCCTATCATTCAGAGTTTTATTCATCAGTGTTTCTCACTTTTCATTGTGAACTATGATGGTGAAAATAAATTTGACGCGCTGTGATAAGGCCAGATGCTCGTAAACAGAAGGTCCCATATTGCTCGCGTAAATAGATGTTGTAGACAATTGAACAATTCCATGTTTAATAAGACACAAACAGAAATAGCGCCTCAATCTGCAGACTCATTACGAAAGAGGAAAACAACTAGGGTCCTCTATTCCACGGCGGGTGGAAAGCACGTGGACCAATTTCCAATTTCATTTCTGAAATAAAAACGTCCATCTGAAATAAACTATATTCATGTAAGCATGTTCCAATTTCAGGTTATTTTTTGCGTGAGTGCTGGTCGGCGCCACTGAGAGGTTGTTCAGTAAATTAAGTTAGTTTTTCTCAATTTGCCCCGTCAGAGGGCTATCCACACTCCACGTTTCGGCTCTTTCTAGGACATCAACCCATTAAGCCATCATCCAGTCTCTTTCTGGATGAGAGTTATTTGCCAAAAAGCATCCAACATGAGGCTTCAGCGTAGGTGAAGCTCGGGTGATCAGCTGGACAGCGAGGCCCGACCACACACTAGGAATGGGCAATATTTTAATAATTAAATTCCCGTTGATGATGTTTTTGTGTAAAGACTTATTTATGGAAGGAAGGAAGGAAGGAAGGAAGGAAGGAAGGAAGGAAGGAAGGAAGGAAGGAAGGAAGGAAGGAAGGAAGGAAGGAAGGAAGGAAGGAAGGAAGGAAGGAAGGAAGGAAGGAAGGAAGGAAGGAAGGAAAGAAGGAAGGAAGGAAGGAAGGAAGGAAGGAAGGAAGGAAGGAAGGAAGGAAGGAAGGAAGGAAGGAAGGAAGGAAGGAAGGAAGGAAGGAAGGAAGGAAGGAAGGAAGGAAGGAAGGAAGGAAGGAAGGAAGGAAGGAAGGAAGATATGAGCCTGAAACAAAGAAAGAAAGAAAGAAAGAAATGAGCCAGAAAGAAAGAAAGAATAAAAGAAAGAAAGAAAGAATAAAAGAAAAAAGAAAGAAAGGAAGAAAGGAAGAAAGAAAGAAAGAAAGAAAGAAAGAAAGAAAGAAAGAAAGAAAGAAAGAATAAAAGAAAAAAGAAAGAAAGGAAGAAAGGAAGAAAGAAAGAAAGAAAGAAAGAAAGAAAGAAAGAAAGAAAGAAAGAAAGAAAGAAAGAAAGAAAGAAAGAAAGAAAGAAAGAAAGAAAGAAAGAAAGAAAGAAAGAAAGAAAGAAAGAAAGAAAGAAAGATTCCCATTGATGACGTTTAGTAGCATTTAGTATCTTTTAGAGCAGTGATTCGGGGGCTCCAAAGACTGAATGTGGTGATAGATTTATAATTAAAAAGGTGGAGTTGAATTGGTATTTTTTTATCGTTATCGGGATAAATGCCATGCAATTATCGTGATACATTTTTTAGTCCATACCGCCCATCCCTACCCCACACACATGCAAACAAGTCTAAAACACAACATTTAGAAACTTTAGTAGTTGGTCTGTTTGCTGTTTCACCTGGTTTCATCAGTACTTTTCTGTTTTGAACTGTTTTAACTTTTATCCAAACTTTCCACAGGGGATGACTGATAACCCTTTTATACTTTCACAGCTTGTGACTGAATCCTGGATTCTGAAAGATTTAGTTGCCCCAGCCCTCCTTCTCTCAACTATGTATGCACCTGTCATGCTGATTAAACTCCCGGCGGAGCGGGAGCATCATTCAGCTTCCTACAATGTACCGCTATCTGAGCAATCTCTCTTTTGTGCAGCAGAGACAGCTGGGATAACCTCTGACCCGATGCTGCCAGGGGCTGCAACTTCATTAGCGAGCAGACGAAAGCTGCATTTGGACTGCAGGGAAGTGTTTTTCGGAAAAACAATGACCCGCACCAAGTTCGGCTACTTGTCAATTCACAAGTATTCTATGACATAAAATCTGTCAATACTTGTCTCTGTGATGAAAACACAAAATTCAAGCTCTGACATTCTTTGAAAAGGTGAGAACCCGGAGTCCAGCTGTAGCAGCAGGCTTAAGGACGAACAAGAGGGGAAAGCATCAATCAGGAAAAATGAAATAAATAAATAAAAATCTTTGATTCTTTCACAGCTGTTTCAGTACAGAAGAGTATTAGGGCCATGCAGGAGAAAAAATATTTGAGAGGGGAAGATTTTTTTTTATTGTGCACTTCGAGAAAAAAGTTGAAATGTCGAGAAAAAAGTCGACATGTCGAGTTTAATGTTGAAATACAATTTCAAGAATAAAGTCAAAATTTCGTGAATAAAGTCGAAATTTCGCCTTTATTCTCAACATTTCAACTTTATTCACGAAATTGTACTTCAAGATTATCCTCGACATGTCGACTTTTTTCTCGATATTTCAACTTTTTTTCTCAACATTTTGACTTTTTTCTCGAAATTGTACTTCAACATTAATTACGACATTTCGACTTTTTTCTCAACATTTCGACTTTTTTCTTGAAGTGTATAATGAAAAAAAAATCTTCCTTATTGTCAAAAAATATTTGAGAGGGGAAGATTTTTTTTTATTATGCACTTCGAGAAAAAAGTCGAAATGTCGAGAAAAAAGTCGACATGTCGAGAATAATGTTGAAATACAATTTCAAGAATAAAGTCAAAATTTCGTGAATAAATCTTCCTTATTGTCTGCGGGCCCATATTATTTTTATTTTTCTCCTGCCTGGCCCTAATACTCCGTACTTCCGTAGTTTCAGTCTCAAGCTCAGAGAAAAATGCACTTAACCCCCGCAGAAATGTTTAACATTTGCACATTTTGGTTCAACCAGTGCACCCTCTGGTTCCTCTGCCTTGTGTAGCTGCTGTGCTGCAGCCCCAACACTCCAGCCAGGGCTGGGGTTTCACATGCTGACAGACGTGAGGCTCAGGAGGTGCAGCAACCCTGAAAGTAGGTGGTCCTTGAGCTCGGCACTGAACCCCACGCTGCCTCCGATCCATCAGTCTGCGTGACAGAAGAGGCCCGCCTACACTCGCTAGACAGATAGCAGTGTTCATCTCTACAGACTAAGAGAGTGCTGTATATGACTGGATATGAACGAGTGAACGTGGCTTGTAGTGTACAGTTCTTGGAGGCATTGTGACGTAATTGTCAAATTGGTTTGATTCACCGCACAAATCTCTACAGATTACTTTTGTAATACTGTATTTGACCCGGTCTTTGTACGTTTTGACTGTATAGAAACGTAATTCTCGTCAGTTGTGTGAAATAAGACCTGGAAACAGGCATTGTAGCATAGAATTGTCAAATTGGTTTAATTCACTGTAAGAATTGTTACAGATTACTTTTGTAATACTGTATTTGACCCGGTCTTTGTACATTTTAACCGTATAGAAACGTAATTCTTGCCATTGTAAGAATGAGATGTACCTGCTGTACTCTACTGTCATTACCTTTTAACAACTTGTGCTTTTTATTATTTTACCCCTTTTCTTATCATTTTATTTCATTTTATTTGTTATTTACTGTTTAATTGTGTCTTGCTACTTTTAATGTTGATGTAAAGCACTTTGAATTACCTTGTGTTGAATTGTGAATTGAAAGCACTGCATAAATACAGTCCACTTCCCATTTCATTTGCCTGATCTGTGCTGTATATCAGACCTTGGTGAAATGGAAAACGACCAAGCGATGAAATGATTTTGAGCCCTGTGAAAAAAGCCTGCTGTGTGTTTTAGGTTGAAGTGCACCTTAGATGGGAAAAGGTTACCAGATAAGAAAAATCAGACCTAAAATAGACCTCATGAGATTAGTAAAATGGCTTAAATAAACGATTCAGGCCACTCCAGCGATCTTGTATCTTATGGTGTAAAGCTAAGTTGAGTAGCCCATGTCCTCTGGTTGAGAAAGCTGTGTTAAATAAATTCAGGTGAGGTTCAGTAATACGACGAGAAACCACTAATTTGACGGTCCACAAGTCTTCCAGGAATCCAAAACACAAGAAGTAATGATGCAGTAAAGTACCGCAAAGCAAGTAGCAGAATATCTTATTCCAGATTAGTTGCAACTATCCTTAGATCGAGTAAAAAGGACATTTTCAACCACTTTTAACATTTCACAGCTATCACAAAAGGGGAAAAAGGCAGTACGGTCTTAATTGGATGAGATATAGCTCCCATGTGTTACATTTGCTGTCACAAGCTAAATTAAGTGGCTCGACTCCGCTGGGAGTTCCAACAAAGAAGCCCTTACTGGAGAAGTTAATGCTCTCCAGTGTTTTGTTCGGCTCCATCTTAAGCCCCACATCTCACACTGGGCTGCAAAGAACTGTCTTGGGATGACAGCTGGAAATTGTAGCCTACTATACGTGTGTGTGTGTGCGTGTGTGCATGTGTGTGTGTTTGTGTGCACATGTGCTCCACCACTGAGCTGGCGAGTGCAGCTTAGGATCTGTTGCAGAACAGCCGCAGTAAGGGGATTATGGGAGGCCGTTTGGCTCGCTGGCTGAAGTTGACTGTGAACTTTGGCACCAAAAGTCAGAATGCTAATACTGGCCTTTGCTTACATCCACCAATCCTCAACACAAGCAGGACCTGACTGGCACCAGCCACCTGCACAGCAGGGGAACCCACGATGTTTCACCAACATACAAGCATTTTCTTGTTTTTCCCTTTTGTAACTTACTACACCGTTACTGTACTGTTATTTTACTGTTACTGTACTGTTACTATACTGTTACTGTACTGTTATTTTACTGTTACTGTACTGTTACTATACTGTTACAGTACTGTTACAGTACTGTTACTGTACTGTTATTTTACTGTTACTGCACTGTTACTATACTGTTACTGTACTGTTACTATACTGTTACTGCACTGTTACTATACTGTTACTGCACTGTTACTATACTGTTACTGTACTGTTACTATACTGTTACTGCACTGTTACTATACTGTTACTGTACTGTTATTTTACTGTTACTGCACTGTTACTGTACTGTTACTATACTGTTACTATACTGTTACTATACTGTTACTATACTGTTATTATATTGTTACTGTACTGTTACTGTAATGTCACTGTACTGTTACACTACTGTTACTATACTTTTACTGTACTGTTACTGTACTGGTACTATGCTGTTACTGTACTGTTACTATATTGTTACTGTACTGTTACTGTTACTATATTGTTACTGTACTGTTACTGTACTGTTACTATATTGTTACCGTACTGTTACTGTACTGTTACTGTTACTAAACTGTTACTAAACTGATACTGTTACTGTACTGTTACTAAACTGATACTGTTACTGTACTGTTACTGTACTGTTACTGTTACTATACTGTTACTGTAATGTTACTGTACTGTTACTATGCTGTTACTGTACTGTTACTAAACTGATACTATTACTGTACTGTTACCATACTATTACTGTACTATTATTGTACCGTTGCTATACTGTTACTAAACTGATACTGGTACTGTACTGTTACTGTACTGTTACTGTACTGTTACTGTTACTATACTGTTACAGTACTGTTACTATACTGTTATTATACTGTTACTATACTGTTACTAAACTGATACTTTTACTATACTGTTACTATACTGTTACTGCACTGTTACTGTACTGTTACTGTACTATTATTGTACCGTTGCTATACTGTGTGGCAGCACAGGCGGTCACCCTTGCAGGCCTGCTCTTAGACGAGCGCTCAAGCAGAAAACACATGGCATCATGAGAGACATATGGCCCAGCAACGAACTTTACATCAGAACTGGTCAAATTGGCTCACATTCTGTTTTAGACACGGAGGGTTGGGTATTCATGTCACAATCATGGACAGAGCTAAGGACAACATAAAAACTGACAACAGAACATACAAAAATACAAAAGTTTATCATCCATCTTGTGACAAAATAGTTTGAATAGAAAACACATTTCCTTAAAGGAGATATTGTGACCCTGTAATGAGCTGGGATAGGCTTCAGTAGTCCCCCATGACCCTGCAAAGGATGAAACGGGTATAGGAAATGGATGGATGGATGGAGACCTTTTCCACATGATTTCCTGAGGTTTTACTGAATAATGTTTGTGGCATATTTGCTTAAAATACCACAGATGTAAAGTACAACAGCTCCCTTTTTAACCATGTCATTATAGCTCTGTTCATGGCAGCTAGTTTTAGGAGGTGTAACCAAACACTTGATTCCATAGTTCCAGTATGGTTTCATTTATCTGTGGGTGGTACTTCTTTAGAAATTGGTGTCAATGCTTTGTGGTACGAGACTCTGGGGTGCAGCAAAGGCAAAGCCATGTATGATGTTACACTGACTGGAGAAAAAGATGGGAATGCTAGATAATCCTAGTCTGATCCGGGTCTTTGATGTCACATAACCCTGTAAATTTGAGTGGTTTACTGAGCGAGAAAATGTTAACACTGAAGCTTGAAAAGTGCATGAAATATATATTTTGGTGCCTCAAGTACATTATAAGCAAACTTTGTCATTTTGAGGCCATCAGTTTAAGAATATGTCTATGAGTGAGTGGTTGTGGTATTACATCACAGACCCAACTTCCAATTGGGCCTTTTTCACTTTACCTGCTACCCACTTCAGAAGTAGTGCCAATCTGTAACACTGATTGCAAGAGAGGTACATCCCATGGAGGAGGGAATTAAGAAGTTAAGAACTCCACCCCTCCAAGCAGCTTGTTTTTAATAGAGTTGGTGAAATTGAGAGTTGAGTTCATGCATTCTGACCAAAAACATGCCACAGATAGTTAACTAAAACATCAGGACATTGCATCATCTTCTGGAGAACAAAAAATGAAATAAAATAAATGGAAGAAAAAACGTCAAACTACGTCTCCTTTAAGTGTTTTAAGTGTGCTCACATTATGCTCAGTCTCTGCACTGGTTGCTCCTGATACTGCAGTTTAATTGGGTTACTATGGTTGCAAAGAATCTAAAACCACATTTACAACATTTTCAAAAGTTTTGGTCTTGATTATTTATTCCTTAAAGTGGGGGAAAAAAAAGAAACCAGCGTTCCAAGCTACTCTCATCATCACGAAATCCCCCAAACTGGCGCAACTGCCAGAAATGACGCATTTTCGACGCTCCGCTCCGCCTCCCCTTCAAAACCAGCCCACGATTACCCGGACTGGCTGAGCCCACACAATGACCAGTGAACTTTCTCCTCACTGGAAGGAAAACCCGTCCACTGGTCTAGTTGAGACGGATTCTTTTTTTTTTCTTTTTGGCTCGGCGAGGCTGATGGGCTGATGCGCCGCTGCGCTGCGCTCATGCGCTCCCATCATCCAAACCCTCATCCACATCCACAGGTCCTCCGCTCCCAGCGCAGCGTTTTCTGACCTCTCCCGCACACAAATCAATGCATTTATCACCCATATGCGTCATGACTCCCCCCAATCCACCTGGGATAGGAGCGGTTTATAACCCTCGTTGAAGATGACTTACTGCCGGTGCAGCAGAACATCTCTTCATTTGAATATTTGGGCAGGGAGGCATAACCCACAGGGGGAGGGAGAGCTTTTTTACCCATCTCTTATACTTGTATCTGTGGATGATTAAGGTGACATCGTGTTGATTGAAGCAAAACAGACCTGATCAGGTGGTCACGCCATCGAAATCGCATCAAACGTCAGTTTCTTATTTGCGCGCAATCCAATTTGGGACGGCAGGTTATGTGACAGGCGACCGGCGTTTGCGCTTTAGATGGCCAAAACGTTTAAAATCCACCACAGAAACCCTTCGACGAGTGGGCTCAGCTTTCATTTCTGCTCACATTTGTTTCCTCTGACTCTGTGTGAGACTGTCTGTCCTCCTTCTCTCGGCTACAGACTGGACCGCAACCCATTTCCATTAGACGGAAACGCATCCCGTCCATAAATCTGTGGCATGTCGCTGATGCGCTGCCTCCTGCATCCTTAAACAGCTCTCCAGTCTCTAGTTTCATACATTTGTTTAATAGAGAAGCCCACAACTTACCTTTTTTCTCTGAGGATGCTTTTCTGGTGCGTCCCATTTATGCGTTTTAATCCAACATCTGTGTCCCCTTCATTTGTGCGCTCTATTTTCCCCCCAATGAGAGAGAGAGGGAGTGAGAGAGAGGGAGAGATGGAGGGAGGGAGGGAGGGGAGAGAGAGACAGAGAGGGAGAAAGCGTGTCTAAGAAAATCCATTTGTTAATTCCATTTGCCGGACGGACAAGGTGAAATCACATTGTCTTTGCTTTTTCTATGCGTTCAAAATTCATCCATGATTCTAATATCCCATAAAGCTCTCCTCTTCTTTTGATTCTTCCTCTTCTTCTCCTTCTTTTTTTTCCAAATCTCCTTCTCTACAGCCCTGAAGTTGCCTGGTTACCCCTATTTCTCATTCAAGGAGGCTGAAGCGCAGCATACAGCGGCCAATCATAGCGGCGGCACCGAGAGATTAACTATTTCTAGGCTTCACTATTCTAGTTCCAGGCAGAAACGAGGAGAGTAGGCGGGGAGAACGGTGTGGGAAAAGAGAAAAAAAAATTAAAATGCACAGAGAATAATATGTGCGTGGGGTGGGGGGTATCCGTTGGAGGGAGAATGTGTGCTGGGGGGAGGGGAGGGGACATAGGGGGATTAAACATTTTCGAAAAATAAAGGATTCTGGAAAGGAGGAGGGACCAGCCTCTTATCTCAGCCACAAAGAATAAGTGAATAATATCCCATCTTTACGGACTCCAGCAAATTGCAGTGAAGCGCAAACTCTTTCAGTCGGTAATCTGTCTTAAATCTTTCTGAAATACCCCCAAAAAGCAATTCATCAGGGTAATTGATCACCCCCCCCCCCACACCCCCTAACCATCCATCCATCAAGCAGAAGCTCCCTGCTCCTCCTAACCCCCCCACCAGCTCCCTGTCCCACTCCGGTCACATCATCATAGGCTGTATTGATTTCAATTCCACACCTCCCCCAGACGGGGTGAAAGGTGTAGGGGAGCGTGCCAGGTTCAATCACTGCTACACAACACGCGGGGGCTTCCACCTCCTGGTTTGTTCACTGAGGAGGAGGTGGTGGTGGAGGAAGGAGGGGGGGGGTTCTACATCCAGGTCAAGCCCTCCAGCACACACCCTGCAGTGCATGCAGGCCTGTGAAGCCACCGGTGCACGGCTGGGTGCAGGCCGGCCTGCTGCGCGGGGTGCATTATGGGGGGGGATCAGTCGGGGGTCCTGACAGCCAGACAACAAGCTTCTCAGAAACACATGCAACGAGTGGGTGGGGGTGGTGGGGTGGGGGGGGCTTTGCACCGTGCACCGAGAGCAGACAGCATTCCAGCAGATGAATCCCAGCAAAATGTGTTTTGCTGCCTCTGCATGTCAGCAGCATGGTGTCATTCACCTGGGATTCATGTTTCAGCACAAAAGAGGTTCACGTGTGATAAAAATAACGGTTTTCCTTTCTTTTTCAACTTATTTATTCACTTTTTTTTTCTTTTTTGGTGACTGTCAACCAAAAGGAGCTGGGAATGTGGACATTTTTAAATGGAAACTAAAAACTCATCTCTTTGGTCTTGCTTTCATAATACATCAAATTTTATAGTTTTATTCTGTTTAACATTTTTTAGAGGTATTTGTTTTATTTATTTATCTATTTCTTGTAATGTTTTTATTATTGTTATATTTAATTCAGAGGTGTCAAGTAACGAAGTACAAATACTTCGTTACCTTACTTAAGTAGAAATTTTGGTTATTTATACTTCACTGGACTAATTATTTTTCAGACGACTTTTTACTTTTACTCCTTACATTTTCACGCAATTATCTGTACTTTTTACTCCTTACATTTTAAAAACAGCCTCGTTACTCTATTTCATTTCGGCCTTTAAATAAAAACTATCCAGTTAAATTGCTCCATCCGGATAGAGTGAATTTGGTTGTGGTTGTTTCAGATGTTCTTGTCCAGTTTTGTTCTTACATCCGTTCCCTCAGATTCCTGCAACTAAACTTGGATGTACATTCCAATAAAGGTTAGGATAAATGATAACATGCCTCTGAAGTTTGACTTTTTGCACCATTACAATACTTATAGGCAACTAGTCATCATATCTCCTGCTCTCTGAAACACATGTTAATGCTCAATAGTACACATATATGGCTCTTTAATATATTTGCATTATACTAAGATGCATTCATTTTCAATGGCTTTTGTCCTTAATGGCTTTTTTTCCCCTTACATTACTTTTACTTTTATACTTTAAGTAGTTTTGAAACCAGAGTATTTTTAAACTCTAGTATCTATATAGTAAGGTCATCTTATGGGATATTTGGCAAATCTGGGAACTAAATCGTTACCAAGAAATCTCTTCACCAATGTGTTTCTAAAGGTGTCTAATAACATGTCCTAAAAAGTTGAAATTCAACTCCTGGGGGAAACTTTGTAAAAAACTGCACAAAGTTGGGATACCAATAACCAATTTTCGAAAATTTGAAAATGCTTAATTTGGCCTTAAATAACTTGTGGGGGATCAAACTAGGGGTTTTTCAATATTCTGAGTTCATTTATTAAGTATTTATTTTTCACTACAACCATTCCTTAGTGGAAAAACGGCCACACCCACTTTCCCAGGTCATCGTTCATCCCGGCAATGCCCCCCACTCACACATAGCATATGTAAAAAAAGAAAAAAAGATAATAGTTTATTCTTTATTGTTTGACATGATGAATAGACCAAGTCAGTGTTTAGTGATGGATGCTGTAGTTGTTTTTGCATTCAACGTGAGGACGTTTTGAGTTAACATTAGGACCAAACATGCTGGATCCATTTGCATCCCTTTTCTTTGTTGATCATGGACATAATATACTGCTTTTACCTGGATGCTGGACATCTTTGCAGCTGCAGGCCATCATCAGTATGCCAAAGGTGCATGGCTGTACTGTCAACTGATGAAGGAACTGGAAACTTTGCCTGGTTACAAAGAGACCATTGAACGTTTCACTGCCCATGGGAACCATGTTGTCTGGTATTCCAGCGACGATTGGTCTGGCACCTGGTGTGACATCTGCATTGAGCAGACCTTAAAGGTATAGTCTGTGATGTTGGAGAGCTAGCAAGATTTGAAAGTGGCACCTCCTCTAAGCCCCACCCCCTCCTCCACCTCCCGTCAGCGCTCCATCCAAAGCCACGCCCCCACAAACTTTGGGGAACGCGCATTTGCAGGAGTCGAGTTTTCCAGGACATTTTGGACAGCACATTTTCAACAAAACTACCCCATGTCTCATTCACCTGTAAGCGAGGCCGGTTTTAGGGGGGGGCAGGGGGGGGCTGTGCCCACCCAAACGTGCGTCCTGCCCACCCAATCAAAGTCACACTAGGACACTCTGAGCCGAGGAGGACCCATGGGAAGTGGACACGGGGGGCTGGAGGCAGAGTGCGCGCATGGGACAGAGGGGGGTGTGGGCGGGACTTAAAATGAAGGCATCTGATTGTTTTTTTCCCCCCTGCCACTCTTCTGGTCCTCTGACCAATCCGTACCATTCGGTGTGCAAAAAACAGATTGGTCAGAGTTTTTACAGGATTAAAGCTTTTTTCTATCCTTTTTCTGAACACATTATTCACTGGCTACTCTCAGGATGGAAGGACCATTTCACCCAGTAGAACAATACATTTTTTTGAATACGATTACAGACTATACCTTTAATGAAGGCGGCCAAATCAGAAGGTGGACCTAGCAGAGGGAGGATGAGAAGCAGTGATTCTGGCTACAAGTGCTGGGTGCTCACACTCAGCCACTTCTCTAATATCAACAAGCATATGGAGGAAAGTGTAAACCAACATGCTCCACTCTACATAGACCTTGGGAAAACCCAGATGAAGCGTGATGCAGAGGCAGTTAAACTTCCCCTCCAATGGTTTGAGGAGAACAACCCATTTGACCACGGACGCGACAAAGAGATGCTTGTATCTTTGTCTACAGGATTCACAAGCACAGCAGATGACCCAGCCATGGTGGGTGGCTTCTTTACATGGTGAAGTGGGAACAAGGTCAGACTTGGTAGGAGATTGCCAACAGTTACCTAAGCTACCTGCAGCATCTTGGCCGTAACTGTCAAAAGATCATTGTGGTCTTTGATGGCTATAACAGATCGCCAAAAGATCATGACCACATCCGACGTACCAAGAAAACATGCTGTGATCTCCAGATTCGACCGGATCTGATACACTGGACACCAAGAGCAAAGTTCTTGGACAACAGCCATAATAAGAATGAGCTCATTCACCTCCTCTCTTCAACATTCCAGAAGCTTAGCCTCACCGTTGTGCAGAGTGACAATGATGCTGACACTTTAATTGTGATAGAGGCATTGGCTACTGCTACAGATGGCTCGGTTGAGGTCAGTAACATTTGTGTGTACATGCAAAGTATATTACTTTCATTAGCTATGACTATGAGTTATGCAGCGTCCGCAGTTATGCGGTCGATGTACCGGACCATCATGGTGAAGAAGGAGCTGAGTCGAAAGGCGAAGCTCTCGATTTACCGGTCGATCTACGCACCTACCCTCACCTATGGTCATGAACTTTGGGTAGTGACCGAAAGGACAAGATCGCGGATACAAGCGGCCGAGATTAGTTTCCTCCACAGGGTGGCTGGACGCTCCCTTAGAGATGAGTTTCCTCCCTTAGAGATGAGTTTCCTCCCTTAGAGATGAGTTTCCTCCGCAGGGTGGCTGGACGCTCCCTTAGAGATGAGTTTCCTCCGCAGGGTGGCTGGACGCTCCCTTAGAGATGAGTTTCCTCCGCAGGGTGGCTGGACGCTCCCTTAGAGATGAGTTTCCTCCACAGGGCGGCTGGACGCTCCCTTAGAGATGAGTTTCCTCCGCAGGATGGCTGGACGCTCCCTTAGAGATGAGTTTCCTCCACAGGGCGGCTGGACGCTCCCTTATAGATGAGTTTCCTCCCTTAGAGATGAGTTTCCTCCCTTAGAGATGAGTTTCCTCCGCAGGGCGGCTGGACGCTCCCTTAGAGATGAGTTTCCTCCACAGGGCGGCTGGACGCTCCCTTAGAGATGAGTTTCCTCCCTTAGAGATGAGTTTCCTCCGCAGGGTGGCAGGACGCTCCCTTAGAGATAGGGTGAGGAGTTCGGTCACCCGGGAGGAGCTCGGAGTCGAGCCGCTGCTCCTTCACATTGAGAGGAGTCAGCTGAGGTGGCTTGGGCATCTGTACCGGATCCTCCTGGACGCCTCCCTAGGGAGGTGTTCCAGGCATGTCCCCCTCCCTAGGGAGGTGTTCCAGGCATGTCCCTCCTCCCTAGGGAGGAGTTCCAGGCATGTCCCTCTCCCTAGGAAGGAGTTCCAGGCATGTCCCTCCAGGAGGAGACCCTGGGGAAGACCCAGGACACGCTGGAAACACTATGTCTCTCGGCTGGCCTGGGAACGCCTCGGACTCCCATTGGAAGAGCTGGAGGAAGAAGAGCTGGAGGAAGTGTCTGGGGTAAAGGAAGTCTGGGCATCTCTGTTGAGACTGCTGCCCCCGCGACCTAGGAACGGATAAGCGGCGGACGATGGATGGATAGCTATGACTACTTTAAAAGTGATGGCATTGATGAGGAATACTCAGACATTGACTCATAAAGCATTCCACAAGGGGGATCACTGTTTGCTCTGACTAATGTGAAACGAATTGTAATAAATGCAATCTTATGTAAATGCAAAAAAATGGTGTGGCAGTTTTTCCACTAAGGAATGGTTGTAGTGAAAAACAAATGCTATAAATGAACTCAGAATCCTAAAAAACCCCTAGTTTGACCCCTCACAAGTTAATTAAGGCCAAATTAAGCATTTTCGATTTTTCAAAAATCGGTTATTGGTACCCTGACTTTGTGCAGTTTTTTTATGAGGTTTCCCCCAGGAGTTGAATTTCAACTTTTTAGGACATGTTATTAGACACCTTTAGAAACACATTGGTGAAGAGATTTCTTGGTAACGATTTAGTTCCCAGATTTTCAGACACTTCCCTTACTAATACTTCTACCTGAGTAATGAATGTGAATACTGAAGACACCTCTGATTTTATTGTTGTGGACTGATTATTTTTAGCCTTAATTCTTGAACTTTTATCATTATTTCATTTTAATTAACTATATTGTATGTCAGTGTGTATTGGTCTTCCAGTTTTTATATTATTTCTATTTTTATTATGCTTATTTTTCAGTCAAAATGTTAAGCACTTTGTAAGGTGCTATATAAATAAAATTTGATTTGATTTGATTGCTGCTTTCCTCCATCCCACAGGTTATAAATACAAAAACAATAAAACAATAGCGTTAAGATCTCCGCTGCCCAACCAGAACAGCACTTTCAGTTCAGTTGTTCATATTTATTTTTCATATTTACAACATTTACAACATAAGTGACCTGCGTGCAACAGAAAATTAAGCAAATACCTTTAACAGTAGACGTGCAGGTTCAATATTCAAATTCATTTATTAACACTCGAAAGGGAGTGGGAAGAAGAAAACTATTTAATCCCACCCCTGTTTTCTAATCAATAACTTGACAGATGTTTTAGGCTTCCTACTGTCTTAACATTTAAACCAAAACATAAACAAAATACCTATATCAAATTATAATAAACTTATTTTACAGTATTTGCATTTCATAACCACAATGTGCGTAAATTTAGGAACAATGTATATTGTCACCACGGGTGACAGTTAACTGTTAACTTACATTTATAATACATACCAGCAATGGTGTGAGAAAGTGAGCAACCCCTCCCCTTCTCACCGTCACCGGACTTTTTTAATGTGTGTGTCAGAGTGGAGGATTGGGCGTGGTCTGCGGGGGAGCAGCACACAGGTGTGCCTGGTTCTGCTGATTGTGGTACACCTGTGCCCAATCAACCTCCCCACCCGGCCTGGCTTCATAACCAGTGGCTGGATACCAGAAAGGGGCTGCTGAGTGGAGGTAGCTTGCTGAGAGGCTATACTCAATGTGCCATTTTTTAGAATACTGATTTTGCCTTCGCCTGTATGTCTTTGTGTTTTTTTTGCATACAATAAAAAGCCTTATTTTTTGGCATTCCACGCTCTGCAGGGTCTCTCCTTTACACCTCATCACCCAAGTCCAGTTTGCCTGATCCCCTTGTATGTGGGGAGGCCACTCTGGTGCCTCACAAATGGTAAGAATGAATGAATGAATGAATGAATGAATGAATCGCTTAATCCTCTTCGTGCTAGGTAGCACATAAGGTCTTCACCAATCAACGCCAATGCTGTCTGTCTGCTGCCCAGTGCTGCACTTGGCCCCAGGTCCATCCAAGTTCTTTAATTTCTTTCTCGACCGATCTTCTCCAGGTTTCTTTGGGTCGGCCTCTTTTTCTCTTTCCTGGTGGTGTCCATCTCATGGTGTCCAGTTTGCCTGATCCCCTTGTACGTGGGGAGGCCACTCTGGTGCCTCACAAATGGTAAGAATGAATGAATGAAGTTTATTCAGTCATGACAACACACAACACCCAAAAAAAACATGTGCACAGCATTAACATTTCATACAAAACCAAAAATGTGTTGAACAATGACTGAAAAGGCATAGTCTGAAGCAAACTGCTTATAAAAGCCTATCCTATAGTACCAACTTTCTTTTTTTGGCTACCGACCTCCAGAAAACCAAAAAGAGAATAGAAAAGCAAAGAAACAATAGAAAAGCAAAGAAACATTTAGAACAACAGTACCAGAAGGTAATGGACATAACATACCAACTTAATGAGGAACAACAAATACACGTCAACATTTGAAGACCGAATTTGATTTAACATAGTGTTACAACACTCTCTTTATACTTTGACCAGACTTGACTTTGTGTGTGTGTGTGTGGGGCAGGGGGGGGGTGGGGGTACAGTTGTGGGTTTAACACACACACACACACACACACACACACACAAGCAAAAGTGCATGCACAAACACTCAGAGATTGATTGACGTGCAGCTCTTGGCTTGAGCACGGCTTAATCCCGCTGCTTTCACAGATGGACTCAGTCTTCCTCTTTTTGTCTGGGTGTCACCGACAGCGGCATGTACAGACACACACACACACACACGTTGTAAAGCACTATGTACGCTTGTTTACTGGGGATGGAGGCTGCTGTGTGGGTTCTAATCCCTCTCTTTCGCGGCCACCCCTGCCCGACGTAAACACACACGCATGCACGCGGGCGTCTGCACTTTAGTCATTACAAAAACAAAGGAGGTCAGTGTCAGCAGCAGAACCAGGCAGCTGGGTCCTGTGAGGCGAGACTTAATCCTGGTTTTCAGGGCCCGGAGACAAAAAAAAAAAAAAAAAAAGAGGCCTCGCCGATGAAACGCTTCACCAGTCACACGTGAAACGCTCCGCTGTTCTCGCTCCGCTTTTGACGCACCTTCACAGCAAAGCACAACCACAGTTTGGTGGTTCCTCGGCTCCCAGGCCTCTTCAGGGGTTGCTGCGGTTTCATATTAGAGCCAAACAGAGAAGAAAAGTACGAGGCCGTATTCTACAAAAGCTTTAATTTCTATGTAGATGGAGCTGTGTTGATAAGAGAGGGGGAATCGCCCCGGGGAAATGAGGCGAAGCGATAAGATAAGGCAAGTGGATCCCCTTACTAACACACACACACACACACACACACAACAAACTGAGAAAGACAACACAAAGAGCGGAGTTATCGCTGCACACGGTGGTTAATCTCCATTCTCTCCATAGATTAGCAGAGTCAAAATTCTCATCACTGCACAAATGATTAGTCATCTCCCCCAGGAGAGATGGTTAACTGGTCACCAGCTGATCAATTACCAGCTCCTGGTTCCCCCTAACAGGGTTCCAGGACTACGACACCCCATGAAGGCGACAGGGCCACGCTAACGGACACCGAGGCTGGTGAATCTGCAGTATTTGCAGAGATCTTTGCTGCTAATCGTCCGTTCCTGACACCAGAAAAACGGCCTAAACGAGCTCCTTCTTGTGGCCGGCGTGCCGCTTCCTCTCCATTGTGCTCAGCCCACACCGATTTCTATGCTAATGGAGTGTTTTAATCGAGTCTAAATCGTATTGTCCAAAGGGCGTCTGGGTGATTAGCATTCAGGAGGGCACGCGGGGAAAAGCCACATGTCGATAAATGGCAAATGACCTCTGACCCCGGCTACTCCAGCTGCAGAAAAGTTCATCTCCTTTTAGCCACTTAAGCAGCCGTTTCTTTATTTCCTGGAACACGGCTAATGAAAATGTACTCAGACAGCAGCGGATCAAGAAGGTATTGTAAATGTAAATGTAAATGTAAATGTACTTTATTTATATAGCGCCTTACATCCACCTACAGGTGAACCAAAGTGCTTTACAGAATAAACATACAATCAAGACAAAAAGTGCTTGCAGAATAAAACGAGAATAAAACATACCATCAAGACAAAAGTATAAAAAAGTGTCGCCACACTACTGGGTATTAAAAGCCACGCTGAATAAATACGTTTTCAGTTTAGATTTAAAAAGGCCCAGGTCAGAGATGGTGCGTAACTCACAGGGGGGCTGATTCCAGAGCCTGGGGCCGGCAACTGAAAAGGCTCGGTCACCCCAGCGCTTCTGCTTTGACCTGGGCACTTCCAACAAACGTTGGTTGGAGGATCTCAGAGCTCTGAGCTCTGCCAGGCGCACGCACCGCTAAAAGCTCCGATAAATAAGGAGGGGCAAGACCGTTCAGAGCTTTAAAAACAAACATTAAAAGTTTAAAATCAACTCTAAAACGAACAGGCAGCCAGTGAAGGGAGTAGAGGACCGGGGTGATCTGCTCTCGTCTGGGTGTGTTCGTTAAAAGACGGGTAGCTGCATTTTGTACCAGCTGAAGACGGCTAAAAGAAGATGGAATAGAGTCAAGATTCAGGTAAACGGCCTGCTATTACAGTACTCTGTGAACATTTGACACTCAGACGCTCATTCAACCGCTCAGTGTTGGCAGGGTGGCCCGTGCTGTGACGCCACCACAGGGTGGCCAGCGGTTGGTCAAAGCCCCCCCTACAAATTTGCTGGCCACCTCACTGGCCACCCCACTTGCCCCTATAAAAAAAAAATTAAAGCAGCAATGAACGGGCCCTCGTCCCTGCAATTTTCACCAATAAAGGTCAAGCACTCAAAACTAAGTCCGAGGACACCACCCATGATTCTTTATATCAAACCATTCAAAAGTTATGGCAGATAATAGCAAATATTAAATATCTACCAATCAGAAGAAGGGGCGGGGCTTATTTGCACCAATTATGTTCAAGTACTCAATACCGAGTCCGATGACACCACCCACAACTCTCTATATCATACCATTCAAAAGTTATGGCAGAAAGTAGGAACTATCAAATATGGACCAATCAGATGAAGGGGAGACACACTTTTTGGCGTCTATCGTCGCCACGGTAACACTTTTGACTGAGAAAAGTAATGCCCATCATCGCAGGATAGAGACGCACATTTTGATGTATAACGCACCTGGGTGCACTTTACGGTTCGGGCCGCATTAACGGCCGAAGAAATGTCATAAATTGCGCCAAAATTACATGATTAATTGAAAACGTCCGACTTCCTGTTCGGTTTCGGCCATGGCGCCAAGAGACTTTTCTTTAAGTTACGACATGATACAGGTGTGTACCGATTTTCGTGCATATACGTCAAACCGTATTGTGGGGCTTGAGGAACAAACTTTTCTAGGGGGCGCTGTTGATTTTGGTGACTTTTGGGGCACGTTTAGGGTGGCAAAAAGTCGGAAGAAAAACGAAAAAAACAATTCCTACAGATACAATAGGGCCTTGGCACTGTAGTGCTCGGGCCCTAATAAAATAAAAACACTTGCCGGTCACATAGATTCTATCGTCAGTTATACGTTTCATCCCAAATCATTTGGGCCAAATGCACAGCCAACAGAGAAGACAGAGAAGACTACTAGTGAGAAATAAGTCATACTTTAGTAAAAGAAGAGGGGGGAGTATGCGTTGTGACATTTGTGACTTTTTAAATGCCAAATGGTGCCGTTTACAGCAACTGTTACAGAAGCCTTATGACTTATTTATTGACATTTGGAACTGAGTTACGTAGCTAACGTTAGCTGCTGCTTTTATGTTATGTCAATTTGCAGACAATGAAGAGAAAAGTCCAAAGAAATTTCTACTTTTTAAGAAGAAAATGAGTACAGAGCGAGCGAAAGAGCCGACAGGGAAGCAGCAGAGGCTTAGTGAGGAGGAAAAAGAGGAGGATGGTATATCAGTAGGCGTTTCTTCAAAAAAAGTATTTTTCAGCCTGTATACTACAAATTAAAGGGGACCTATTATGGCATCTAATACCTATTTTAAACAGGCCTTGAATGTCTTAAAAACAAGCTTTTGATTGTTTTTGCTAAATAAATTAGAAATTCAGCCTCTGAGCCATGTCTTTATCTTCCCATTCTCTAACCTCATTATCTATGCGGGATTCTGAGTGGGCGGGGCTATGATAATGAGGCTCTGTGCTGATTGGCTGCCTGAAAGACGCGATACACCGCTACGAAAAAATGGCAGAAGCTCCGGCCGGTGGAGTAAGTTGTGGGCGTGGTTTCAGCATCGGAGGCCAACCGATGCAAATTGCATTTTCGTTACGTAACGACGGGAGCAGAATCTTATTGGCTCGTAGATCCACATCACACTGGACGGCTCATCCGGGCGGCTGTACAGACACTGCAGAATCTGGTTGCTTTCCTCCTTCTCTGAGTTGGCAGGCTGAGGGGAAACCACTTTATGTTAAAGCAAGAAAAAACCTGTTTTTCATAATAGGTCCACTTTAAACAGTTATAAAGCATTACAAACTGTAACAATAGGGCAAACACACAGCATTGTTTTGTATTTTGTGTCTTTCAAATAAAAGACAATTTTTTCCAGTCATATGTTCCTCATTCAAGGTTGTTAAAAAAATACTGCTATAATATCGTATCGTTATCGTGACCTCAATATCGTGTACCGTACCGTATCGTGAGATTAGTGTATCGTTACACCCGTAGTGGCCACCCCAAGAATTTAAATGGCCCCAATCTGCCCACCCCTATGAAACATTACCCGTGCATGGGTGACGTGTCCTGCATGAAGCCGCCTCGGTGGGCGACAGAGCTGTCAAGTAATGAAGTACAAATACTTCGTTACCTTACTTAAGCAGAAATTTTGGTTATCTATACTTCACTGGAGTAATTATTTTTCAGACGACTTTTTACTTTTACTCCTTACATTTTCACGCATTTATCTGTACTTTTTACTCCTTACATTTTAAAAACAGCCTCGTTACTCTATTTCATTTCGGCCTTTAAATAAAAACTATCCAGTTAAATTGCTCCATCCGGATAGAGTGAATTTGGTTGTGGTTGTTTCAGATGTTCTTGTCCAGTTTTGTTTTTACATCCGTTCCCTCAGATTCCTGCAACTAAACTTGGATGTACATTCCAATAAAGGTTAGGATAAATGATAACATGCCTCTGAAGTTTGACTTTTTGCACCATTACAATACTTATAGGCAACTAGTCATCATATCTCCTGCTCTCTGAAACACATGTTAATGCTCAATAGTACACATATATGGTTCTTTAATATATTTACATTATACTAAGATGCATTCATTTTCAATGGCTTTTGTCCTTAATGGATTTTTCCCCCTTATATTACTTTTACTTTTATACTTTAAGTAGTTTTGAAACCAGTACTTTTATACTTTTACTCGAGTAAAAAACTTGAGATGATACTTCACCTTCTACAGGAGTATTTTTAAATTCTAGTATCTATACTTCTACCTGAGTAATGGATGTGAATACTTTTGACACCTCTGGTGGGCGGAGCGTTGGGATCAGACCTACAAGCAGCTGATTAGTGAACAATCTGCCGAACACCTGTGGAGCAGCAGACCACAACCGTCACGTGTCACGCAGCAGTCAATCAGCCAGAGGAGCCGCACAAGCGCCGCCTTAAATCACCACTACAGCTGCATAAGCTGGGCATAAAAGTGCAGGTAATGACGGGTGACAACATTTATTGACTTGCAACGAAGCTGCAGCTTCTGTCTGTTTGGAACGAGGGTCATTTATCGGAAAACAGAGAAAAATAACCCTCATCTTAAAAAACGTTTTTCTAAACAGTTTGTTTTAAAGAGACAGGAAAAATTAAATGATTCTAAAGTGACTGACTTATTTTTTGAAGAATGATGGCACAAACACAATCCAAATAGTACGCTTTCCATTGTTTATATTGATCTGTGTATTTAACTGCACTGCAATCATTTGAGAACTCGGGGGACCTAATTGTTGGATTTTTTCCCAGTAAATCTGACTATTTCAGCTCCGCAGCAGTCGGTGGTCTTTGTTCTCTGAGTTTCCTCCTCTTGATCACGTCTACATCTTCGATAGGAGACTGATCTGAACTGCAGACAGTCCAGACACACGCTCAGTCAATGAAGCCACAGGTTGTAGGTCTGGCCATGTCCCACATGTTCCTGAATCCAAAACACTCATTTGTACCTGGCCATACGTCCGAGTTATACTGTATGTGTTATAACAGCCTAGATCAGGGGTCAGCAACCCGCGGCTCTTTAGCGCTGCCCTAGTGGCTCCTGGAGCTTTTTAAAAAATGTTTGACCTTTTTTTCCTTTTTTTTTCTTTCCTTTTTTTCTTCTTTTTTTCTTTTTTTTCCTTTTTCGTTTCTCTTTTTTCCTTTTCTTTCTTTCTATTTTTTTCTTCTTTTTTCCTTTTTTTCTCCTTTTTTTCTCTTTTTTCTTACTTTTTCCTTTCCTTTTTAATCTCGATATTTCGACTTTTTTCTCAATATTTTGACTTTTTTCTCGACATTTTGACTTTTTTCTCGACATTTCGACTTTTGTCTCAAGATTGTACTTCAACATTAATCTTGACATTTCTAATTTTTTCTCGAAATTTCGACTTTTTTCTCGAAATTTCTACTTTTTTCTCGACATTTCAACTTTTTTCTCGACATTTTGGCTTTTTTCTCGAAGTGCATAATGAAAAAAAAATCTTCCCCCAGTTATAACTAATATAGAAACATGCAGCATGTGTTGCCTTCATTGTAAGGCTGATACAAGACTTTTCATTTTTTGCGGCTCCAGACATATTTGTTTTTTTGTGTTTTTGGTCCAATATGGCTCTTTCAACATTTTGGGTTGCCAACCCCTGACCTAGATTATCTTTTGCATCCTTCACATCTGCATTGGTGCCGAAAGTAAATGAAACAGGGTCTCGTCTGTCCACAGAACACGTCTAGTCTTGTTGTCCATCTGACAAAGATGAAGCTCCTGCACAACAAACATGGCAGCATTTCTGAACCAACTAATACAGTTTCAGGTGACGTGTCTGGATGCAGCAGTGAATTGTGTTGGCTTTACCAGCTGCCCCGAGCCCATCTGGATGGGAATTATCACTCTGACATGACAGTCGCTCACGCAGTGCTGCCGGTCAATGATTTCCTGTTAACATTTAGGAAAGAATGACAAACCACAACCCATCCTAGCTTGGAAATATTAAACATTTGGTAGCTGCTTCTTCGATATCAAATCCTGGCACCCTCACCAGCCCCCAACTTCATTTGCTGGATGTACTTGTTCCTTCTGTTTTCATCTTTCTCCAAACCTTTTGAATGATGTTACTGGTATTTCATCCCAGATGTGTTCAAATATTCTAAAAGTAATAAAACTGTCCGGTTAAACATTCAAAATCATTTCTTTGATACTTCTGTCTTCAAATGATGGTTCAAACCTGAACTGCAGGTGGATGTATGTCTACATACATAGATTAAACTGTCTACCAATCTGTAAATGTGACACCTCCTGCACTGATCCAGCGTGTAGAAGAGCAGGTTCTCTGTTTTAAGTCGTGTCTGCTGCTGTGCACCGGGAAGGGGGCAGAAATCACAAGTTCACCTTTAAATGGTTAACATTTAATGATCAAAATGAAGCGCACAATATTGATTTAGCATTTTTACAGAGGAGCCCATGACACTTACATGAGAATAAACCAGACCCAGAAATGAGCTGTGATAGTTATTCCTGTGTAACCACGAGCCAAAGTTCCAGCTAAATGACCATACGTGCTGTAAAAGATGAGGTTGGTCGTTTGAGCCTTTTCCCTGCTGAACAGCTAGTTACGCTCACGCGTCTCCTTGGTCCTAACAAGGTGTATCTTTTACACAGTTGTCTAAAAGGATTGAATAATGGCGCTTTTACACTAGGACCTACTCGGCTCGACTGAACTCGGCCAAGTTTCTTTTCCATAACAATTCAGCACCTGGAGCAGAAGTAGGAGGTTGGAGTGAAGCTGCTGTGACGTATTTGATTGTGTATCTAAATGAAGAAGACAACACTAAAGATGTAGAACCTGGAGGAGATGATAGATGTGCTGCTGGGTGTGTGACTTGTGTTCCATATCAAGTTGGGAGTCGTGAGCAGCTATGAAGAGACAGAGCTCCTGGTAGATCTGGTCGTTCCTTATCGCCCGTCTAGATCCCTTTTTTAATTCTCTCCTCAGCACCAGGTTTATGAACATCTGCACCTCAGAGTTGGATCATGAAACAGACTTTTGCTGCCATTGCCTGTTGAATAAAATGAACAAGAATCCGTCAGAGTCTCTTTCTCTGATTTCCTCCTCCTGACTCAGACGTCTGACTCCAACCCCCCGACCAATCGGTGGCCTGTAGTGTGATGATGTCAGATACAGCCGACTCAGCCGCTTAGAACCTCGGCAGAATAGATACAGAAAAGTATCTACCCGGCACGTTAGACCCATAGTGGAGAAGAACCAAACTGAGGCGAGTCGAGTCGGCCTGAGTAGGTGCTAGTGGAAAAGCGCCATAAAGTTTAACATGAATTCTGCAGATCTGAAGCAGTGCTCTCCAGGGTCTGAAACCGTGCCCCGGGGCTGTGCGCTTCCTGCAGACTTTAGTGTGCTCTGCACCACGGTTGAAGCTCCTCCAAGCCTGAAAGCCGCAACGTCAGCGTGTTAATCACATGTACAGTAAGCCACATGTTCAAAGTCTCAAGATTAGAGAACGTCTAGATCAGTGGTTCTCAACTCCGGTCCTCGGGACCCACTGCCCTGCATGTCTTAGATGTTACCCTGCTTCAGCGCACCGTGATACAAGGAGCTGTGTCATCAACAGAACTGTCCAGACTTTGATGACAAGCTGGTGACGACTGTTAATTAGAATCAGGTGTGTTGATGACACAGCTCCTTGTATCACGGTGTGCTGAAGCAGGGAAACATCTAAGACATGCAGGACAGTGGGTCCCGAGGACCGGAGTTGAGAACCACTGGTCTAGATCAGTGGTTCTCAATCCTGGTCCTAGAGTACCACTGTCCTGCATGTTTTAGATGTTTCCCTGCACCAACACACCTGATTCTAATTAAAGGTCCTCATTAGCTTGTCACCAAGGTCTGCACAGCTCTGTTGATGACACAGGTACTTGTATCACGGTGTGCTGAAGCAGGGTAGCATCTAAAACATGCAGGACAGTGGTACTCGAGGACCAGGATTGAGAAACACTGGTCTAGATCAGTGTTTCTCAATGACAAACTAACAAACTAACAAATAAAACTCTCATTTTTTAACTTGATATCAAACACAAGCCACAGACCCAGCAGCACATCTATCATCTCCTCCATGTTCTACATCTTTTGTGTTGTTGTCTTCTTCCTTTAGATCACACAATCAAATACGTCACACCAGCTTCACTCCAACCCTCCTGCTTCTTGAACAGGGGCAATCCTGGTCCTCGAGGGCCGGTGTCCCTGCAGGTTTTAGAGGTTTCCCTGCTTCATTGCACCATGATACAAGTGACTGTGTCGTTAACAGAATTGTGCAGACCTGGATGACCATAGACATATATAAAGGCTAGATGACTCGTCCGTGCTGCTGCGACGTCGTCACACGGCGGCCATCTTGCCACAGGAGATCTCGCTCACTCATAACATTGTGTTTAATGGTGAATATACTGCAAAACAACCTTAACTTGCTCAATTCTCAACAGATTTTCAAACAGTTTGGTTTGTTATGAACGTCAGAGATGTAGTTATGAGACTATATATATGTATATATATATACATATATATATATATATATATATATATATATAAACACATGTTATATGGTAATAATATATATATGTACATATGTTATAATGTAAATATAAATATTACCAAGAATACTAATATATAAAAATATTCATTTAATATAAATACTATCTGTTTCTGGTTATTTTCATATAAAAGTACGTTTTTCAATGTTTATAATTATTCACAAGTATGCAGTGTCATAACTACATCTCTGACGTTCATAACAAACCAAACTGTTTGAAAATCTGTTGAGAATTGAGCAAGTTAAGGTTGTTTAAGCAGTACATGCACCATTTTTTTTTTTTTTAACCTTGTCTGCACACATATTATTGATTGATACCATGACGGTAGAAACCAAAAGTGTATATATGTGCATTATTACTATATGTAATATATACATATATATACGCACACATATGCGTACACATACATAAATATACACATACAAACCCAGTGTTTTTTTTTTTTTTTTTTTTTTTTTTGGGGGGGGAGGGGGGGGGGGGGGGGGGGGGGGGGGGTGACGACATCCACTGCCAATCCAGGAAGCAGGAACACACGGAGACACACGTCAAGCACTGGAAATCTGCAACAAAAAACCACAAACAAAGCACGAAACCGGCACGGAGCCATCCAAAACACGAACAGCAATCGACCTAAATCTTGAGATCTGATCGCAGTCTGAGCTAAGCTATCGCTACCGCTACCTAAACCCAAAAACTAGAGAGCCAGCATGCAGGTGAACAAGCCAGTGTGTATGTCTATGTGTGTGTGTGTGTATGTATATGATCATGCATGTGTGTGTGTGTGTGTGTGTGTGTGTGTGTGTGTGTGTGTGTGTGTGTGCATGTGACTAAATGACTATATGTGTGTGTGTGTGTGTGTGTGTGTGTGTGTGTGTGTGTGTGTGTGTGTGTGTGTGTGTGTGTGTGTGTGTAATAAACCAAACAAAGCTCCACCTGAAGTGTATCTATAGTGGGGGAGGGGGGGAGCAACCCCGCCACCCGCGAGACCAGAGGCCGACAAGGAAGAGCCCAGAACCCAGGCCACCGGCAACCCCACAGAGGGGAGAAGTAGGAGGGAGGCAACCCACCGCCTGCGAGGCCCCCCCCCCCCCACCCGGCGGCGGCCGAGGGGGCCCGCGGGCGGGGCCCCCACGGCGCGGAAAGAAGCAGCCAGGGATCCCGCGGCGGCGGACCGCGACCCAGGCAATCCCCGGCCACCCGGTCCGGGCCGGACACGCGGCCAGGAGGCCCTCACCCTTCAGGCCAACGACCCCCACCCGGCAGGGGGCCAGCCCGCCCGGAGAGACAGAGCCGCCCCGGCCGCCGACGCGGGCAGGCGCACCCGTCCCCCACGAAAGTGGCCCTCCAAGACCAGAGGGGCGCCCCGCCGTAGAGGCAGCGGGGGGGACCGGAGACGGGCCCGGAGAGAGGGAACCCCCCAACAAGGCGACACCCGCGCAGGCCCGACAACGGAGGGCCCCAGACCCAGGCATCCCATTCATTCATCCATTCACCTATCCGATACCTATACTAATAATAATATAATATACTATACATAATAATAATAATAATACTAATAATAATAATAATAATAATAATAATAATAATAATAATAATAATAACCATCTTTGTATAATATAATATTGATAAATTATTAAGTTTTTGATGTCCTGCCAATGGAGGCTCAAATCCTCCATGGCAGGACCCTTCCATACCGCATTCTCACCGACACAGACATACAATCACGCACCGTTTCCCCCTCCCCGGGGGGATCCAGCACCACCAGAAGGCACCCCAGGCTGCACGGCGGGCCCCGCCAGGCCCGGGTAACCCGACCCACCCGTCCCAGGCCCAGGCCGGTGAGGGAACGCGGGTGATGTGGGACCCCCTCCCGCCCCTTGTGTTGAGTGCATGTGATTAATGCCATAAAAACAGGGAGGAGGGAGGGCCAAGCATCGATTGACACAGACCCCCCCCCCTCCCGAACTACGTGTCCTTGTCAAATGTATTTATTAAGTGTTGAATGTGCAGTGTCTATTTTGCTGTTAAAACCGTGAGGCGGGGAGTGCCAGGCCCCGCGGGACAGTGCCCCCCACGACCCGGACCCCCCGCCTTTCGCCTATGTGCGTATGAATCGTGTAGGGGGGGCAAGAGGGGGAGCGGAGGCCGAAGCCAGGAAGCAGGACCAGCAAAGCCGGCCCTGATAAGACACCCGCGTCCCCCCACCGGCCGCCCAGTAGACGGGGGCCGGCCCCCCGAGCCGGGCAAGGGCCCCACCGTACCTCCAAGGGCGCCCCCGGCGCCGCCAGAGCCCCCAGACGGAGGGGGAAACGGTCCAACATCCTCCCATTCATACTGACAACATAAGACATAGATACCTGGGAATGGTGCCACCCCGCCGTCGCGCCCGCCCGTGCACCCCCCGGTCAGGGGAGGCCCGCTCCCCGGACCCGGCCCCACCCCCCCCCGAGGCCACCCCGGCGGACATCCCAAGGGTCCCGGAGTCCCCACATCCGCAGGGGCACTTGGCCCCCGCCCAGCGACGGAGGACCAAGGCAGCAATGCCCCCCCAGCGCAGACAGCCACCCCCCACCCAGGCAGGGCCGGGCCCTCCGGGTGGGACCCCCACGTCCACGGCCCCGCCCCCCCCGGGAGGCCCGGAGACGCCCCAGCCACAGCCCCCCGCCCGAGCCCTCCCCAGCCACCCCCCCCCACCGCCATGAGGTAACCCCCCCCACAGGCCCCCAAGGCCCCCACCGGCTAGGGACAGGGCCCCGCGGCCCCCCCCACTGCCCCCCAGGGGCCACCAGAGGCCCGCGCCCCAGACCCCCCAAGCCGACCCCCAACCCCAAGGGCTACGAGATCACCACCCCCCCGCCCCCACTAGGTAACGAAGCCAATAAACGGGGACCACAGAGAGTGCAATTCAGCCGAATGTTGTTCAGTGGAGGCAGACATTATCTCACTACTAATATGATCTGATAAAAGATTCCTAAAATGGTTGATACATAAACTGGATTTTTGTTTCCAATTTACTAGAATGGTTTTCTTTGCGATACATAAGGCAGTGAGAACCCGGTGTGTCCAATTAGGATCTATTTGAGTGTCTCCCAGGTGACCTAATATACATACCGTGGGGCACACTGGGATTCTGTGGTTGATCCATGTGGATAAATCCTCACAAATCTCCTTCCAGAACCTCTGTACCGGTGTACAGAACCATAAAGCATGCATATAATTATCTGGGGTGTTCTCTGTGCACTGTGAACAGATATTAGAGGTGACAAAGCCCATCTGGAACATCCTTTGTCCAGTATAATGTATTCTATGAAGAACTTTGTACTGTATAAGTTGTAGGTTTGGGTTTTTAGTCATAGTAAACGTATTTAAGCATATTTGTGACCAAGAAAACTGGTCGGTATTAAGAGAGAGATCCGCCTCCCACTTAGAGATCGGGAGAGAGACTGAATCGTCCAGTTTAGACACTAACCTGTAGAGTTTTGATAACAACTTTAAAGTGCTTAGATTCAATAAATCTATTATCTTAGCGGGAAGTTGTAAATCTAATTGGCTAATTTTGCACATGCACCATTAAACACAATGTTATGAGTGAGCGAGCTCTCCTGTGGCAAGATGGCCGCCGTGTGATGACGTCGCTCTGCATTGGCAGCAGCGCGGACGAGTCATCTAGCCTTTATATATGTCTATGGGGATGACAAGCTGATGATGGTGATTAATTAGAATCAGGTGTGTTAAAGCAGGGAAACATCCAAAACATGCAGTACGCCGGCCCTCGAGGACCAGGATTGCCCACCCCTGTTCTAGAATGTAGACCATTGTCAGACCTGTAGTCTCAACCCATCAGCAGGGCAGGGAGAGTACGTTTGTAAATGTGTGATGGGCTGTTGGGCCGATCACGGCCAACCGTGTTGTGGTTAACATTTGACCTGCTCTGGATGCAGACATATGTCGAGTTGAAAAACATCTCCCATGGTGCAACATGGAAGCTCTCGGTGCTACGGCATGATAGCTACACATGGTCCGGGCTCGGGGTTCATTAGCTGCTGATAGTAAAGAGCAAGAGATAAAGCAGATGGACAATGACAGGTGCCGGTTGTATGTTGGAAGAAGACTGGGGATTGTACTCCCATCTGCTAAGTTTGTTATCTTAATTAAAAGCTTTAACGTAACATGGATACGTCCCATCAGTGCTCTGCTTGGATATAGAAGAGTGTGCTGATATCTTCAGTATAGTATTTGTGTTGACTATCATTTAGGCTCCACGGTTGTGTTGGGTCGTGGCGTCACCTCAGAGCTGGTTTCTAGTGCGAGTCGTGACTGTGGCCCTGCTTTGTGTGGGTTTTCAGGCCAGAAATATGCACATTGGGCTGATTGGTGAGGCTAAGTGTGAGGGTGGGGGTGAGTGGTTGTCTCTTTGAAATGAAGAACGTGTAGGTTTAGCTTAATACCTTTCAGTATTAAAGGGGACTTAGTAAGCCAAAAATTATTATGCCAAAATATTTCCTGAGGTCCTCTTGAGATATTTTGCAAGACAGCTTCCTGCAGTCCCGTCTTTACTACTCTCTTAGCAGCTGGTTTCAGGAGGTTGTCAGGCCGAGACTCAAAGCAGGACTCAGACGCAGAGATATTAGATAACAAAAGGCTTTCATTGTATTCACAAGAGACCTCGGGCCGAGTGACAAACAAATGGCTATAAACAAAACTAGACACTACTCTGACTATAGAAAGAATAAACACTTCAGTCGGAGGGAAAAATAACTAACACAAAACGCTCCATATGGAGGAAAAACCTGCCTATATAAAATAATTTGGCTACAAACACAAATCACTCTTAAAGATGAAAAAAAACAAGAACTATGAATCTAAGCTAGGATATAAGTTAAACAAAAAAAATATATATATATATCTTTAACAAGGACATAACAAAGGGCTATGACTCTAAGCTATGGTAGAAAATTTACCAAGAAAAAAAAAAAATCACTCTTGAACAAGGAAAACGATACGACGGAGTATTAGAGCCAAACTAAGACAAAAAAAAAGGAAATTACAAGAATAAAGTCATAATAATATGAGAATAAAGTCGTAACATTTTGAGAATAAAGTGGTAATATTACGAGAATAAAGTCGTAATATTTTGAGAATAAAGTGGTAATATTACGAGAATAAAGTTGTAATATTAAATATATTATAAATATATAAATATAACTTCACAAGATGCTCAATATTCCTCATTTTAACACAGGGAGAAGAAGCTGTTCCTGTTCGAGTTCTCATAAATTATATCCTCATAATATTATGACTTTATTCTCGTAATATTACGACTTTATTATCGTAATATTACGACTTTATTCTATTAAGACTTTATTCTCGCAACATTATGACTTTATTCTCGTAATTGTACGAATTTATTCTCATTATATTATGACTTTATTCTCGTAATTTCCATTTTTTTTTTCTTAGTTTGGCCCTAATACTCCATCGTAAAATGAAGGGCTATGAAATTTAGCTGAGAAAAAAAAAAAATCACTCGTCACGAGGAAGATACGGTTACTATGGCGATTCCTGTCTGTGGACGTGGACCAAGGCTCTGGTGCAGGACAAGGACGAAGACACTCTGGCACAAGACAAGGGGAACAGACTATTCAAACCCATGGAGGGGAATAGGGGACAGGTGGAAACACTTAGGACAATCAGACTGAGACACATGAGGAAGGGCAATGGACCTGAAATGAGAGGAGGATTACTTTTCAAAATAAAACAGGAAATGACAGGACAAAACAAACCCACCACGGTATGACAGTATTTTAACAGAAGTGAGGGATACGATTAGAAATGAAATGAAAAACTTTTGTCAACATTTGACAAAAGGACATAATGTGTGTCCTTTAAAGTGAATGAACTCTCCTTGACAGTGCTGTAGCATCACTGTCACCTCCCACAAAAGCCGTCCACAACCTTGAGAAGAAGGATTCCTTCAACGGTCCCACCATGAGGAGATTCCTGCTGTTTAATGGTGCTTTTCCACTAGCACCTACTCGGCTCTACTCATCTCAGCTCGGCCTGGTTTCTTTTCCAGAACAATCAGCACCTGCAGCAGAAGTAGGAGGTTGGAGTGAAGCTGCTGTGACGTATTTAATTGTGTGGTTTAAGAGAAGAAGACAACAACACTAAAGATGTAGAACCTGCAGGAGATGATAGATGTGCTGCTGGGTCTGTGACTTGTGTTTGATATCAAGTTAAAAAATGAGAGTGAGAGAAGCATCAAGCAGCATCGCTTTTTTGTTTGTTTGTTTGTTTGCTGCTGAAAAGTCAGCTGGAGCCACGAGCAGCTATGAAGAGACAGAGCTCCTGGTAGATCTGGTCGTTCCTTATCGTCTAGATCCCTTTTTAATTCTCTCCTCAGCACCAGGTTTATGAACATCTGCACCTCAGAGTTGGATCATGAAACAGACTTTTGCTGCCATTGCCTGTTGAATAAAATGAACAAGAATCCGTCACAGTCTCTTTCTCTGATTTCCTCCTCCTGACTCAGACGTCTGACTCCAACCCCCCGACCAATCGGTGGCCTGTAATGTGATGATGTCAGATACAGCCGACTCAGCAGCTTAGAACCTCGGCAGAATAGATACAGAAGAAGTATCTACTCGACACGTTAGACCCCTAGTGGGAAAGAGCAAAACCGAGTAGTCGGGCTGAGTAGATACTAGGTCAGGGGTCGGCAACCCAAAATGTTGAAAGAGCCATATTGGACCAAAAACACAAAAAACAAATATGTCTGGAGCCACAAAAAATTAAAAGTCATGTAAAAGCCTTAGAATGAAGGCAACACATGCTGAATGTTTCTATATTAGTTATAACTGGGGGAAGATTTTTTTTTTCATTATGGACTTTGAGAAAAAAGTCGAAATGTTGAGAAAAAAGTCGAAATGTCAGGAAAAAAGTCAAATGTTGAGAATAAAGTCGAAAGGTCGACAAAAAAGTCGAAATGTCGCGGAACTAGTCAAAATTTCGTGAAAAAAGTCAAAATGTTGAGAAAAAGTTGAAATGTTGAGAAAAAAGTCAAAATTTCGAGAAAAAAGTTGAAATGTTGAGAAAAAAGTCGAAATGTCGAGGAACTAGTCAAAATTTCGTGAAAAAAGTTGAAATGTTGAGAAAAAGTCGAAATGTCGAGAAAAAAGTCGAAATGTCGAGAAAAAAGTCAAAATTTTGAGAAAAAAGTCGAAATTTCGAGAAAAAAGTTGAAATGTTGAGAAAAGGAAAAAAAAGAAGGAAAAAGAAGAAAAAAAGAAAAAAAGGACAAAAAAAGGAAAAAAACTTTTTTGAAAAAGCTTCAGGGAGCCACTAGGGTGGCGCTAAAGAGCCGCAAGCGGCTCTGGAGCTGCGGGTTGCCGACCCCTGTACTAGTGGAAAAGCGCCAGTAGTTTCAGACTGAGGTGTCTCCGCGCAGAGGAACAGAATTATGGTATGACAGAGTTTACTCCAGCGAGACACCCAGACCTATGCTCTCCTGTACGGAGACATCTTTATTATGCACCGCAGCTCAACATGAAGAGTATTTCTGAATAAGCCAGCAGTCATGTAGGAAGTGAGACGCCAGCTCCGCTCAATTACTGTCTGGAGTTGGACATCAGCTCCTTCAGAGTGTCACGGGAACGCACAAGCGCGCGTTTACGGCCACTTTATCAAAGGGCCTTTTTATTATAGCAACTGGCTCTTTAGAAGTCCTGTCATGCTCGCACACATGCACGCCACGTCCCCACCCACACATCTCTGTGATCAATGCGTCATGCAGCCGACGGCGGAGACGCCGTGACAGCGTGTCATTTATCGCGTTGGGAAAGAGAAACACAAAAGAGCATAATGGAGGGTTAAGTGAAGGGAACTAAGTTTTCAGGTGTCAGCGCAACTTTGTCTGCTGTCACGGGGCTGTGATGAATTCATTCACGGGTGGGTGATGCTGCCAAGTCAAGGACAAACATCATGTAATTAGCCTATAAATTCAAGAAGTGTATAATTCTCAACTGTAGCTGTTTAATTAAAATATGCAAATAGACAGCCATCGCTTTCACTGTTCGGTGTTGGTGTAACAAAGTTTGATTGGAGTTTGCTTGCCAGTTGCCTGAAATAGAGGAATTTGACAACTCACGCACGCAGGGACACAAACATCTGCTTTAACGCATTTGCCCCATCGCGCATGGTTGCTTTGTTTGCACGTTTGGGGCCCAGCAGTGGCGACCACAGCACGCAGACTCCTCCACGCAGAGCCGGCCCAAGGCATAAGCCAACTATCAGCGCTTTTACACTAGTACCTACTCAGTGCGACTTGACTCGCCCCATCTCATTTCTTTTTAGGCATCCAGATGAGAAGTAGGAGGTTGGAGAGAAGCTGCTGTGACGTATTTGATTGTGTATCTAAACGAAGAAGACAACAACACTAAAGATGTAGAACCTGGAGGAGATGATAGATATGCTGCTGGGTCTGTGGCTTGTGTTCGATATCAAGTTAAAAAATGAGAGTGAGAGAAGCTTCAAGCGGCAACGCTTTTTTTTTTGTTTGTTTGTCTCGGTGCTGCTGAAAAGTCAGCTGGAGCCGTGAGCAGCTATGAAGAGACAGAGCTCCTGGTAGATCTGGTCGTTCCTTATCTCCGTCTAGATCCCTTTTTAATTCTCTCCTCAGCACCAGGTTTATGAACATCTGACCCTCAGAGTTGGATCATGAAACAGACTTTTGCTGCCATTGCCTGTTGAATAAAATGAACAAGAAGCCGCGAGTCGCTCTTTCGCTAATTTCCACATAGACATAGAATACATTTGAATGTATTCTTATATGGAGAACATATTGACGAGGTACTGTTTATCTAAGTTGAGTGTTTAATTATAGTTCTAGTTTTTGTAGTACGTTGTTGTTGCACTTAATTGTTGTTCCACTTCAAATTGTGTTTGCACGTTGCTGTTGCAGTTTATTTAAAACTAAAAATAAAATAGATAACATGTTTACAGTAAATGGTTTATAAATGATCTATCAGATTATTTTGTTTCTTTTAGGAGGCCTACACTCTAGATCAGTGTTTCCCAACCCTGGTCCTCGAGGCACCCATGTCCAGCATGTTTTAGATGTTTCCCTGCACCAACACACCTGATTCTAATTAATGGTCCTAATTAGCTTGTCACCAAGGTCTGCACAACTCTGTTGATGACACAGGTACTTGTATCACGGTGTGTTGAAGCAGGGTAGCATCTAAAACATGCAGGATAGGGGTGCCTCGAGGACCAGGGTTGGGAAACACTGCACTAGATCACACTCAGTTTCACACTTAGTACTATATCTCTTTATATATAAAGTGTAAATCAACCCCAGGCCGCTCTTGTAGCTTAATTTGCTCTGATTTCAGATTAAAAACCATAGATGGTAAAAACCTGCCAGGCTGACAATAGGATGATAGAAACAACACTGCTGCAACTGTGCAGCTCTCTGACCTTTGACCTGTTGCTTCTCTGTGTGGCCAGTAGGGGCAGTTGCTGACTTTGATAAATATTAATTGAAAGATTTTCTGCAATTTGTTAATCTGTTTTCTGCTTCCATGGTCTAAATCACTGTGGATTACAATCTAACTACAACAAAAAGTTCTTACATCTAGTTTTACAAGTGTATTTGTAATGACAGGGAAGAACATGAAATAAGTTTATAGTGGGTGTGTGAATGATCAATAATCAGTATTATTGGCAGTAATAGAGGGCCCCAAAATCACATTTTGCTTAGGGCCCCATGAAGGCTTGGGCCGGCCCTGCCTCCACGGTAGAGGAGAGGAAGAGCTGGAGAGTCATTACAGATATAATTGGATTTCATTTCAACCATGTGAGAGGAGAAGGAAAAAAAGAGACTTGTCACCATCCGGGAGAGAGAGAGAGAGAAAAAAAGTACAATCATTGTGTTTACTGCGCTGCATCGAGGGGGCGTGCTCGTGTATGGATGTGCTGTGCGCACCGTGCGCCTCCGCAAGCGCGCCACTGATTGTCAGTTGAGTCTGTGTGGGTGTGTTTCGTGCGAGACTAAAATCCCAAGACAATTACACAAGTGTCAAACTAATCCAAACAGAGGCAGAGTCCCTCCTGCTCTTTAAAGCAGAGCTTCAGAGAAGAACCGACTGCAGATAGAAAAATCCATCGCGGATGAAACCGCAGCTTGAAGCTTCCACTTGTGCAACCAAACCTGGCTCTTTTACCACTGCGACAGGAACTTTAATCAACCGAGCCTCAATATGGGCCAACTGTTGCGAAGGGTGGTTAGTTACACACTGTGTGATGCATACCTCTGTGTTTTGCCTTGTGGTATTTTGACCCCACTGACGTAACTTAGGGAGCTTTCAGACCTGTGGCCCGTTTGTTTTGTTCTGATTAACGGGCTAAATTGATACAGTTGTTTAGTTTTTCGTTTGTGGCGTTTGTGTTCACAAGGCAACCGTCTGTAGCGGTTCAAAGCTGTTAACAAATGCCATGAACCAACTGTTCTCTCATTGGTCAGAAATGAACGCGGAAGGAGTTTCCTCTTCCGTACCCCGGGAAAAACAACAACTCTCTTGGAGGTTGAACCACAGTTAAGAGTGAGTTGTGTCGGTTGCTGTGTGGATTATGTTCTCACTGCAAACGAACCGCTCCAGGTCTGGAATGGAAGCGAGCCGAGACCACCTCTCCTAGGACGGGGGTCAGCAACCTGCGGCTCTAGAGCCGCATGCGGCTCTTTAGCGCTGCCCTAGTGGCTCCTGGAGCTTTTTCAAAAATGTTTGACAATTTTTTTCCTTTTTTTCTTCTTTTTTTCCTTTTTTCTCTTTTTTCCTTTTTTTCTCTTTTTTTTCTTGTTTTTTTTCTTTTTTCTCTTTTTCTTCTTCCTTTTTAATCTCGACATTTCGACTTTTGACTTTTTTCTCAACATTTCGACTTTTTTCCTCGACATTTCGACTTTTTTCTCGAGATTGTACTTCAGCATTAATCTCGACATTTCGACTTTTTTCTCGACATTTCAACTTTTTTCTCGACATTTCGACTTTTATCAGTCAAGTGCATAATGCGGCTCCAGACATATTTGTTTTTTGTGTTTTTGGTCCAATATGGCTCTTTCAACATTTTCGGTTGCCGACCCCTCTCCTAGGAGATCTCGGCTCGCTTGTTTTGTCCCGCATCCGAGCGCGATTGCTGTGTTCACATGTACCAAACGAACCGATCTTTAGGGGGAAACGCTCCCTGTTTCAGAACAACTACTCCAAACGGGACAGGTGTGAAAGCGCCATTAAACTGCTGGACAGCAGGAATCCCCTCATGGTGGGACCGTTGAAGGAATCCTTCTTCTCAAGGTTGTGGACTGCTTTTGTGGGAGGTGACAGTGATGTCACACCGTCAATACTTTCTTGTATTTTACCTGTTTTATATTCTAAAGTCACACTTAAAGTAACTCCACTTCTCTGTCACTCCAAACAAAAGACTTGTTCCGTCTTGGAAGTAACTGGCAGTCAAGGCTGATTTATGGTTCCGCGTTACACCAACGCAGAGCCTACGGCGACGCACACCGTACGTAGGCTACGCCGTCGATTTAACGCAGAACCATTTTATTCAGGCTTCACACGTGTCATTTGTTGACGTTTTTTTCCAGGATTCTGATTGGCTAGCATGACTTTATCTTCTCGTTACACTGCCCCATGTAGGTTTGGCTGTTCATAACACCTTAACAGCGTATTTATCCGGGTTCGTGTAAACGAGGGTATTTTTCAAAACGTAGAGGGGGAAATATCCATTTTTGTAAATACCCAGCTATGTGTAAACGTGGCCTCAGACACCCAAATAGTTGCTGAATGTGATGAGGAAATACTAGGGGGTTGATTGTCGTGCAAATTATTTTAATTAGCAATCATTTCATTCACGCTTCCATCAAATAAAGTGCTGTGAGCATGTGAAAGCTGACAAAGTACCTTCTACAATTAGATGTGTTTAGAATCGTCATTTGGCTCAAAACCAGAAAATGACAAAATTTTGACTGTATCCTTAAATTCATGGTGGTTTGTTAAACACATGCTGATCTAAAATACTGAACAATATTAGAAGTTAAGCTCCCTGAGATGAACGATTGGTGCCATCAACATACCAGAAGAAGGGGCCAACAGCAGGGGAGCAGTTAGGAAAAAATTGCACTTTTATCAGTGGATTTATTTTAGTGCATGTTAATGATCATGTCCAGTTCACAAAACAATCAGGATATTGTTTAATTCTTTTAATAGGTCTGCATGCAGCAGCTGGTTTGATCTAGTGACAACATATCCCTACAGACTCCAGATTAAAGGATCGGCTCTTACTTCACTCGTTATCTTATCGCATAACTAAGATAAAAAGAGAGATTATGCAGTGACAAAAAGGGTTGAGGTTACTGGATGTGAGGAAGACATACAAAGCATCATAATTCAAGCGTTTGTTTCTGATTCTGATGTATTTTGGAAGGTTTGGGTTTTGTTTGCTGGGGTGCAACTTAGGGCTGGGCGATTTTAGACAAAAAAAGAAATCCTGATTTTTTTTCTCTGAAAACCCGATTTTCGATTTCGATTTCGTTTTTTTTCGGTAAAACTACAAAAGACAATGGAATAAATTGTTTCAAATATTTTATCTTTATTTAAAAAAAAAAAATAGCAAACAAATTTCCATATTGGGAATGAAGTGCAATTGAAAGATACTGTAAATCCTCCTTGAGTTTAGTAAAGTGACAACATTTACAATTTTCTTGACCAAACAAAGATGACTAGACGAGCTCTGTCTGTAATGCAGCCAGCTGCAAAAAAGGAAAATCAATTTTCTGATTTTCCTTTTTTTAACATCGTCTTGATTAAAAAATCCGATTTAGATTTAAAATCGATTAATCGCACAGCCCTAGTGAAACTTCTTTTAAAACTCAAAACTCAGTTTTGTCAACTATCTACTTTATGTGAGGTGTGTTTCCTTAAAAAAACAAAACATGCATGGTTCAGATAGGGTTGCCAACCGTCCCTTGAAAAACATAATCATCCCGTATTCATAAACTAAAGTAGCGTCCCGTAATGAGCTGAAAAGCAACACACTTTGTCCCGTATTACTGTGAGAGTCAAAAAATAGTCATAAAATGCCAATGGAAAATGGCATTGAGCTGTTGAGTTCATAAGTAATTTTTTTTTCAGTTTTTTACTACAAATGTAGTTTTCTACGGACAAGTTTTCTACAGACTTTCTGTTTGCACTTTTGACATTGCACTAAAAATGTGCACTATTACAGAATGGATGTTCTGCTTTCTTTCTATTGTTTCATATTCATTTATACAATTTTAAGTTAAGCAGGACAGGTTTCTGTTTAAGAAAGATACTTATTTTATTCAGTTCATTTTGTTATTTTGTATTAAAGTGAATTACTGGATAATAATTTGTTTTCCATGTGGTCACGGCATTCAAAAATATACATCTAATTCAATTCAGGAGTCAAATAGTTAAAAAATCGTTTCACTCACAAAATAAGGGGCTAAAAAAATTGTGTCCCTTATTTAGAGTTGGCAACCGTAGATGTTCCAGTGACAAGTACTGCTGCACGATCACGCCACCGTGCAATGAGAGCCGTGCAGCTGCTGCACACCTCTGTTTTTTTAGTGACACGTATATTTAACCGCTCACGCGTTCTCAACATGACACAAACACACTGGAGATGGAGACGGAGGCACGCTGACATGCTGCTTGATTTCTCTCTCTCAGTAAGGCGTGCAGGGCCAGCGCCGACACGTCCATCAAGGCGGCTGCCGGAGTTCACCGCATCTGCTGCTGCAGAGAAGCACATTTTAGCGCCGTGATTGTTGTGCCGCTCAGAAACATGATGACTGCGGGCTATTTGAAGTCAAGAGGCTGCTTAGAATCAACATATAATCTCGTCTTCTCAGACATCTGGTGTGCGAGTACCCCTCTCCTCCCACTCATCTCCATCCTAAATATGCCAGCCAATTGTTCGGAGAGTTCCTATCTGGCAAAGTACAGAGCTTAAAAACATGCAGAAACAATAATAATAATAATAATAATAATAATAATAATAATAATAATAATAATAATAATAATAGTAATGAAAAGGATCTTCTGATATTTTGAAGCTGACCCAGTTTTGATGTGCTCTAATGGGATTGTGTTGCAGCAGAAAAGCGGATATTTTCATGAAACCTTATGCTGGCTGTGTGAGCCGTCCAACGCTCACAGCAGGAATGTAAGACCTATATTAAGAACTAGACTATGCAACCTGCTGGGGGTTGGTCTTCCTTTCATGAGCGTAGCTCTCCCAGTTCTCTCCCTGCATCTCCGTAGCTGTTCGTGTCTCGTCCTGCGAGACTTCTCTTCAAAACAAAGAACAAGATCTCCACTTTGAAGAAGATTGGAGAAAAAAAAACCCTGTCTTTGACAAATTATTGCAATTGCCATAACCGCTGTTGTGAAAATATTCAACAGAAGAGGAAGGAAGGCAGCGGATGATCATTCAAACGATTGTTCAGAGGCAAAAACTTTACATAATACAATAATACATCACACATAAGTAGTGTCATGGCACCACTGCATCATATTAATCAGTGGGGGTAAAGGCACATCTATGGAGCCAAATCAAGGCCAAAAATTTTGCTAATTTGAAAATAAAAAATTATTTTTTACAGTTTCAATTTTTTTTTTAGTATCAGATCTTTCTTTCAGTTTCAGAACTTTTTATTTCAGTTTCAAATCTTTTTTTCAGTTTCAGATCCTTTTTTTTTCAGTTTCGCTTCTTTTTTTTCAGTTTCAGATCTTTTTTTTTCAGTTTCAAATATTTTTTTTCAGTTTCAGACTTTTGGCCCCGATCTGGCGTAGAAGCGAAACTGAAAAAAAAGATGTGAAACTGAAAAAAAAAGATCTGAAACTGAAAAAAAGATTTGAAACTGAAATAAAAGGTTCTGAAAAAATTGAAACTGTAAAAAAGAATTTTCAGGTTCAAATTTTATTTTCAAATTAGCAAAACTTTTGGCCTTGATTTGGCTCCATACACATCTAAATGAAGCTATTGGCAAAAGTCTTGCTAAGGATTAAACTGGAGGTTCAGAGAAATCCAAGTTTACATGGACGAGAAGACAATTGATTATTGAGGAAGGTGCGTTCGACTCTGCGACGCTAGGTGGCGCCACACGCACTTTCACGTTGGCATTCTTCTGGTACAATTACGGTAGTAAACAAGCGCGAAGGAGGACAACATGCAGCAGCTCTGTAAATGTTGTACATACTAATGGTGCTTTTCCACTAGAACCTACTCAGCCCGACTCAACTCGCCTCGGTTTGGTTCTTCTCCACCAGGGGTCTAACGTGCCGAGTAGATACTTTTCTGTATCTATTCTGCCAAGGTTCTAAACTGCTGAGTCGGCTGTATCTGACATCATCACACTACAGGACACCGATTGGTCGGGGGTTGGAGTCAGACGTCTGAGTCAGGAGGAGGAAATCAGAGAAAGAGACTCTGACGGATTCTTGTTCATTTTATTCAACCAGCAATGGCAGCAAAAGTCTGTTTCATGATCCAACTCTGAGGTGCAGATGTTCATAAACCTGGTGCTGAGGAGAGAATTAAAAAGGGATCTAAACGGGTCTTAAGGAACGACCAGATCTACCAGGAGATCTGTCTCTTCATAGCTGCTCACGGCTCCAGCTGACTTTTCAGCAGCGCCGAGACAAACACAATTTTAAAAAAAGCGTCGCTGCTTGAAGCTTCTTTCACTCTAATTTTTTAACTTGATATCAAACACAAGCCACAGACCCAGCAGCACATTTATCATCTCCTCCAGGTTCTACATCTTTAGTGTTGTTGTCTTCTCCATTTAGATACACAATCAAATACGTCACAGCAGCTTCTCCAACCTCCTACCGAGTAGGTACTAGTGGATAAGCTGATCATGTTGCAGGTAAGATGCAGCAAAGTCTCCCTCTTCTTCTTCTGTTACCGTATTGTTGTGATGCCGTGACTGTTGTTATTTCCGCGGCTCGTCACTTCCGAAAGGGTCAGTAGCTCGACTAAGCGTGGGTTGGTATACATGCCTATAACTCCGGTTAGGACACATTTTTTGGCATTAAAAGCTCGATCTCAAGAGCTTCAGTTCGGTTCGAATATATATATATATATATATATATATATATATATATATATATATATATATATATATATATATATATATATATATATATATATATATATATATATATATGATGTATGTATATGTATGATATATTAAAATATATATGATATATATGCTTTGGATTTTTACCAACTTGGTATTAACCATTAATATATGCAGACAAATCGGTCAGATTAAGGCAACAATTCGACTTTCTGTTAGTGCATATAAACATACTGAGTGATATCAAAAACAGCTGGAAACTAGATTCTGATGACTGTAAATTGACCGACCACGTCACATTTGGTGCTGCTGGAGATGCCAGAATGCAGAAGAAGTGCTTCCACTTTTGGATTGACCTGAATTATTGACACATCTGGAAAAACAAAGTCTTAAAAGTTTTAAAATGTTTTTGCGATATTTGTTTTTTTTTCTTGGTCAATTCTAGGCATTTGCCTTACAGGTTTTTTGTGATGTTTAAATTTAGCATAAATCTAGGTCTAATGGAAACACAACTACGTGATGAGTTTGTATGGCTGCAGCATCTCCCCTTTCATTGGTCTTTTTTCCAAGCACACCTGAAAGTATCACGTCGCACCACAAGAATGTCCTCGTCGCCTTTAGGTCGGACTACAGAAACTTAGTAAAGCCTTCTTTACTGGTCTGATTCACCGCACAAATAGGCACAGATTACTTTTGTAATACTGTATTTGACCCGCTCTTTGCACGTTTTGACCGTATAGAAACGTAATTCTTGCCATTGTAAGAATGAGATGTACCTGCTGTACTCTACTGCCCTTACTTTTTAACATGTGCTTTTTATTATTTTACCTCTTTTCTTATCATTTTATTTCATTTTATTTGTTATTTACTGTTTAATTGTGTCTTGCCGCTTTTAATGTAGATGTAAATGCACTTTGAATAACCTTGTGTTGAATTGTGCTATAGGCTACAAATAAACTTGCCTTGCCTTCTGGAGAAGGAGCAACAAGTTGTATGCTGACTTTCAAAATATAGAAATAAATTGGAAAAAAATCAACAGATTACATTTCTACGTTTACTTTAAACTCAGAAATTCAGACTTTATAAACTAACGAGGACAGATTTTTGTGTTCAGATTTTTCTTGCAAAGCTGCAAAATTTTCTTGTCAGTTGCTTTCCTGGGACTTGACGACAAGTTTCGTCCCACAATGCAATTTCTCTTTTTCCGCTCTAAATGGTCCTAATACGCCACCTGACAGACTTATCTGCTGCTGGTACAAAAAACCCCAAAACAAACTGCCTGCCACTTCTCTTGTGTTGTGAAAAAGTACTGCTTGTTTGATGATTTCCCGATAAACCAAGCCTCCACGGACTGATTGCTGTGGTGGTGCCCCCTTATGCTGCCTGTATTCATCACTCACCAAATCAGACTTGAAAATGAAATGCAGCTACGGAATTTGTTGATGCACCACTGTCTGCAAATGTTTATAACAAAACAATGCAGGATATCACATCAAGGATTTACTCCCTCTTGCTTTGTTTTGCCCGTTGGAAACACAGTACTCCCACTCAGGTGCAATCAGACCTAGAAGACCAAAAACAAGGGGTGGTGTTGGTTCAAATCATCAGGGGGACTGTGATTCAGTCCTCCAGGTGAGGAAGCACCAAACAGCCCAGACTCACATGTCTACATGATCACATGACATATCTCTGACTGAAAGTGGATGTGTAGATTTGTCTTTTTTTTCCTTTTTTCCAGACCAAAAGCACTGAACTTTTAGTATGAATGTACTATTAATGTCTAATATGGGGAGAAGAACAACTTAGAATCCAGAATAACTGGATTTACAGTAAACCTTCTTGTCCTTCCTCAAACCCTGAGGGTCCGGTGTCTTTTGGATAGTTACTCAAGCGCTGATATTGCTCCTTGCCAGAGGTGTCTTCAGTATTCACATTCATTACTCAGGTAGAAGTATAGATACTAGAGTTTAAAAATACTCCTGTAGAAGTTGAAGTATCAACTCAAGTTTTTTACTCAAGTAAAAGTATAAAGGTACTGGTGTCAAAACTACTTAAAGTATAAAAGTAAAAGTAATGTAAGGGGGAAAAAAGCCATTAAGGACAAAAGCCATTGAAAATGAATGTATCTTAGTATAATGCAAATATATTAAAGAAGCATATATGTGTACTATTGAGCATTTACATGTGTTTCAGAGAGCAGGAGATATGATGACTAGTTGTCTATAAGTATTGTAATGGTGCAAAAAGTCAAACTTCAGAGGCATGTTATCATTTATCCTAACCTTTATTGGAATGTACATCCAAGTTTAGTTGCAGGAATCTGAGGGAACGGATGTAAGAACAAAACTGGACAAGAACATCTGAAACAACCACAACCAAATTCACTCTATCCGGATGGAGCAATTTAACTGGATAGTTTTTATTTAAAGGCCGAAATGAAATAGAGTAACGAGGCTGTTTTTAAAATGTAAGGAGTAAAAAGTAAAGATAAATGCGTGAAAATGTAAGGAGTAAAAGTAAAAAGTCGTCTGAAAAATAATTACTCCAGTGAAGTATAGATAACCAAAATTTCTACTTAAGTAAGGTAACAAAGTATTTGTACTTCGTTACTTGACACCTCTGCTCCTTGCAAGCTCCTTTGAATAAAACATTTGTCGGATATTGGCAGAGAGGTCCGGAGTTATATTGTGGTTCTGACCTGGATTTTGATGTAGTGTTTCAGGGAATGAACTCCAAACCCCGGCTGTGAACAAGCTGGACAGTTATACCAGGAACCTTTCCAGGGCAGATGACGTACAAATTCAGGTTAAACAAAATCAGCATTCGAGGAAAAAAAACGAAGACAGAAAATCTGAACCAGGCAACGCCTCCCAAAAGATCTGGAATTAGTTTTTTTAAACTGGTTCAACTCCTACCGCAAAGACCGACAATTTTTTGTAAGTGTGGATGCATGCTCCTCAAGAACCTACAAAATCAAGTGTGGGGTACCCCAAGGTTCGAATTTAGGCCCAATACTTTTTAATTTATATCCGCTTCCGCTTGGGGACATCATCAGGAGGCACGGCATCAATTTTCATAGTTATGCTGACGATACACAGCTGTATATCGCCGTGTCTCCTGAAGACGCATTTTTTATTTGTATGAAAAGCGCTATACGAATAAAGTCTGATTTGATTTGATTAAAACGTCCAGCTAAGTCCCTTTCATGGAGCACAGGATGAGGTTAGGCTGTCACCACAACCCGCCCCGCGAAGAATGTGGCCCATGTGCGGCGATGTAGAAGAAGAACTCAAGTGTCAGGGCAGCAACACCAGACTGTTGCATTAATCACTGTCAGGGCCTTCCTGGAGACTCCCACATCCTTGGAGAGAAGTGTCACAAAAATATCGCAGCTAAAAGCACTCTGTGTTTCGGTGCAGCGTGAAACGTGCCCTCCGTCTGCAGTGACTCAGCCAGAGAGCCGCGGTAGAGGAGTAGCTTTGTCTCGTCTCCTCCTCCTCTCTTCTCCGTGCTATAGCTCCATGTCTTGCTCTCTCCACACACAATGGCCTTCACAAAAGGAGAGACATCTGAAAGGACATTACCACGGCCTGCTTGCATCCTTCAGGTTCTGTGTGTTTATGATTTCAATCATCCTCAAATAGACATGAATTCATTCAAGCTTATTCAAACAACCACCTCTTTCTTTCCCTTTCTATATCAAACAGCAAATGCCTGAGTTGTTCATCTTCACCTCCCTCCAGTTGGCTAATCTGTTAATTCTACATTCCCTGGGTAAAACAAACAATGAGGACGATGGGCTACAACACTAAAACGGCTGGCTGTCGGATCTACATGTAGCGGTTCCCCATTGTCGACGGGCTTTCTCATGTAAATGGGCTGCGTGAACAGCAAGCACTACATGCTACTGTCCTAGATAGATACCGGCATGCACGGCAACACCATTAAGCACAAAGACACATTTATGCACGACTGAGTACTCTCACATCAGTATTTCACAGCAGAGCACCGTGAGGACAGCACATGCATAAGCAAACATGAGCTCTCATTAAGAAGACTGTACTCCAGACCTGAGCCGTCTGTGCGGTGGCACGCTGGACAGTTAAACCCACCAACTTTTTTAGAGGTGGGCAAAAATGCTCTGGGAAGGTTACAGAATAAATCCTTCATGAAGCCACTCAATTTTAATGAGCAGGGAAAGGGATTGTATTGTCGTTTGGGCATGTTTATTCACACAATTTACTGCCGTTGCACGCCGCGCCCCTGCAGCTGTAAATCTGGGTCTCCCTCCAAAAGCACCTGTATTTCCAAGAGCGACTACTAGTTTACTGGCTCATTCCTACTGAAAAAAGGATCTTATTAAGGCAAAGCAAGGCAAGGCAAGGCAAGGCAAATTTATTTGTATAGCACAATTCAATACAAGGTAATTCAAAGTGCTTTACATCAACATTAAGAGCGGCAAGACACAATTAAACAGTAAATAACAAATAAAGTTAAATGAAATGATAAGAAAAGAGGTAAAATAATAAAAAGCACAAGTTGTTAAAAAGTAAGTGCAGTAGAGTGTTGTGCGTCGCCCATGTGAACTCTGAACTTATAAAATGTATGAACATTTTGTGATTATGAAGTCCAGTAAAGCCAGATTCGGCCCTTCTTCCTGAAGTCAGTTTTATGACCCCCTTCTGCTAACTTCTGGTTATCTCGGCCTGGCTCGAGATAGTCCGTTTACGACCCCCGCTGCATGGCAGATCAAAGCCAGACGCAGCGGAGCCCGAAAACCAGGCCTCAGAGGGGGGGTACTGCTTCTTTGAACTGACCCAAAAGCTACAATCCCAGCATGCCTTGCGGGATGGGGCGGCGCCTGAGAGCGACACGCACCCAATCCCGAGCGAGACATCGATGACGTCACCGCAGCGCGCTAGGATCAAAACTCTGCAGCTGCTCCCTTTTTCTCTCTCTTCTCTCCAACTTCCATCGGTGAACAGCTGGATCTTTGGCTCCGGGCCAAAGGTCCCATCTCCTTTCTCCCCCCAGCTGGGGGGAGGTGTAAGGCCCCCCATCGGATCGGGCCGCTCCGTTGGACCTGCAGCCCGTTGAAGCCGCGGTCCGCGGAGCCGCTACCATCAACTCTCGGTCTCAACTTTTCATCCGGAGCTCCGACTCCTGCTTCACGTGTCCCCGGTCCCTGGGAGCTGGAAAGGGAGGGGAAGCCGCTTCGAAGCTCGGCCCCGGCCCAGGGTGAGACCCGTTCCTCTGTTCTAACCTCTCTCTCTGCTCTTGAGCTTCACCTGAAAGGACCTGTGGCCAGCCTGCCCCGCGCAGAACCGAGACGCATCCCGCCGCCCCGTCCGGGGCCACGCGCTCACCAGCCCGACGGGCACCCGCACTCCGAAGAAGTGGACCGGCCCCGCGCGCACCCGAGACGACGTGATAGCCTCCGGACCGGGGGGGGGGGGGGGGCGCCGGCTGCTTCACGCTGTACCACCGTCCTCTCGTGATTCCATTGTCAGGAGGAGGAGCGGGAGAGGCGGGAGAACTCTTGGATCGGACTCCGACCAAAAGACCCGGCAGGAACCCCTGATCGGCACCCGGAGACCCGAGGAGGCGTGAGGTTTTGAGACCTGGGTGTATGAGTTTAACTGGGAGTGTTACAGAGCTAAATCTGTGTTCAGAGCTGAGATTACACCAGCATAATTATCATGACTGTTGTCATTAATTTGTAGTCACCATTTTCTGCTAGTCATTCATGTTTTAAAGCGCCGTTTCGCCAGTTGATCACGGTTTAAACACCGGGATCACCATCCGGTCTAGATTTGCACGTGGCTTAAAGAGGGTTCCGCCATCTTTAAATACTCCGGCTTCTTTAAACACCGCAGCCATGTTTTAAACCATACATGTTCGTTGATACCATGTTTATTACATTTGATTCTTTTCTTTTCATTCCATGCATTTAACTTTCATTTCATTTTTATTGATTGTTGTTTTTCCTAGTTAATTAATTGTTTTATAATAAGTAGTGTGCCGTCAGGATTTATTGGGTGTCTATTCACATCTTCTTTGATACCCGTATGTAAATAAATTCTGATTGATTTTTAATGAGTGGTTTCTGTTATTTCATACAAGATTTGGTCACGAACTGATTGTTTGAGAGAGCCAGAGTTCGAATTGCACTCCTTCAATTGTTATTCTGGAAGTGATAGTAAGATTTGCTGTTATGCAGGATAATCCTAATCATATGAGACTGATTTTCTGCTGTTTAGTTATCATTTGTCCCCGGATTAAGGCCCCGGGGTGGTGCCCCTACGAGAATTATTATCATTTTGGTAATACAATTTGATAAATAGTCAACTTTATTAATTATTAATAATTCTTTAATAGAATTATCAGTAGCCTTCGATAACTGATCAGCTTAGCTACCTGTGTGGCACAACAAGAGTACAGCACAAATGGCAAGAATTACATTTTTATACGATCAAAACGTACAAAGACCGGGTCAAATACAGTATTACAAAAGTAATCTGTAACAATTCGTACGGGGAATTAAACCAATTTGACAATTCTACGTCACAATGCCTGTTTCCAGGTCTTATTTCACACAACTGACGAGAATTACGTTTCTATACGGTCAAAACGTACAAAGACCGGGTCAAATGCAGTATTACAAAAGTAATCTGTGCCGATTCATGCGGTGAATCGAACCAATTTGACAAGCAGTAAACTAAGCTAGCAGTAAGCTAAGCTAGCAGTAAGCTAAGTTAGCAGCATTGGGTCTCTTTCTAACTTCTAGTCACCAAGGGTTTTTATTCACATTACGGTTTGTATGATTCAAACATACTGAGGACTGTTTACAGTAGCCTACTTCATATGGCAGGTTGCCATGAGTGGGGGTCCCGGGTCTCAGTGGTTTGTCTCTACAACAAGGAATGAAAACAACAAAAATGGATGGTAAAATGCGTTGGGTTTGATACTCTATCCCCAAACAGCTGCTGGGTTGGTGCTCACGGTTTGATCTCACCGCTTCAGGTCGGTGAGGTCGGTTCTTCTTTATTGGCACTACTGCCAATAAATAATGACCCCTCCATTCCGCCATAAAGGGTATTGAGGGGTAATTTGCTAAGTCGATGTATCCTACTGTGGTTACCACTGAAACAGAGAAACAACAGCCGACAGGGCTGAAGAGGGGATCAGCTCTGCTACCATTCCAGCGTTGCGGGTTTTAACCCTCCATAATGGAGTCAAGTACTTTTTTTTTATATGCTTTATTTTTCTATGTGCCACATCATAGTGAAGCATAACATGCCTTTAAATACCTTCTAACCCCCTGTTACCTCCCTCCCCTATACATCCCTTAAACTTCACTATCGTTTATGTATACACTAAAATTCATATTTTCACAAATCCTCATTTCCATTCTTATTTCATAAACACAATACAACTAGAGGGAGAGAGATGCACCATGAGAGCAAGTAGACAAGCAAGTACATGACAATACCTCCAAAGATAATAACTGAAAAAAAATAAAAGATAGAACAAACAAAAAGCATTAAGTGCTCCCCGTTCAGTTGTTGACTCCTCCATATATCTAGCCGTCAAATAGTCCTTTGACCACCTCAGCATTAAGAGTACTAAGCTTTTAGGTGCAGTTAGATCTCTTCATGTCTTATACTATCTTAGCATTTCACCCCCATGTTTTATATAGCTCTCCCATTTAGCCCACAGCATGTGTCTCATTCAAAGATTTCCTCTGATTTTATACGTTAATTGCTCCATTTCTTTTACTTGTTCCATTAAGTCTCGCCATTTCTCTAAAACCGGACTTAATTTCCAAAGCCAGTTTTTTGTTATGAGTTTTTGAGCTGTTATTCTTAAAATTCTTATACGGTCCTTATCCTCAGTTTTAACTATCTCTTTTGGCATTTTCCCTAACAAAGCAAACTCATAATCGATATTTAAGTCCAATTTCAAAATACAACCGATTTCTTTACAAATACTTGACCAATACGTTTTCAAAATAGGACAGGACCAGAAGATGTGAATGTAATTAGCATGGTTTTCACCACAATCCCGCCAAGAACTTTTTGAACAGCAGAATCTACAGACAACAGTTCCTAGAACTGCTTCTATCGAGTCTCTGAAAATATATTTGCAGTTTAAAAAGGAAGAGAAAGCTGCACATTTCCACTGGAAACCAATGCATCCGTTACTGATATTTATTCTACTAACATACTGACACCCTTCTGGGCTCTGAAAATCATCCAGTCATGCACTCATCACACACATCTAAAACACACGCAGCCGAGCCAGAGAGAGGGAGGGAGGGAGGCCAACAGCTTCTGATGCAGCTTCTCTCATCCGTGGTCAGCTCCGATGCAGATGTGCTCTCTGCCTCGTTAACCTCGGCCAATGAGCGCCTCCCGCACGCAGCTGTGGAGCCGCCACGCTGCTCTGCCTCGCCACACTGCTGCGCTGGCAACGAGGAACCCACGGCCACAGAGTCAACACATGCTCACACACTCGGACACGTCTACAGTACGCACACACGCAGCACGGACACCGCCGCGCCCGAGCGCAGGAGAGAGTTCAGATGACAGGATCCACCTCTGCTCGCCCTCGGGGAGCATCACGCCGCACAGCCTGTGCCTGCGAGCACGTTTCACGAGGCCAGAAATAGATAGTATCGAACGGGGTGGTTCCCTGACTGTACTCATTCACGCTTTCCAGAAAGTCAAAGTTTCCGTCCGTTCCTACAATGTCCCCAGTGGGCCTGCATCACGCAGGGCTGCAGCTACCGCTTCCACCCGATTTACAGTAACCATAGCAACTACTTGGGACTACCAGGGCTTTGAGGGGAGGGAGGTCAAGGGGTTGAGTGCTGTTCAGCGGAGAAATCAAATCTGCTCTTTGCCAAGACAGCAGCTTTGAAGATTGATGTCCAGCAGGAGCAAGGATCTGTGAAGTGAGTTATGTTTGGAGGTTGAGGCTGCTCTGACCCATTCTTAAAGACCTGCTGCTCGTGCGCGCCGTGACGGATCTGACTCATCCAGAGGCTTTGGTGTCTGCTGAATCAGTTTTTTTTTGTGTTTTTTTTCTTTTAATCTACCCACACAAATGTCTTGATGTCTCGTAACATCACAGAAGCTGAAATGTTGGATTTCCTCCAAGGTACACGCGGTCAATCAGTTTGCAGTCTGGTATTTTGTTGCTTTTTGCCTTTTTTTTCCCCATTTTACATCAGAAGCGAGCCCACAGGTGGTCGCTTCCCTCGCTGTAACCATGGCAACTGCCCATGGAAAGTCACGAGTGTTTGTCAAAGTGGAAAAAGAAAAGAGAAGACCTTTCACTTACCTTTAGAGGGGCTGCTCGTTGGATGAGTGTGGGAGGTTTTACATTTGCTGAGTGGGAATTAGGCTCAGACAGACCTTTGACTTGTTCAAATAAACCAGAATAAAACTGACACTGTAAGAGGGAGGTGGGGGAGTTGGTGGGTCAGGCCGAGGTGGGTCACTTTCATTTCCCCCTCGCGTATCCACAGATGGGCGAAGCCAAGAGGGGGCGAGTGATGGGGACGGAAGGGACGAGCGCAGTCTTGGCACGGAGGACCTGAGCCATCTGCCTGTCAGGGCCGCTTCATCTCAGACCCTTGCTCTGGCTCTTCGGCGCTCCCACCCCAGATGGACAGCCTTTACAAAGGTACGAGTTATGCCTGGGCAGCATCGCCGTGACACTGGGAGGGCTGCACCGTCTGGCCATAATTAAAGCAACATTTAAGTGAGGAGAGACAAGAGTGGAGGCTGGATGCAGGAGGAAACCTGCCAAATGTTAAGGCATTGTGCAGGGATAAGGTAACAACTGATATTTGCACAAAGTGTAAAGTAAAGGCTTCGTGCATACCAGATGTTAAATGTTACGACCAAAAAACCCTCATATGACGACCAATGCACCCACAGAGTACCACCATCACTCTCTCTGTTGTGGTTCTGTCCTTATTTTCCAGCTCTGATACCGTTCCGGTGACATTTTCCCTCTCACACAATTCTTCTGTGAATACAGGCGACCCTGAAACTGCAAAACATCACGTGGGAGTGCGGACCGGACCAGGGGGATGTAGACCTGGGCAATTTGAAAACTGAAGAGAAGCAGATGATTTACCAGCTAACATGGCTTTTACAATACCAAACAGAGGAGATCTTACAGCAATATAGATTACAGCTTCAGCTTCAGACTGGAGATATGAAGACCTGCAAAGGTTGCAATGACACCAGAAAAGGTGCAGCATCATGAGCAAAGTCAGCAGGAAGACAAGTGACTTAAGGTAATGGATGTGCTGTTCACAACAAATACCAAAAGTTTAGATTTTTGATGCACTTGTATATTTGCTATTATATGGTGTCAGTGAGTTTGGGGCAGAGTAATGGCGCTTTTACACTCGTACCTACTCAGCCCGACTCGACTTGCCTTGCCCTCGTTTCTTTTCAATAGCCAGATCAGAAGTAGGCGGGTTGGAGTGAAGCTGCTGTGACGTAGGCCACTCGATTGTACGACTCAAACGAAGAAGTAAAGGCGCCAAAGACGGAGAACATGGATGAGTTGATTTATCTGCTCCTTGTTCTGTGGCATTTATTTGATATAAATTTAAAACAACACAATTTAACAAGAAGCCGTAAGTCGCTCTTGAAATGATGTCGCATCCTGACTCAGACATCTGATTGGCCAACCGCCTGACCAATCGGTGGCCTGTAGTGTGATGACGTCAGATGCTTTCTGGATGTCACTTTCCAGAGAGGCTTAAATCTGATCGCCTCTTTTTTCCACCTCCCAGGCGGACAGAAAGACGTAAAAAAAAGGAGAGCCCATTTGAGCAGGTAAGCAACATCCCTCCATCCCATAACCAAGCGAGAAGTGTGACAATTTGTAACAGCTTTCAGATCACGTTGTACGTGCGCAAAACCTTCACAGAGATGTGGAAGAAAACTGTTATTCTTATTCACTTGATCTAAATAATTTAACAGTGCTGAATTAAGGAGATACAGAAAATAAGAAAGCCTCCTAGTTTTCAAGCAAAAGATGAATTCAGGCGTTCCATCATGGTCCGATATTAGAGACGCTAAAGAAACAGTTGAATGAAGGGAGCCGGACCTGCATCCTTTCACGTCGAGGAAATGATGATGTCACCCGTCGTCAGGGCAAAGAAACGGTCACAATTATCCAGAATGACATTAACGTGGTAGGAAAACACTGAACAGATTCATACAAAGTGATAGAAATATGAGGAAAGCTGAAGGCACCTTCTCCTCTGCCATTATTGTTCTGATTTACCGATGCGCACTCAATGAGCATGACGCCTTACCTCACGTTTCACAGACACAATGTCGAGGCGCACTCTGTTAACTAAATGCCGGTTTCGTACCCGTAAGGCCACGTTTGCAGGGTTTTTCTGTCTTGCTTGGGCCAGTATAATGAGGCCTCCTTTGGTGAAGTAACATTGGTGGCACACTTTTACGGTAGCCAGTGCAAGCAGGTCAAGTCAGATTCAAACATTTCTAGAACTCAGGCACACGTTCAAGAGATCTGCAACAAGATCTGGGAACCAGGGACATTTCATGTAGTCAAGGCTCTGCTGAACCTCCTGTGAAGGAAGTTGGTAAAGATGCTGTAAGAGGTAGGATATTGGTGGATGAATATTGAAGCGATACAGTGCTTTAAGTGGGTAAAAGGCAGAATCATATGAATGAAATGCAGTTTGCACAGACCAGGGGTCGGCAACCCGCGACTCTAGAGCCGCATGCGGCTCTTTAGTGCCACCCTGATGGCTCCCTGGAGCTTTTTCAAAAATGTTTGACCTTTTTTTCCTTTTTTTCTTCTTTTTTTCTGTTTTTTTCTGTTTTGTTTTTCTTTTTTTACTTCTATTTTTTCTTTTTTCTTCTTTTTTCCTTTTTTCTCTTTTTTCTACGTTTTTCCTTTCCTTTTTCATCTCGAAATTTTGACTTTTTTCTCGAAATTTTGACTTTTTTCTCGAAATTTTGACTTTTTTCTCGAAATTTTGACTTTTTTCTCGTCATTTCGACTTTGTTCTCGACATTTCATTCTAAGGCTTATACATACAAGACTTTTTTATTTTTTGCGGCTCCAGACATATTAGTTTTTTGTGTTTTTGGTCCAATATGGCTCTTTCAACATTTTGGGTTGCCGACCCCTGGCACAGACCAAGTCCAAATACATACTGGTATACTAAATACACCAAATAAATCTATTTTACCGAAGGAACAGTCACATTTTTTCACTCCATGTTTTTGAGGTGCTTTTATTTGATATCTTTATTTTTCCAATTATATTTTCCATGGCCTGTTAGCACCATGAAGGTTAACGTTAATAAACGTGGCTCCATGACACTTTGAATTGTGCTTGTGTGGATTTGATGTAGAAGCGGCTTTGTGTTCAATAAAACGGCAGACAGACATACTGTATACATGTTATTCCTGTTTTTGTCCCATATTGTGTGATAGACAGCAGATCAATAGGGGGAGTACCAGCACTTGTTTTTTTCCACTTAAAGCGCTGAGGCGATACAATGTGTGGATGACAGTGAAACGGACTACAACACTGAATCAGTCACTACATCTATTGCTCATACTTGCATTAGGAATACAGATCCATATTCTTTGCAGCACATGAATAGTGTTGTGGACGAGGCTTACAGGAAGTCAATTAAATGCAGAGGTTATTTCAGTGATACTTGTGAATTGATCAGGTCTACTGAAATATCAGCTTGTTTTGATTTCATATAGAAGAGGAGACCACTCCAGTTTAGGAAGAGCATAGGGCTGGGCGATATGGACCAAAAGTCATATCTCGATATTTTCTAGCTGAATGGCGATACTCGATATATAATGATATTTTTTCTGTGACATAATTGGGGTTTCCCCCAAAGCATTATAGCATAGCATCTCTGTTAGCTTCATTTTTTCTGAGGCAAACCCTTAAAAAAAACAATCAGTTTTAATACAAAGCCTCGTGCTAAATGTCACACAGGTACCTTTATTAACAGAGGTCTGCACAATATCAAAATGTATAAAACAAATGAAATAAATATAAACTGCCTGCATATATAGAATAAAAATGCTTCTTGAACAAAATAAAACAAATATCCCTTTCCTGCATAACAATTAAATTAAAATACACTGTGCAATTAATACAATGTAGACAGTAACAGGCAGACTTTTCCACTGAGGTTGACAGTTGTGCAAATAACAAAACATTTGTGCAAATCTCAAATAAAACATTCAAGTCAATTTGTCACAAAATAAGCTATATCAAAATCATAATTTTTTTTCTCGATATAAACGATATTGTCTTGTACCATATCGCGTTTGAAAATATATCGATATATATCAAAATATCGATATATCGCCCAGCCCTAGAAGAGCATAATACGTTTGAGAAAAGCTGAAAAGCCTCTCCTATGTGGAGCATCAAGAGTCGTGAGAGAAGTATCAGTGGCAGGAGGGAGGGACCGTCATAAGAGAGCATTAATTAGCAACGTCGCAGTCCAGAAACAGATCAATATTTATTATGTTTCTTTGCAGGAAATGCGCTGCTCCAGCAGAGGACACACACTGGGGAGTACGGTGGGAAGGCTCTCTCAGCCATGGCTCAAACTTAAAGGTGAGAGTGGTCATTTTATTCGGGAAGAAGATGTAACCTTTCCTTCTGTAACAGAGGTATGTCAAGTGGGAGACTATTATTTGTTATGAAAGCGCTTCATCTGCACGGGGGAATTGGGAGAAGAGTGAAGCTCCATTGGGGGCATGGGTATCAGGATATACCTGGTCTGCCTGGAGGGCTTCAGAGGGGGGAGGTAATTCATGTTTTATTAAGTGTTCCACGGCTGATTTAAAAAAAGAAAGAAAAAAAGAAATGGGAGGGGGGTGCAGGAGTTTCTAGCTCTACTGTCATGGATTGTTAATAATTTGGTTGCCTTGACTCTCTGGCATGGATTTATTGCTTTAACACCACCATGAAGTCTGGAGGAGGACTTCTCCTGGTCTGGTTAGCGGTGTGTTAGCAGAGGTGTCAAGTAACAAAGTACAAATACTTCGTTACCTTACTTAAGTAGAAATTTTGGTTATCTATACTTCACTGGAGTAATTATTTTTCAGACGACTTTTTACTTTTACTCCTTACATTTTCACACAATTATCTGTACTTTTTACTCCTTACATTTTAAAAACAGCCTCGTTACTCTATTTCATTTCGGCCTTTAAAAAAAAAACTATCCAGTTAAATTGCTCCATCCGGATAGAGTGAATTTGGTTGTGGTTGTTTCAGATGTTCTTGTCCAGTTTTGTTCTTACATCCGTTCCCTCAGATTCCTGCAACTAAACTTGGATGTACATTCCAATAGAGTTGGATCATGAAACAGACTTTTGCTGCCATTGCCTGTCGAATAAAATGAACAAGAAGCCGTCAGAGTCTCTTTCTCTGATTTCCTCCTCCTGACTCAGACGTCTGACTCCAACCCCCCGACCAATCGGTGGCCTGTAGTGTGATGATGTCAGATACAGCCGACTCAGCTGCTTAGAACCTCGGCAGAATAGTTACAGAAAAGTATCTACTCGACACAGTTATGGCGCTTTTCCATCTAGGTAGAGGCTCGTCTCGCCTCTACCCGCTTTGTCCTCGTTTGTTTTTCCACAGCCAGGTGAGAAGTGGGCGGGTTGGGGTGAAGCTGCTATGACGTACTCGATTGTGCAACCCCTGTCGGCGAAGATCAGAAATCAGCTGGAGCCGCGAGCGGCTGAGAGTAAAAATGAGCGCCTGTGGATCTGATCGTTCCTTATCGCCTGTCTAGATCCCTTTTTTAATTCTCTCCTCAGCACCAGGTTTATGAACATCTGCACCTCAGAGTTGGATCACCAAACAGACGTTTGCGCTGTATAATAAAATCGACGCGAGCCGCCAGTCGCTCTCGCGCTGACTCCCGCTTCCTGATTCAAACGTCTGACGGCCCCGCCCCCTGACCAATCAGTGGCGTGGAGGGTGGTGACGTCAGAAATAGTCCCGGCTCAGCCCGGTTAGAACCTCGGCAGAATGGTTACAGAAAAAATATCTGCTTGGCGCGGCTCTACCCGCCTCAGCCCCTAGTGGAAAAGCGCAAGACGGGGGCGTGGCGGGTAGAAGCGAGCTGAGTAGGTACTAGTGGAAAAGGGCCATTAGACCCCTGGTGGAGAAGCACCAAACCAAGTGGAGGCAAGCCGGGCTGAGTACGTACTAGTGGAAAAGCGCCGTAAGTGTGGCAGGTTCTCAAGGTTTCTCATGTCCCTGACAAGACCCCAGGCATGTGGTCATTTGAAGAAGCAGTGCTCTTCTGTCTGTCTCTCTTCTCCTGAACTTGTCCATTGCTGATAGAAAAGGCAGGACTGCCTGCTGTGTCTGTCAAGCCCTCTTCTGGATAAGTCTCAGTCTGTGTGAAGAAAGCAGTGTACCAAGTCTGCGTAAAGGTCCTCATCCTCTGACAGAGTTTCAGGGAGTCGGGGTGATGTGAGGCTTGAAAGGCTGCTGGCAGTTCTTGTACAAGCTAATCATTGAAAAGTGGACAGCAGACCACCTCCATGGGAGTATAGCCATGAACACTTTCAGAGCACACCTGGATCCTAATGCGGCAGATACATTTTGTTTTTGTGTTGGAACATTTATTTGTCTCAGTTCCTCATATAGGTGTTTTTTTTGGTCTTTTAAAGAGGGGGTTTCACTGTCTCTGTGAAGTTTTTCTTTCATTTTGTTGACAGATGGAGTAAAAGAGAAGACATTTCCATTTGGCTGACAAGGTCTTTATGTTGTAGTCGTACAGGTCTTGTTGAGGCTCTCACAGGCCAAGAAAAGCCCGTCTTAGAGTGGGCTTCTCATATCAGGAGATAGCAGACTACCTCGATGTCTTCACTAATATATGGACAGCAGGGAGGTTGAAACCTCTGCCTCAGTTCCGAGAGTTCTTGAAATAATGATTGAATGGTAAATTTGTGTTCTTAACTTTTGGGATGCTTACTTAAGGGATGGTTTAAACCCAAAGGTCTCCCCTCCCCTCCTCTCCCCCGCTCCCCCGCTCTCATCACTAATCCATTGAGATGCAGTGCCGCATTTCTGGCAGGGCTTTTTCCGGAAGTGGATTTGTAAGAGAAACACCAGTAAGCCTCTCTCTGCCTGAGCCCTAATGGCAGATTAGAGCCCCGCTACAGCATTAAGTCGGCAAACACACAGAGGTGTAGGGAAGCCTAGCGGGCAGGTACAGGAAGAAGGTGGAGCACCGCAGGGAGAGACGAGACATTTGTCAAAAAAAGAGGGAGCGAGGAGCACAGGTAAATGGAAAAAAAGAGGGGTGAACATGACAGCTAACCATAAGCTGCTTAATGTAGCTACCACCTGCTTATTCAATTTATCTCAGAGGAAAACACACATGTGATGAAAAGGACCCCCCCCCCAATGTCTGCTTTTTGTTTGGAGATGTCTGGAGAGTCTGACCTTTTCCATGACGTTGGCCTTCATTGCTGCTAATTTCTGCAGTTACAGTATATTTGTATGCTGAGCAGTCCATGCAGGCCACGGTTGCAGTTGTGCTCCCATATCTGAGCTTATAGTTTTACAGCTTTAGTGACTTCCCTAGGCCCTGACTTGACTCTTGACTGTTTCGATTTGATACATATATATTGGTATGTATATATGTATGTGTATGCGTATGTATGCGTATATATATGTATCTATATTAAATATAGTAATAATGCACATATGCCTTAGGTTTTTACCGGCATGGTATCACCCATTAATATGTGTGCAGACAAGGTAAAAAAAATATAAAAATAGACTGTTTTGATCCTATAGACCTCCCTGAGCTGACCTCACTCGTCAATAGAGCTAAATCAACCACATGTTTGTTAGACCCCATCCCGACTCCACTATTCAAAAATGTTCTTTCTCTTATTGGCAAGACAATACTGGACCAGATGAACTTATCCTTAAACCTAGGATATGTACCACAGGTTTTCAAAGTGGCAGTAATTAAACCTTTACTTAAAAAACCTTCTCTTGACCCAGACATTTTAGCTAATTATAGACCAATTTCCAACCTTCCATTTGTATCCAAAATTCTGGAAAAGGCAGTTTCAAGTCAGCATATGTGACCATTTGTATAGAAATGATCTGTTTGAAGTCTTTCAGTCAGGTTTCAGAATGCATCATAGCACAGAGACAGCACTGGTTCGAGTCACGAATGACCTTCTTATGGCCTCAGATAAGGGATTAGTGTCCATACTGGTTCTACTGGACCTCAGATAAGGGATTAGTGTCCATACTGGTTCTACTGGACCTCAGATAAGGGATTAGTGTCCATACTGGTTCTACTGGACCTCAGATAAGGGATTAGTGCCCATACTGGTTCTACTGGACGTCAGATAAGGGATTAGTGTCCATACTGGTTCTACTGGACCTCAGATAAGGGATTAGTGTCCATACTGGTTCTACTGGACCTCAGATAAGGGATTAGTGTCCATACTGGTTCTACTGGACCTCAAATAAGGGATTAGTGTCCATACTGGTTCTACTGGACCTCAGTGCTGCTTTTGACACTGTAGATCATGTCATTTTACTGCACAGGTTAGAGCATGTTGTTGGGATTAAAGGGACAGCTCTACGTTGGTTTAAATCATATCTATCTGACATATTCCAGTTTGTTCATGTACATGAGGTTTCGTCAGAACAGTCAAGGGTCTGTTATGGTGTTCCGCAGGGTTCAGTGCTAGGGCCAATCTTGTTTAGTTTATACATGCATCCCTTGGGAAGTATAATCCAGAATCACGGCATACACTTTCATTGTTATGCTGATGATACGCAGCTCTACTTGTCTATGAAGCCGGATGAACCGTTAGTCAAACTTCAGGCATGTCTTAGGGACATCAAGGACTGGATGTCCAGAAATTTCCTGCTTCTAAATTCAGATAAAACAGAGGTTATCATTCTTGGTCCAGAGCATCTTAGGAAGAGATTAGATGGTGTTGCGATGGCTTCCAGTGCAACTGTGAGAAACCTTGGTGTTGTTTTCGATCAGAATTTGTCGTTTAAACCATATATTAATCAGGTTTGTAAAATAGCATTTTTCCATCTCCGTAATATTGCAAAGATTAGAAAAATCCTCTCGCAGAGTGATGCAGAAAAATTAGTTCATGCGTTTGTATCTTCTAGACTGGATTACTGTAATGTGTTGTTAGCAGGATGTCCAAGTAATTTGCTGAAAAGGCTCCATCTGATCCAAAATGCAGCAGCGCGAGTGCTGACAGGAATAGTGTTGGCGTCGCTCCATTGGTTACCCGTAAAACTCAGAATCCAATTCAAAATTGTATTACTTGCGTATAAAGCCCAAAACGGCTTAGCTCTGCAATATTTGCAAGGCCTGATAGTGCCTTATGTTCCTGGCAGAGCTCTCCTTCTTAGAGTGCAGGTTTACTCGTAGTTCCTAGAGTATCTAAATGTAGATTTGGAGGGTGGGCGTTCTGCTATGAGGCACCATTACTATGGAACCAACCTTAGTAAACCTCTAGTTAGTGTAAACTCTAGTGTGTTAGAGTCAGTAGTCATATGCCGCTTTTGCACTGGTACCACCTCAGCTCGGTTCTACCCGTTTTGCGCTTTTGCACTAGGGCTGAGACGTGTAGAGCCGCTCCAAGTCGGTACCTTTTTCTGTAACCATTTCAGCCAGGTTCTTTGCGGGCTGAGAAGGGACTATTTCTCACGTCACCACCCTCCGCGCCAGTGATTGGTCGGGGGGCGGGGACGTCACCACCCTCCACGCCTCTGATTGGTCGGGGGGCGGGGCCGCCACACGTTTGAATCAGGAAGCGGGAGTCAGAGAGAGAGCGACCCGCGGCTCGCGGCGATTTTATTATAAAGCGCAAAACGTCTGTTTGGTGATCCAACTCTGAGGTGCAGATGTTCATAAACCTGGTAGCTGTCGAGAAAAAATTTAAAAAGCGATGTAGACGGGCTGTTTTACTCTCAGCCGCTCCCGGCTCCAGCTGATTTCTCATCTGCGCCGACACAACAAAGGTGTTGCGCAATCGAGTACGACACAGCAGCTTCACCCAAACCCCCCCACTTCTCCCCTGGCAGTGCGAAAACACACGAGTGGAGCCGTGTAAAGCCGCGCCGAGCCGAGTCGGGCCAAGTAAGTCCTAGTGCAAAAGCGGCAATAGTTGCAGCTATAGAACAAGACTATAATAGTTAGTCTCAAACATAGCTTTGTGGTAGATATGCTGCTATAGGCCTACGCTGCAGGGGGGCACCAACATGATCCACTGGGCGGTGTCCAGAGAGAGAGAGCGAGAGAGAGAGAGAGAGAGAGAGGGAGAGGGGGAGAGGGGGAGAGGGGGCTGGGGGGGCTGGGTGCTGAAATCGTTTCTTCGATCGACTTCCTGCTTGGTAGAACTTTGAGGATCGATCATTAGCATGGTGCTCAGGTGTGTTAATGCAGGGAACCGGACTTGAACGGTACTGCTTGTTCTGTCTTCCAAAACCAGAAAAGATCATGAATACCACTGAGTAATCCAAACGGCAGTACTTTCACATAGTATAAAATTACATCAAAGTATATATGTGCATATGTACAGAATAAAATGGCTTTGAAAATGGCAGCTATCAGGTTTGCACCACGCCACTTAAGAGCCAGGTATTTACTTTGTCAGTACGTTTTAATGAACCGCAGAACATCTGTGTTGCAACACCACGTTGAAAACAGACCATGTTATGCAGACTCTGTGTACAGTATGTGATGCAGATGTGACATGAGAGCCGTCACACCCAAGGACAAAAAGACATTTTCAAGAAGATTTAACATTATTTCCGAGGGAGTATTTGGAGTAGAGACCATGTGTGCATGAGAACATCTTAGCACCATGACGTCTTCACCACCAACAGTCTTCCTCAGCGGTTGCCTTGCCCAGTGCAGCTTCTACCCACCTCTCGCCCGATGACAGTTGGAGCAGGTCCAGCTGGGCTTCCCGGGACCTCGCATTCAGCACCCGCTGTCAACACAATGACGTCTTAATCTGGTGATCCGGCAGATGATCAGACAGCTGTGAGCTCCAGCTTCGGCGCTGCTTTGCGTGACGCAGTCGGAGGGACTGACCTGACCCCCGGTGCCAGCTGAGGTGAGCTGGCAGCAGACCCAACACATAGCTCCTTCTGGGTCTGTAGCAACTCATAATGTAATAACTTAAATGCAATAAAAGTTCATAATGTAATAATCGGCTCATAATGTAATAAAATCATGAGCACATAACATAATAACGGCTTTGCGCATAATGTAATAATGTAATAACTTATTACATTATGAGCCTTACGGGCGCCGCTCATAATGTAATAATGGCTCATATTGTGAGAAAACAGCTGCATTATCATAATTTTTACCTCTTAAGGGTGCAAATAAAGCCAACAGCATGGGTTTCAGCGCATTAGTAAAGTAAATTAGTGAAACCAAGTCTTATTTAATAGTAATTGCATTCTGACATTTTATGATGTATAAAGTTGAGCCACTCGGTGGGACCCATGTTAGTTATTTTGGGCCTTTCCAAATGCCATGCTAACTTCCACTGTCTGATTGTTGCAGGTAAGCAGTGCTATTTGTGAACTCCAAAGTTCAATTAATATCTTTGTTAAACCAAGCCATCCAACGGATATTTCCCACTCTACGTTTTGAAAAATACCATCATTTACACGAACCCGCATAAATACGCTGTTATGGCGCTATGAGCAGCCAAACCTACAGGGGGCAGTGTAACGAGAAGCATAAAGTCATGCTAGCCAATCAGAATCCTGGAAAAAAACATCAACAAATGACACGAGTAACTTCCAGTTACCTCCAAGATGAACGAGAGTCTTTCGTTTGGAGTGACAGAGAAGTGGAGTTACTTTTTAGTGTGACTTTAGAATATAAAACAGGTAAAATACAAGAAAATATTGACTGTGGCCAAACTAATTGTAAACACAGGTCGCACACATGATGCTGGTGACGTTTCTGTCTCATAATGTGACGTTCTGAAGCCTAAATGTCTGTTTCCCTCCGTTTCCAAGCAAACGTGAAAACAGAGTTTTTGCAAATCTCCACTTTGGCCGGAGTTTTTAGAAATGATCGTTTTTGGTGACTTTGAGTTTCGTTTTCGTGTAAACGAACGGCCAAAACGCATGAAAACACCACCGTTTTTGCTACGTGTAAACGGGGCCTTAGAATATGAAAGAAAGGGGAAAAACGGTATTTTCATAGAATGACATGGTCATTCATCATCATTCATCACATTCATGTGGCCAGCTGACCTCAGTTTTTGGGTAAATGATTTTCCCTGAGCCTAATAGGTTTGCAGGGAGAGAACATCACTTCATCTTTAGCTCTTCTCCACCGAATCACTCTGGAATAAGATAAATCTGGGCTCATCAGACCTCATAACCTTCCCCATTGCTCCAGAATCCCATCGTTTTACTTCTTATCAAGGTTAAGCCTTTTTTTCCTTCTGCTTTTTTTAATCCCTACTGATCTTAAGGCTACGCAGCTGTTTAGACTCATTACATCCAGTTCAGTTTCCATCACATGTGTGGCGAAGACACGCATGTAACAGCTCTTTCATTCACGATGGAGCAGGGCTGTGATCTCCCGTTTAAATATGTTTCATCAAACGCTTGATCTTACAATTAAGCAAATTCTGTTTCCCAAGCTCATTTCTTCCTCAAAAATGATGGCTGACTATTCTCCTTACAGGTTTTAATAATGAGTAGGACAGTCCTCGACCCATTTGAACCCTATTCTAGTAGTTTTAGATACGTCCTTTGTGTCTTTTTTGCTTGATGCCTACCAGGGCTCTAACTTCCAGATCAGGTCGTTAAGTATTTGGACAATTACAGAGTTTTTAGGATTTGTTGTCTTTATACACTACAGCATTGTGATTTGAAATAAAACAATCAAGTCGTGATCAATGTGCAGAATTTGAGCTTTATAGTTTATCGTTTTATTTGGATCCCCAATAGCTACAGCAAAACTGCAGCTATTCTTCCTGGGGTGCGACACATAATACACAGTACATTACAACAAAAATTTAAAGCAAACCTAAAGAGGTAGCATATAAAAAAAGAAAGGAAAAACAGAAAATAAAGAAAAAAATAAAAAGTAATTCCGTTTAACATTTAGATATAAATAAAAACCATACATGTTCATACATTTTATAACATCAACAAATTCAAACAATGTATAGTTATCATAGTTTGCACCAATAACCATTTTGGATAAATATTCATTTATTTATATTATCTCTCTCTCTCTCTCTCTCTCTCTCTCTCTCTCTCTCTCTCTCTCTAGAAATATATATATATATATATATATATATATATATATATATATATATATATATATATATATATATATATATATATATACTGTATATATATATATGACTTTATTTTCGTAATTTCAATTTTTTTTTCTTAGTTTGGCCCTAATACTCCATCGTATAAAATAAAGTAAAACAACAAGCTAAAACAGAGTAAAGAAAACAAAAGCAATGTCATAATGTCAAATACTCACTGAGAAATATTAGTAGGTTAGTGACATTCATAGCAAGTCATCTGTTCTCAGGGTTCCTTCCACTTGTTAGTTTCACTGACGACTGCCAGAACAAAGCTGTTTTTGGACTGTTTTATTTACATGCTGTTATTGGGGTGGAGGGACAGAGCCAGTCATCCGCCGGCACTGACTCTGGATCCGTCGAGCCCGTGCATCCAGTTAACAGCTACGTTGAAACTATTTGTGTTCTTAAGGGAGAGATTCCCAAACCACGAGACGAGACAGAAGGATGAAACAGACTCAATAAAAGCACATTAAAGAACATCAACATTCCTTAATGGTGAATGACACACAAAAGGCACATAAAGTCGAGCCAGGACATCTATTATGATCATGTTTTATGAAGAATATCTGTTCCATGCCTGGTTATGTGTGTGTAAGAGAGAAGTGTTGCAGAAATGTAAATGTATGATCACGTCGTGGCAATTATACATAAAATAAAAATAAGTTAGTGGACTAAGATGTAAGTTAAGTAGTCTCAGTCGAATCTCAAATCACTGGAACGCACGGTCACACTTGGCGAGTTTTTTACCACCTTCATTCTTCATAAGCAATAAGCAAATAAAGCAGCAAAAAAAAAGCAAATAGAAGAACTGAGCACAACCTCTGTGAGATGGATAGTTACTGATGGATAGTCAACCACATGGCTGGGGGGAAAAGATTCACACCATTATCTGGGGGAAAAATGCACAAGCCAAAGAGCTAAAGGACTAAGGCCCAATCCCAATTCTCCTTCACTCGCCCTTCTTTTCTCCACTCGCACTTCTTTTCTTCCCTAAGCCCTAAAAAAGAAGGGGGAGATTTTAGGGCACTTGAAATCTAGGGCACTTGGCCCAGGTGCCTGTCCCAATTCTCCCCCTACCCCTCGTTTTCATCCCTTCCCTGATCAGGAAGCTGAGAGCCAAAAGCTGTTTTAATTTCAGCTGTAGCGCTGTTAATATGGCACTTTATTAAGTTTTAATATTTTTTCAGGTATAATGGTAACCTTAAGATCCCCAACCGGGGCTCAGTTTATCCAAATAACGCCTGTTAAGAAATTTGACCCGATGTTTTCGGAGATGAGAAGAGCCGCCGGCCCCGGGGAGCAGCCTCAGCTCACAGCCCGAGAAGAGACGTCTCCGCCGGGTCAGGCTGCTCCGTCAGCCCCGGGAGAGACACTCTCTCCCGGGACGCAGCTCTGTTGAGAATCACGCCGGCTGAAATAAATCATTTAGGAATATGTTGGTTTAATAGATGAAATCTAACAGTTGTAGCTACGCCTGTTAAGAAATTTGCTCCGAAATTTAGAGATTTCTGTCTGCCGGGTCCGGAGCTTGGGTCCGCGTTAAATCGACGCAGAGCCTACGGCGTAGGTTGCGTAACCTCCGCCGTAGGATCTGCGTTGGTGTAACGCGGAACCATAAATCCCTTTATTCTGGCGTGATCTTCCGCAACTTTATCTGAAAGTGTGTAAATTACCCAGATAACAGCTGGATTACTTTGTGGTTTCTGAAGACTATTATATCAGAGACATCCAAAACAAATCTGACGAGTCACAGGATTATTCCTATCTATTTCTCTGAGACCAGTCTGCCTGTTTGCCTTCGGTCGGCGAGTCAAATCGACGCAGAGCCTCTTTTTTTCATACCCCCTCGCTCGCCAAGTCAGCATCTGAAATCCCTCGATTTGAAGGGGCTATTCTCAGCCCCTAGCCCTCGTTATGCCCCCTCCCCCTAGGTGAAAAGAGGAATTGGGACACCACTACCTTCACGGGAACGCGCAAAAGTTAGGGTTAGGGAAGAAAAGGAGGGCGAGGGGGAGTATTGGGACGCACCCTAAGAGACAACAATTACACTCATCAACAGACACAGATGTATTACAAATAAACAAAGACAAGAGACTTTGTTTCTTTGCAAGATGAGAAAAAGCGCAATGTCTTTTCAGTTTGTGGTTATTTTTTCTGGTTAAAAGAGTCAAACTAAAAAAAAATATTAATTACTGACAAAGAATCCCCCATTAAAGCTGTAATATGTTGCAAACGGTTTCACTTGACACTCTCAGCATCCATGGTAGCCCGTATCAGTTTGACGCCGGGTCTTTAGCTGCAGGCAGCCTTGCAGTCGACTCTTCCTCCACGCAGCTGCAGCATTCACCTCAATCTGATCAGACATGTTTGAAGCATTATCTGTCCTCGCTCCAAGTTTGTCCTCAGCTCATTTAGTTTCTTTAGTAGTTTGGTCAGTTTAGAGATGGACCAAGACCCACGTGTCCAAGGGGTCTCAGTCTTCTTCCTTGGTCCACGTCAAAGTTCGGGAGGCAGCGTTCATGCACAAGTGTACTACATCAAACTGGCTACGCGTGCATGCACCCTTAAACTTACTTCTATTCAACGGTTGCTGTAAATAAGTGAAGGATGTCGTAGACGACGGCGAAGATGGGATGATTGTATGATTTCATGACCTTCAGTGTCAGGAAGGGGTTGGTTCAGTCAGATTACCCATCTTATAATCGTGTTACTGGGAGTCTTAAAGTTGTCGTGGTGTTAGCCCTACAGGATTGACAGATGACACAGCCTCAAACGCGACAAAATTCTGACCACTCAGTTAAGAGACAACTGTATCTAGTCTCCAAATTAAGTTTTGTTTATAGATGTACTGTATAATATGTCAATAACATCTCTGCTTTTTCTGGATGACGTTGTCTTGTTGGCTTCATCGGACCGGGACCTTCAGCATGTGCTGGGGCGGTTTGCGGCCGAGTGCGACGCGGCAGGGATGAGAATCAGCACCTCCAAAACCGAGGCCATGGTTCTCCACCGGGAAAGGGTGGCGTGCCTTCTCCGGGTGGGTGGAGAAGTCCTGCCTCAGGTGGAGGAGTTCAAGTATCTCGGGATCTTGTTCACGAGTGAGGGAACAATGGAGCGTGAGATTGACCGACGGATCGGTGCAGCGTCCGCAGTTATGCGGTCGATGTACTGGACCGTCGTGGTGAAGAGGGAGCTGAGTCGAAAGGCGAAGCTCTCGATTTACCGGTCAATCTACGCCCCTACCCTCACCTATGGTCATGAACTTTGGGTAGTGACCGAAAGGATAAGATCGCGGAAACAAGCGGCCGAGATGAGTTTCCTCCGCAGGGTGGCTGGACGCTCCCTTAGAGATGAGTTTCCTCCGCAGGGTGGCTGGACGCTCCCTTAGAGATAGGGTGAGGAGTTCGGTCACCCGGGAGGAGCTCGGAGTAGAGCCGCTGCTCCTTCACATTGAGAGGAGTCAGCTGAGGTGGCTTGGGCATCTGTACCGGATCCTCCTGGACGCCTCCCTAGGGAGGTGTTCCAGGCATGTCCCTCCTCCCTAGGGAGGTGTTCCAGGCATGTCCCTCCTCCCTAGGGAGGTGTTCCAGGCATGTCCCTCCGGGAGGAGACCCCGGGGAAGACCCAGGACACGCTGGAGAGACTATGTCTCTCGGCTGGCCTGGGAACGCCTCGGACTCCCCTCGAAAGAGCTGGAAGAAGAGCTGGAGGAAGAGCTGGAGGAAGATCTGGAGGAAGAGCTGGAAGAAGAGCTGGAGGAAGTGTCTGGGGTGAGGGAAGTCTGGGCATCTCTATTGAGGCTAATGTCCCCACGACCCGGTAATGGATAAGTGGTGGAAAATGGATGGATGTAAAATATGTATAACATATACTATATACAGCTTCATCAATAAAACTGATGAGAAGTGGTGGAGGTTAGTTCAGAGCTCCTCCAACCCTGCCGGAGTCCGAGAATCGTGCTTGGGCATCAAAAGGACACTCATCGTAACCAGCTGAAGCAGACTTTAGGTGTCAGTCAAGCCTGAGCAGGGTAAGGATGATCCATCATGAGAGAGCCCTAACACAACGATACGTTCACGCAGAAACAAAGCAGAACTTCTTCTTCTATAAAGACAGTCTATTAGTGAGACAAATGTGTTTTCCTCTTCACTTGACAGCGATGGGTGGATTTACAGAAAGGCAAGGCCGTTCAGACATCTCTAACCAGGCTGGCCCTCTTCCTCCCTCTCCTCGCCGCCTCGTTCTTTGCAGCACATACATTCACGCATTCGCTTGCTCTTTGAGGAAGTCGCAGTTGTCATCCAACAGCACAAGCTGTGAAGAAGAGAGGATAATGGAGGGTGGCGACTGAGGGGACAGAGCAAGAGGGGGAAGAATAGAGGTGCACATGGGTGAGACATAAGCCCACCCTGTTTTAAAATGCTTTGATGTCGCTGTAAAGATGCTCACCCCAACAGCGCCTACTCTCCTCTCCTCTCCTCTCCTCTCTGCTCCGCTCTGCTCTCAGCTCTGTCAACACTTCTTCTTTTTTCTACTTTTTTTTTTGTATTTTGGAGCTCAAATTAGCAATTCAAATAAGAGCTATTTGGACAGGCTTGCCCAGCACCCCCCTTCCCCCCCAGTTTCGTGGCAGTTTGACAATATTTTTGTTAAGACCCATTTTCCACTAATGCGACTGTAGCAACAGGGGAGAGCGAGAGGAGCTGGGAGAGAGAGGACAGGCCTGTAGGTGGAGGGAGGGAGAGAGGGAGGGAGATAGAGAGCATATGCAGCGAGTGGGAGTGTGGGAGTGGAAGGTCAAACAGGAGACAGAGGGGCCCTCACCATTCGGTATGTTCTCTCCACTGAGCTAATCTGAGGGATAATGACAGTTATTGGAATAATATGGTTCCGTTTAGAGCTAAAAGGTTTACATTCACTCAGGGATTATAGAATATTGCCACCCTGCTGCTAAAGAATGATCCTTTTGCGACACCCAGTTGCAACATCCCACAATATTGGGCTATAAAACTGCTTTCCATACATACGATGGATCCGATGGATACGATGGAATTATTCACGGCGGACACAGAAATGTGGCTGTAACATGATGTCTGTCATTATCGGTTGATCTGAAGCCCTGATTTACAAACTCTAATCAGAAATAGCTCTGACATCATAAAGTTACTTCGTCCCAGTCTTCCCCAAACATGTACTAAGATGTACAACTGTAGGTTTTTCTGTCATCAGGATATTTTTCAGTGAAAGTCATCCACAAATGCGTTTTTTCCTAGAGGACGGATCAGGACTGTGGGCAGGTCAGTTCCTGTACCCTCATCTTCCTCAACTATGCCTGTGTGCATAATGAAGTTTTATATTGTCTCGTTAAAAAAAAAGCCCTCATGTCCTTGGACCAGATGTTGTTTTAAAGGCGGTATAACCACCTTTTTTTCTTTTTTCCTGTTGGTCTGTTGCTGCTTCAGCGCTCAGGGCCAGACTCCTAACACTGACCACCACAGACATCTGATGCTGGAAAAACCAGAACATCACAGTGATTATTTCTTCCAAAAAAAAAAAAAGATTGGAGATCCTGATTGATCACTTTGAACGATTTGAACTGATGATTCTGATGAGAAGAGGAAACATCTTCAAGAAGTCCAGCTGCCTTGATTCAAGCCTTTGGGGATTGCCATGAGCTCGATGAGAGAGTCTAGATCAGGGGTCGGCAACCCGCGGCTCCAAAGCCGCATGCGGCTCTTTAGCGCCGCCCTAGTGGCTCCTGGAGCTTTTTCAAAAATGTTTGACCTTTTTTTTTCCCTTTTTTACTGCTTTTTTTCTTTTTTCCTTTTTTTTCCTCTTTTTATTCTTTTGTCTTGTTTTTTTCCTTTTTTTTCCTTTTATCTTCCCTTTTTCCTTTCCTGTTTAATCTCGACATTTCAACTTTTTTCTCGAAATTTTGACTTTTTTCTCAACATTTCGACTTTTTTCTCGAGATTGTACTTCAACATTAATCTCAACATTTCGACTATTTCCTCGAAATTTTGACTTTTTTTCTAGATATTTTGACTTTTTTCTCGAAATTTTGACTTTTTTCTCGACATTTCGACTTTTTTCTCGAAGTGCATAATGAAAAAATAAATCTTCCCCCAGTTATAACTAATATAGAAACATGCAGCATGTGTTGTCTTCATTCTAAGGCTTATACAAGACTTTTCATTTTTTGCGTCTCCAGACATATTTGTTTTTTGTGTTTTTGGTCCAATATGGCTCTTTCAACATTTTGGGTTGCCGACCCCTGGTTTAGAGTATCTTCTTTTTTTAACATGATTCTTCTGTGTTCTCCTCTGCAGTTATTAGTGGCTTTTGTGACAGTAGCTCTGTATTGTGGTGCTTGACAAATGTTTCCCACGTTTTACACCCATGTGCAGTCTATAAATACTGTCTTCACAGTTTCTCTTACATTATGTAGCTTTTTCTGTGTGTTTTTATTCAGTTTTTAATATTAAATGACACTGTCTTGTGAACCACATCTTGCTGCTACAACAGGTCTTTGCCCCTTGAGAACAAATAAAGTTTTTTTAAATTTGAAATGAGTACTTACATTGAAAGTCCAACCAGATTATTTGAATTATGTAAGAATATTGTGCACTGTATATCTTCTTTTTTTATTATGAAATAATATTGAAATAACTTTGTCATTGTTTTTACTTTATCACAAGCCCTGAATCACAGCGGTGGAGAACCAAAACTGACATAATTAACTGACATAATAATCCTCTTTTCACTTTACCTTCTGCATTTCTGCCTCATTATGCAAATGAGGGGGGCGGCCCTTCTTGGTCCAGCTCCTCTACTATTAGTCGATAAACAGGAAGTAGCAGGGTTGGGCCAAAATCAAGACTATGGCACAACTGGAGGTGTCTCCGTCCCTGCCGCAGGGGGCTATATCCAATCAGAAGCCGGTTATATTGATCTGATTACTGATAGGCCTGCACTGATAACTGGCAACTGAGAAGGCGACTGCTCACGTTACTGGGCCGGTAATTTTGGTGTCGAACCCAGAAACTCACTGGATCACCTTGCAGGGTTGCAGAAAAATAAATAAGGGACACCTCATCTGCAGGGCCGGCCAACCCGATTGCCTTCACCCTTCCTGGGGTGGTGAATTTTTTTAGCCCCTTTTTTTGTGAGTGAAACAATTTTTTAACTATTTGACTCAAACCTGAATTGAATTAAATGCATATTTTTGAATGTCATGAACACATGAAAAACAAATAATTATCCAGCAATTCACTTAAATACAAAATAACAAAATTAACTGAATAAAATAAGTATCTTTCTTAAACAGAAACCTGTCCTGCTTAACTTAAAATTGTATAAATTAATATAAAACAATAGAAAGAAAGCAGAACATCCATTCTGTAATAGTGCACATTTTTAGTGCAATAACAAAAGTGCAAACAGAAAGTCTGTAGAAAACTTTAAACATATTTGTGTCTCAAAGGCCATGACTGTAGGCTTACGGAAGAGTATTAGGACCAGGCAGGAGAAAAATAAAAAAATATATATTTTTTTTCATTATGCACTTCGAGAAAAAAGTCGAAATGTTGAGAAAAAAGTCGAAATGTTGAGAATAATGTTGAAGTACAATTTCGACTTTATTCACAAATTGTATTTCAACTTTATTCTCGAAATTTCAACAGCTCAATACCATTTTCCATTGGCATTTTATGACTATTTTTTGACTCTCACAGAAATACGGGACAAATTGCGTCCCCTTTCAGCTCAATACGGGACGCATACTTTAGTTTATAAATACGGGACAATTCCGTTTTTCAAAGACTGGTGGGGCTGGTCACCCTCTTCATCAGACACATCCTCGACCTTTAAGGTCGGACGGGCTGGGCATTTATGGCGAGACGCTGGCAGCTAATGTCCCAAAGCTGAGGACGGCCCACAAGATCGATTATAAAAAAGAATAAAAACTCCTTCTTCAATTTCAGCGTCTCTTGCGCTTACAAACAGCAGAAAAGAGCTAATGAGTGCTTTTTCTGTTTCCGGCAGTGTAGTTGATAATTGTCCTCAATATTGATTTATATTCATCTCCATTGTACTCTTCTATTCAAGACTAAAACTAAGAATATTCTTGTCCAGATTTATAGGTAATGTACAGCTGCTTTGTTGGTTTTATAATGTCCCTCTGACCACCCCCGACACACACACAAACCAAATAATGTTAATAGATCCTTTTAGAAATGAGACAATATTCAATCTTGGGTGAGGCTGATGGTGTAAACAGAAAGGTAGTGAGAGCAGCATTATACTACATTATACTACACTTCAACCAGTGTGAGGGTATCAGAGGTGTGTAGTAACGAGTTACATTTACTCTGTTACATTTACTTGAGTAAGTTTTGGGACAATTTGTACTTTTAGGAGTAGTTTTGAATCACTATACTTTTTACTTTTACTTGAGTAGATTTGTGAAGAAGAAACTGTTTCTCTTACTCCGCTACATTAGGCTACGTTGAGCTGTTACTTTTCTTTTATCCCTTTTATCCACGTACGCGTCAATCTCATGACATCACTGAGTAATTCTTTGGGAAAAATGTTTGTTTTTGCATGTTTTGTCACATTTACACAGACTCAAACACACACAGAGTTTCTATGAGTTCATGCTTGTTCTAGTTCTGCCTGGTTAAAAAAGAAAAGTACAAAGGCTTGAAATTTTGTACTATTTGTGCTTAATTTATTTTTTTATTCTGTTCTTATTTTATTTATTTTATTATTTATTAAAGTACTTGAATTTACTTTAAGATTATTTTAATTTAAGCTATTTTTTATTTTTTATTCATTTTAATTTATTTTATTATTTTATTGATTTAATTTGCCTGAAGATGATTATTTTGTACTTTTTTTTTCTGTTTGAATGGTTGTGTTAAAAAAATAAATCAGCGTTACTCAACAGTTACTCAGTACTTGAGTAGTTTTTTCACCAAGTACTTTTTTAGTTTTACTCAAGTAATTATTTGGATGACTACTTTTTACTTCTACTTGAGTCATATTATTCTGAAGCAACAGTACTTTTACTTGAGTACAATGTTTGGCTACTCTACCCACCTCTGGAGGGTATGTATGCTTATCCCAGTGTGTCACCACCGGTTGCACAATAGTCTTGATCTTGACCCGGCAGCCCTCCTCATTTGCATAATGAGGCAGAAATCCAGAAGGTAAAATAAAAAGGGCTTTTTACTTTACCATGTTCAGAAAGGTGGTGAGGTAGGAAGACAGGCTGAGACCCTGATCACTAAAAAAATTCAATTCAATTCAATTCAATTCAATTCAATTTTATTTATATAGCGTCTAATACAACAGAGTTGTCTCTAGACGCTTTACAGAGACCCATACCCAGAACATGACCCCCGAGCAGTTATTACATAAACAATGGCAGGTAAAAACTCCCCTAGTGGGAGAAAAACCTTAAGCCAAACAGTGGCAAGGAAAAACTCCCCTTTAGGAGGGAAGAAACCTTGAGCAGGACCAGGCTCATAAGGGGGGACCCTCCTGCCGAGGGCCAGACTGGTGGGTCAGGGACGGCAACAGCACAGCAGGCAGGTGGAAGCAGCAACGGGATGACCAGGGGTGGGGACCGCAGGCCAGCACGCAGCTCCCGAAGCTCCGGCCCAATCAGCAAGTCCCAGGTTGGGGTGCAGGGTCAGGGAAAGACTTGTGCTCCGTAATGCAAGCTACAAGCCACCCACGACCACCTGCAGGACAAAAGAGAGAAAAGGGAGGAGAAGGGGGGGCCAGCAACGGGATGACCAGGGGTGGGGACCGCGGGCCAACATGCAGCTCCCGAAGCTCCGGCCCAATCAGCAAGTCCCAGTTTGGGGTGCAGGGTCAGGGAAAGACTTGTGCTCCGTAATGCAAGCTACAAGACCCTGATCACTAAAAAAATTGACAAGGAATAAAAAAAAACACTGAAATGTCCACATTTTTATGGCTTCACACAGGTGTCATGCTCATGTTTGTCCTCTGTACATTTTAACATTACAGTTTTTTGTAAACTCTTACAAAAGTGATATTTTACTACTGTAAAAAGTTTAGAAACATTTGAGGAGATGAGACGTGCTGTTGATGGAATCCTTACATGTTTTGATGCACCTGAGGACCAAGCTCTTACATCATTTTATCGGATATTTTCTTTGTTGACGGTCTTGGTAAAAGCTGTGATTCTGAGATTGAGACCGCTGGTCACAATCCTCAGCCCCATTCACAGACTTCAGAAACACTTAGTAAAACTTATTCTTATCAAAATCACATTTGATGCATAATCACCTTCCAGTTTAAAATGTAATATTTTTACGTTTTTTTTCTTTGCTCAACAAAATTCTCAAGTGTTTCGAAGTGTTCCTCCAATCACCGATCAAGGATTAAGCTTAGGCATTTAAATACATGACATGATGAAGGTCCTTCTATGTCTTAGGTTGAGACAGTAATCGACTAAAGGTGTCAAAAGTATTCACATTCATTACTCAGGTAGAAGTATAGATACTAGAGTTTAAAAATACTAAAAAAAAATACTAATAAGTTGAAGTATCAACTCAAGTTTTTTACTCAAGTAAAAGTATAAAAGTACTGGTTTCAAAACTACTTAAAGTATAAAAGTAAAAGTAATGTAAGGGGGAAAAAAGCCATTAAGGACAAAAGCCATTGAAAATGAATTAATCTTAGTATAATGCAAATATATTAAAGAACCATATATGTGTACTATTGAGCATTAACATGTGTTTCAGAGAGCAGCAGATATGATGACTAGTTGTCTATAAGTATTGTAATGGTGCAAAAAGTCAAACTTCAGAGGCATGTTATCATTTATCCTAACCTTTATTGGAATGTACATCCAAGTTTAGTTGCAGGAATCTGAGGGAACGGATGTAAGAACAAAACTGGACAAGAACATCTGAAACAACCACAACCAAATTCACTCTATCCGGATGGAGCAATTTAACTGGATAGTTTTTTTTAAAGGCTGAAATGAAATAGAGTAACGAGGCTGTTTTTAAAATGTAAGGAGTAAAAAGTACAGATAATTGCATGAAAATGTAAGGAGTATAAGTAAAAAGTCGTCTGAAAAAGAATTACTTCAGTGAAGTATAGATAACCAAAATTTCTACTTAAGTAAGGTAACGAAGTATTTGTACTTCGTTACTCGACACCTCTGAATGGTCCATATTTTTCCTGCCACACTGGGACACACTCGTACACTATAGGGACGATTTCGTCCCTCCCCAGGCAGGAAACACTGCCAGACTCCTGACTGCCCATGAAGTTAGAACCAATCACAGTAGGACACGTAACTAATCGTAATGAATTAGATCAAATTTGATCATTCGCAAATTTGGCAGAGACGATGATGCACTTTTAACCTGGACCGCCTTCAGACCCATGGGGAGTGTGCAGTTTTGACGAAATCTATCTGTGATAACTGGGGATATAAGTTTTATTCAAAGATAGGGAAGATGCACCCCACTGGCTTTAAAGACTGCGTTTCAAGTCACTAAGAAGAATCAACCTCACTCGTGTGTAGTTGGACTCATTTGAAGCCATGCATATGCATTAATCATGTACAAACATGCAGGCAGAGATCAATAGGCTTCGCTCGCGAGCTCACAAAGACCAGAGAAAGATAAAGGCACTTGAACGCCCATGCATGAGCTGCTTCTCTCTATAAGCAGCATATTAAAGAGGCTGAAATGTACTGTATAATTATTCTTTCTTCAACCGCTCTGACAGTCATGTGATGAAGTAGAGCAACCACAAGTTTAGTTTAGTTTCATTTATTGGTCCAATTTCCACAACACAAATAACCCAAAGTACAATACGAAGAAATATATAATATATAATTTGGTTTTTAGTTAAAATTGTATATATATATATACATATATATATATATATATAAATAATTTTTTAACTAAAAACCAAGGACCAAAAGGTGTAGACAGAAGCCTAAGCTAATGACACCTGCCTAAAAAAAAATAAAAAATGTATGCATTTAGGATTTAGAGAATGAAACAAATACATAAATAAATCCATATGAAAAGTTTCTTGAGCATAAACAAAATAACTGTACACAAATATACACCATATTCCACATGTGATTACTAAATATCATTCCATACAGTATTTGGGTCAATGACGAATAAGGATTTTCAACAGGTCAATTTTAAAATAATAAAAAAAGAATATCTATTGCTGTAGTTCAAACATTAAGAATGTTGTGTATACATAAATTCATATAAAACTTTTAAATTAGATGATTTTTGTCAAGATGAATTGGCACTAGCCTTAAAAAAAAGTCATATGGTGCAACCATGATTTATATTAAAATAAATTAATTTCCTTAACATCTTGACATCTTTTTTTTTTTACAAGTTTTAAGTGTTATACAAAAATGGTTGTTTTTATGGTCGCGTCACATGATATTTCATAAAATGGACATAGGTCAAACTTTGTTTGTATATTATGATGGAAATATTAATATAAATGTGTTGCAATCTTGTACACTACAAGATACTTCAGAAATCATGCCAGATAGGGCAGAAGATTGATTTAAAAACATTTAGAGTGATTTCAAAAAAGTTTTCAAAAGAAGATTCATGGTCGGACGGTCGCACCACATGACATTTTGATGCTTAAAACAACAACAAAATCCCCAATAACTAGTATTTTTTGTAAAATTCAAGTGAGTCCATATGTGGGACAGGTAGGTCATATATCTGGTATTTTTTTATCCATTTAAACCTTTTTTGAATTGAAAAAAAATCAGTTTTTCGGAAAATATAGGCATCACGACATTGACCCATTTATATAAGCACATACACCTACACATATATACATACATACATACATACACACACGCATACTGTATATACATATATATATATATATACATATGTATATATATACATATATATATATATATATATATATATATATATATATATATATATATATATATATATATATACGCATATATACATATACATATGTCCATAGGTACATACCTATGTGTATTATACCTTTGCTTTATATGTATTAATTATTAATCATTATATATATATTAATCATCATTTGTATTTATAAAGGTCACAAATGTGTCTCGGCCCACACAGTTGACCTCACTTGATCAGTTTCTCTACTACAATCCAATACAAAAGGGCAGCTGAAGTAAAGTGACAGTAAAATGCAGATTGGATATGTTTGTCGTGTCAGTCAGGTCCAGCTGATTAGCAGCAGCTATTCATCTAAATGTACCACGTAACCCTTTTGCCAAAACTGAAGGCAACCCTTTCATGTGCGCTTTGACGGGGTTTGGTGCAGCGCTAAGTCAGCGCTCTAGTTATTAAGTCCTTTTCATTAAACAAGCATTCATTAAACATTTATTCATTCTCTCATCCTCATTTGCATTTTCTCATCATGAAAACATTCATGAAACATTCATTTGTTCACTTGTTCTCATTTGCGGCATTTCAAATGCATTCTTCGAGGAGTGAATGGGGTTGAAATAAGCGGAGAAGCAGCGAAGGAGGGCGATGATAAGGGGGGGGGGTCGCAAGGGGGACCGGAGGTGCTTATTACTATATCTGTCCTGTAAATGAAAAAAGAAATTAGATTATGTTTCCTATCATCATTATGCAGATAGACTTTGGGAGAAAAAAAAATGTGTTGCAAAAGGTGATGCAATGGCTCTTAGTACCAAAACAAGCAGAAAATGAATTCTTGCTCGTCGTGCAAAATCAAACCCACAAAAACACAAAACAGTAGCTACGCTGTGTAGTTCTTATTTTCATAAATTTTGCAGCAGTACTCGAGATCGTGGCTTTTTATTTCCATTTCATCCAGTCGTGTATCAATCCCTTCCTTATTCATAGTTTTTTCTCCTTTCAGGCAGCACATCAAAGACATATTCAACAAATCCTCTGTGAAATAGAGCAGCTTTGCTCTGGGTACAACTCCCTCTACATACAGTATCGTTTTTTTTGCATGTGTGAATGTCAATGTGATGCACTGAATAGCGATGATGCAGCAGCAAGAGATCATCTTCATCCCTTCCCAACCCTGGGAGCATTCTCCCTCCTCTCTCCCCTCTTCATTACCTTCGCCTTCTTTCCTTTTAACTCGTGCCGTCAGGGGAGACATCAATCTGACTGACAGCTTGTGTGATCCTCCTCTCGGGTTTGGTGGGAGAAGGAGCGCTGTCAACACAAATATCCTTTGTGGATTTGCAGCGGACACGGTGCAGCCGGGGATGCCGCGGCTCCCCGTCTAAGATCACAGGGAACCAGGAATCCAAAGCCCACCGGAATCGCTGCAGACCTCACCATGCAACTGCAAAACTCCCCTTTTTCTGCAACCAGCGTGACCAGTGCAGTCAGCCTGATGATTCGTCCTGATTGTTGACTCAGTTTTTCCACCAAGACTCTTCAACTACAGTTACAGTCATAAAGTGGGGTCATTGATAGACTTAGACGGACTTTATTTGTCATTTCGGATTTGCATCAGAAATGAAATTTCAGAGCAATGACCGTATAGCACAGCAGAGAATATGGCACATGCACAGTTGGTGATATAGCATCTTAACATATAGTTTCACAGTGTATTTGTATATGGAGCCACCTTTGTATAACCAGATAGATAAGATAAATCTATTCACACAGTGCAGAGACAAAAATGAGATGTGGTAACATATAGTCTCCTATCACCTAAACCACAGTCATCCACCAGGAGTGATGGAGATATTTTGCCTCAACTCAATTAAGTCAACTTTATCTATAGAGCACTTGAAAAACAAACACCACGGAAGTGATAGGAAAAGGCCTCTAAACTCAAGTAAAATGGCTCTCAAAGGCCATGAAACGAAAAGTTGATGTGGAAAACAGATCCTTTAATGATGACTGGACAGAAAAGTACACATTTATCATGCCAACCTTCCCAAATGCGTCACCTGTTTGCCTCATTTGCAACAAAACTGTTGCTGTTGCAAAAGAATATACCGTAATCTGCACCTGTGACGTGCGGTGAAATTCATGGATGGTGAGGCACTGACTTCATCAGTCAGATTTACAAGCATATGAACCCTCCAGAACAACTTATTCACCATTTGAATGGCAGCAGTTAACTGGTTATGTTTAAAACCTCCTATCGTCATTCACATACAAATGCTTTACACATACAAACTGTAGCGCATAAAAAGCACATTTAATTAAAAAAAAGTTATTATTGTCTTAACTTTACTTATAAATGAAGTCCATGCGCTGCTCCTTCTAAAAAAAAAACTGTAAACTCCTGCTTGTTGCCACTTATTCTGCAGCCAATGAGTCGCAAGAAGAATCCCTGAGCTCACTAGTGCCCCCTACCATGAGGCAGGAGAAGTGCGCGCTTCACCCCGTGCCTATTTTCAGCCGTTTTATGATTTCGCCGGCACAAGAAACACATTACACACATATAGTTGCTGTTTATTATATAAATCAGCTTAACTATGGAAACTTATTTCATATAGCAAACGTGTTTGGAAATTTTTATAGTGACATACAAAGAGACAGCGATCTGGTCTCACTAATAGCATGGCAGCACAGTTAGCCGAGTCATTGCTGATCCATGGTGAGGCTCAGCGGGGTGCTGCCTCACCGCCCGCATCTTCTCAGCATTTGAATGGCAAATGTGAAAATTCCGCGATTTTGAAGAAAAAATTATCTAAAAATGGTGAAGTTAAATGGAAAATAACTTTATAGTACAAATCAATTGATAAATATAAAACAATTTTTTTTTTCATTTTACATTTCTTTCTTTCCATGATGGCAGGTGAGGCACAGCCTCCCCTGACCGCACGTCACTGATCTGCACTGTCACCACAACACTAAACATAGGGAGATGTTTTGAGCCCTGGTCAAACAGTGTTTTCTTGCAGTGTCCTCAGGCCCGGTTCTACTTGGGTGCATCAGCATGCATTGCACCCTTAGTTTATGTGTTTGCATGATCAGTTGAAAAGACGAAAAGAAAACTGATAAATGCGCGCGCGTTAAGCCTGATTTATGGTTCCGCGTTAAATCGGCGGCGTAGCCTACGGCGTAGGGTATGCGGCGACGCGCACCGTACTTTCGCGTCCCTGCGTATCCTACGCCGTAAGCTCTGCGTTGGTGCAACGCAGAACCATAAATCAGCAGTGTCCGTCACTGATCTGCTTCCAGCAGTTACCTGCACCAGCAAGACGCTGCTCTCTGCTGCTCCGTTAACACAAAGTAACGATGGATATTCGGAAGTTGTTCAAGCACAACGACGCAAGCAAGTTTATATTTATGGTTATATTTATTTTTGTTATTTATTTTTCTATGTTTTATTTTCTGTTTAGCTAGATTGTCTGATGGGTGAGGTAGCCCAGACTAAATGTAGCATTTTCTTTGTTCTGCAGCGATATTGCTGCAAAAATGCACTTAAAAGACATGTTAAATATTATTGTTTGACTGGTATCATTCCACTTGAAATGACTGTCATGTTTAGTGATGGTTTTGAGCTGTGTAGATAAAATTAGTTTGAATTTCTATGTTTTATTTTCAGGGTAAGAAACATCTGTTGCTAGATTGTCTGATGGGTGAGGTAGCCCAGACTAAATGTAGCATTTTCTTTGTTCTGAAGCAATATTGCTGCAATAAGGCATTTGAAATACACTTTAAATATTCTTGTTTTGCTAGTATCATTCCGCTTGAAATAATGGGAAAATGCATAATTTAGTGTTGAATAACGTGCCAGGCATGTGCACCCCCTCTGATCTGAGATGCAGCCCTAGTCATCATTTTCTAGAACCGGCCCTGAGTGTCCTGGAGGGGAGGAAGTGAAGTCCCGATGATTTTCTCTGCTGTCCTCACCACCCTTGGTAGGGCGCTACAGGCTGCCGCCCAGACTGAGATGGATGCTCTCTATAGAGGGAATGCGCATGACGTCACAGATGCGACTTCACAGCGGGTTACGTCCACTGAGTGGCAGAAAGACTGAGTGGCAGAAAGCAAGAAATCTGAGTTATCGTTTTACAGACTGCCGAAAAATAAGCTTAAGAGAGACAAATGGATCGCTGCAATTCACAGAAACAACTGGATTCCAGGCACCGAAACGTGGATTTGTGGTTCCCATTTTGTATCAGGTAATGTTGGATTTTTGGGTAGCTAACGTTAAATGGTCAAATCATAAAGTTCGGTGTCCTCATCACTTTAATTTCTACAACAAATCCTGCCTTGAAGTCGGACCAAGTGTCAAGATTTTTTTTAAGCCTTCAAGCTTTGCTTCGTGTATTTCCCCGGCGTAGAAATGAAGTACATATAAATATCAGAAAACTGGATTCGTGGCCAAATATTAATGTCCATGGACCACTGGTTCTTGGGGTAACTGTACCAAATATTAATGTCCATGGACCACTGGTTCTTGGGGTAACTGTACCAAATATTAATGTCCATGGACCACTGGTTCTTGGTAACTGTACCAAATATTAATGTCCATGGACCACTGGTTCTTGGTAACTGTACCAAATATTAATGTCCATGGACCAATGGTTCTTGGTAACTGTACGGGTCACTGTCAAGTCCAACTGCCTTTAATTTAAGCCCATAATCAGCTGTTATCCCGTCTTCTCCACTAGTTGCAGCCATTTTTGCTGATGTTTTGCCACTCAATGCAAGTAAGGGGGCTGGTCCAGTGGGGAAGTGACGTCAATGCAGACCCTCTATAGTTCCTCTGTAGAAGGTGGTGAGAATGGGAGGGGGAAGACGTGCTCTCCTCATCCGTGGCAGAAAGTGCATGCAGTGCTGGGCCCAGTGTGGTTGGACCAGGTGAGTATTCAGCAATGGTCTGGATGCCCTGCCATCTGGTGTTAGTGGGGTCGTTGAATAGGTCCTCCCCTTTCATCCATGAGCGTGCTTAGCCAGTCTTAGGGCCCGGTTCACGTTAGCTAGCTGTCTTCAGAGCCACCATGTCACCGGACTTGAAAGCTTGGTTCTTTGCTTTCGGTTTCCCCCTACTTCACCGGACATCCAGGGTTTCTCATTGGCCATTGGGATGTTTTTAACCACACGGACATCCTCCATGCCTTTCTGGACGTGTCCAGACCCAGACTCAGTGTACTCATCTCTGTGAAACAGTTCTGCAAAGCATCCGTGCTCCTGCAGGCCAGACCCGTGGACTTATTCCTGATAAGCAGAAACTTGCACGCAGGAGTTAGCATCACAGAGAGATGGTCCGAGGAGCCGAGGTGGATATAAGGTAGTTTTCATTTCCTAAACCAACTAGAATGAATAGTTGTCTTTAGTGGTGGGGGAAAAAATCGATATTGCAATATATTGTTGCGCTTTCTGTTGCAATAAATAATCGATAAACTGATGGCAAATATTGATATTTTAACACACATAATGGATTTACGCGGTTGTCACCACACTATTTTGCATGCACTTATTCGGCTCAAAAGTTTGATATGGGCCAAAGTAGATTAAATTAAATAGAAAACATATTAGTTTTTGTTTATTATTTATAAACAATATTATTTTCTTTGTACATTGTATAAAGTTTTGGCATTGAATAAATGCATAACTACAAACGTTTTCCTTTTTATGGGTATTTTTTCTTTTTCAGTCACATATATCGTGATATATCAATGAAATTTCTTACAATATATTGAATATCGTATATTGTGATATTATCGTTATCGTGGGCCACATATCGCCACAGTATTGAATCGTGAGTTACCCACCCCTAGTTGTCTGTTTCCAGATACATTTTAATTTAACCACAACCAGGTTACAACATAATTCAACTAAATTAGATTGATATATGGTATATGGTATACGATATGATATACGACGTATATGGCTGTACAGTAAAAGTGCCCAGTCAAAAAAAAGCCCAGCAACAATCAAAGTTGAAATATAAACGAATCAAAAACAGGCAGAAAAAGAGAAAAGTCTATTAGTGTTTGTCATTATGCAAAGGAAATTAAAGTGGGAGTGCATGGCAAAAGAATGGTGCAAATCTTTGAAAGGACATGCATGAATTTATTCTTAGGGACTAACTCAGCAAGAGCTATAAACGCAATTACAGGCACCAATTTTCTCACGTGTGCAGGGACTGACTGACTTCAGAGATCCAGTCAATCAAACTCAATTCAATTCAAATCAAATTAAATAATACTGAAGAAAGGAAATAACTTCATCCTGGCTGATAATAATGGCACATGCTTTATTTGGCATTTGTTATTATCATCAGATCTATCTAGACTACAGATTAAGAAAACAAGGACGAGAGAAGACAAAAATCATCAAGAAATGTAGATAGATAGATAGATAGATAGATAGATAGATAGATAGATAGATAGATAGATAGATAGATAGATAGATAGATAGATAGATAGATAGATAGATAGATAGATAGATAGATAGATAGATAGATAGATAGATAGATAGATAGAGCTGCAGTCATTGACTATGTTCCCTTCATTTCCTATTGACGTCACATTACCATGCCTGCTTCTTTGGCATCCTTAATTTATATGTAGTCATTTTTCAATTATTCACTCAGATGCACACACTCCTATTAACTTTGCAGCTCAGTGGGGAGTGGAAAAACCCCGAGGCCCCGTTTGTTAAAGAAACTTTGGCAGGAAAATGACTGCTGTCACCAAAGTCACGAAGTTGGGCGGCTGTTTGTTCAATCGGGTTTATCGCAGCCGCCGACAGCTTTTCAACAGTAAACTCAACATTTAAAGACAGCAAGGACGACCGGCTTCAAATCCCCGCCACCAGAATAAGAATTAGAGGCTTTATTTTAGTAATCCTTACTGGAAAAAAAAATGTTTTTGTAAAAGCAAAAATGGTAGCGTCATTTAATGGACAAACATTACTGGAAAGAAGTGGGCTTTGGTATGTGTTAGTTTGTCTTTAAAACCTGCACAGTGATGCAAAGGCGGTTTTAACCTTGCACTGAGGTTAAAGGCTGCAGCTCTAGGCTCCATCTGCCCTCCTCCCTCCTCCCTCCTCCTCTCCAACACTTTGCTCAGCCAGGGCCAGTAACATGCAGCTTATTGCACTCCCTCCAACGTTATTAAAGATTACAGGAGATAATCGCTGCAGTATCATGCTGTATAGCAAGGTCAGGAAGCGCAATATCATCGCACGAAGGAGTGCTTTTGGCGAACGGCAGACAGCTTCAACCTGGGGGATGTGTCCATTACTCAGACAACTGTTAAAAGATAACTGCGCCGCCTGTCAGGGTTTCAGGGGGCTCGACGACGCTTGTTCTGATGCATGTGCAAACAAACGCATCATAAAAACCACAAGAAAACACAGAAAGGATTCCAACTAACTAATACTGACAAATTAACTGACTTCCCATTTATGAACAGTGTCATGTATTATCATTTGCAAGTCAATATAAGCTTAAAATTCTTGCTACTGCCAGGCTGCCATATTTATATCCCTTAAATTGACACTTTTTAAGAGATGGAGTCTGTCAACTCCATTGGAAAACTGCTCTTTTGGGCCTCGTTTGAGACCACATGGAAAGTAAATTATTATTTAGAGTTGGTTATTTCAAATGTCCTTGCTTTCACCCTCAGATAATGCACTACTCTCCCTCTCAAATCTCTGCTCAGGCTAAAGACATCTGTGTTTGCGTGCAAACACGGATATCTTCCCGCCGAAACCTGTCCAGCCTCCACTGATATCAGCTAATTCAAAATCAGGTTGGATAAGTTTGGCAGGTTTTGGCTTGAAAGTCGACATATTTGCACGCAAATACAAATGTCTTGAATGTGACGAAAAACCTGTAAGCTTGTGAAAACTCAACTCTTATTTGCTCATTTTACTTCACATCGTTCGAGTCTTTTGAGGTAGCTCATTGTTCTCTACAGCTCACGGGCTAATTTGTTAGCGTAGCACGAGATCTAATCTCATCTATTTTACTTTAATATTGCATTAAAAAAAGCAGTATAATGATGTGATGTGTCGTGGCAGTTATTTCACCTAAAGTATTTAACGACACTAAGCTACACTAAGTGGCTGTTAGTCTTTTAGCACGACGTTCAGGCTACTTTTATAGCAAAAAAAAGACCTTTATTCCACCGAAACATATATTAATTTAGTCTTTCGATGCAGGATTTTTATATGCTCTGCATTTTAATGTCCTACCATGGTTGCAAATCAGTCGTAACCATATAATTCTTAAGTGAAAACGCAAGGCCTGCTTATTTATGTATCTGAGCGAGGGAGCGTATCAGTGGGCTATCATTGTCTGAGCCGCAGCCGAGGACACCTGCTACGCAGAGTCACACATAGGAGGCCACCTGAATACAAATCAGAGCAGGCTGTCTAACACCAGGAGGGGCAGGGATGATAGAGCAAGAAGGCAGACACTGCAGAGTTTGGTCAGGGAAATAAAAGCAGATAATAACCAAGGATACTCACAACGCTATCTATGCTATTAATTCTTCGACCTGCACGAAGCCTCCTCTGTGGCTGCAGATGCTGAAATAAATCATCAATAATGGAGTCATGCAACAAACCTTCTTTATAACTGTCCTTCTCTCCATACTGTATTGATTCTTCATCACATAAGTTTTACATTATTGATGAAACATGTCAAGGAATCATTCTACTGACTAATGGCTCTCTAGTTTCTGTAAGACTCATTTAGCATGCACAGATCAACTACACACACAGTTGTTTTTGGGTAAATTTCCATCCAAACTAATAGCTGTTTTCCTTGCCTGTGTTGCGTAATAGCTGACTCATAAACACAGCAACATCTAATTAATATTTGTTGAGTGCCCAAAGCAAGGTCATTATCGCAACACTTCAGTTATAATCAGAGCTGCTGTGCTTCACTGCTTTACAGGCACAGGGTGAGCTTTAAATATTCTTTTCTTCCTGGTGAAGGCTGTTTAGGCAATGGCCTCAGGTGGAATAATAATAGACTGTAACAAATGCAAAGAAAAAAACTGTTTATGACCTCTTTTTTTTCCTACACCATGTTCTTTGAATTCATATACTCACTTTACCCGCTTTATTCTGTGGAGGCGCGATAGTTTGGAGCCTAAACCAGCTGATATGAGGCAGAGTCGCTCACAGTACTATATTATCATACACAGCAAATATTTGGGGTTTGACAAAGGTTTTCTGACAGGCAACTGTAAAATGTTTCCATCACCAGCTACATATGCAAAAGCTAAAATAAGAAAAAACGATGGTATCAAAAAAGATCAGTTAAAAAAGATGTAACGATTTCTGCCTTGACTTTTATTTCTTTGCAGACAGCATGAAGCCAAGACATCTGCAGATTTCATCATCTACTCTGCATAAAATCATGATTATTCAGGTATAAGAAAAGCCAAGGGCACAGCGTGGCGTGAGGCGCCCGTGACCTCCTGTCCCAGAACTGTCCTTCCTCAAAAGCTGCTGCGCTGGGATGGACCGTCATTGAGACTGTGCTCAGACAAATACGTTCATCGCATCTTTTAGGGAAGAAACGGAGATCATGTCATGAACTAAGTCACAATATTTGGAGCTCAACCTGCAGCTAAGCTTGAAGCTGGATGGGACTTGAATGTTGCAACAAACACAGGTCCAGTTACACTGACTAGAAGCCAGAAGAAAACAAAAATATAGGTAAAATGTCTTGTAGGATGCATGAATCTACTCAATTTGACATCCACCAAAAAAAAAAAAAATGTACTTGAACTAAATAAAACAAATAGACTCCAGATAAACACTTGACTCTGTACTCGGTTTGCGTTTTTAAGACTGATCTCAAAACCTAGTTATTTAGACCTACAATATCTGTCTTTTATGTTCTGCTGCAAACTTTGCTGTTCTCTGTTGTTTAAATTGTGTTTTATATATATTGATTTTTGTACGGCGACCTTGAGTGCCATGAAAGGCGCCTAACAAATAAAATGTATTATTATTATTATTATTATTATTATTATTATTATTATTATTAATAAATTCTGTTATCATTGAATTATTTGAAAGCTATGATGTCATCTTAAAGGTCAAATCAAGCGCTTAGTTCGGATCGTGCTAGAATCTTAATTACTGACACTTTAGGGGCCACTTTAATGTTACACAGACTGATAGGCATCAATGGAAATTGTAATAGCCTCGATAAGCAGCTGAAGTCTGCCGCAGGATTTAATCAGAAGCCAATATATGGCTATTTATAAAAAGACTACATTAAAATTATTAGGCTAAATTTAACATTGCCAAATGCTAGAAAGCTACAAATTACATAACCCATAAAATCTGTCAAGTATCAGAAAGATAATTGAACAAAAGGAGGACGTAAAGTCCGTGTTGTACAATAGCTGGTGCACCGGAGCAGGTGCAGTTTATAATGCAGAATAAATAATGCACTAGTTGTAGTTACAGTCAGTACCTGGCATGAGACCTGTTTCAGGTTTAAGGAAACACGCAGACCTCAACACTGCAGTGGAGCTCACGCCAAAGCTCAGCTAATACACTGATAACCCATGATGGCCACGCAATAAAACAAGATGCTGTAATGACAGCTGCTCAGGGAAGGGTTAGCCAGTGCCACCTCCCTAAACGCAGAACACGCGCTGTGCGTAGGGCCTCATCTTCCAACGGGGGCCACGTTTTGCGCGAGGCGACGCATACTGTATTCGTAATGGATGCGCATATGCACTACCGTGAGGAGGAGGGGAGAAAAGAGACCTGAATAGGTATGAATAATCTGGCCGTGCATTGATTGGCAGCACCTGGAATCTGACCAATCAGGAGGGTCCAAGCAGGCTCTTGCAGAGATTTCAACTTTTCATCCAAAAGACATTACAAATCAGGAGCAAGAGAGGAAAAAAGGCAAAACACGAGGAAACTCGTGCTTCACTTGGAGGTGGGGATGTTGTCTAAATAAAACTTTGTAGCACAAACACCTGAGCTGCCGCTCATATAGGAATCTCCATCTCTGTCTAGACTGGAGATTTGTGTTTTTCCAGCAGCCCTGATGAACATTTATTGACTGGTAAAATGACCAGTTGGTCGTATATAAGCTACAAACTTTAGCCAATATATAATAAATTGGCTATAGTTTTATATCAATTTTTATTGTTAAGAAGTTTGACTATTTTAGTGAGATAAAGGTGCATCTGTAAAAGGCACACGTGCGTGTTTAGCTCGGATTTCCGACCTGCTAGACCAACTTTCAGTTTTTTGTGGGGGATTAAGGTGGTGGAGGTACATAACTTTCTTTTGATGAGTAATTGATCGCTATCTGTGACTTGTTTATTTCAGTTTTAAGTTTTTTATTCAATATTTATTTATTATGTCAGGTTGATTTTTTTTTTTTTTAATTTCATTTGACTCATACAGTAAAACGACTTTATCTACCGTACATATGTTATTATTGACGGGTTGTCAAGTTAAAGCAGCACAATGTAACTTTCAACTTTTCTGAGTTTGGCGGCATCTTTTGGACAAAAGCGGTAGTGCTTTACCAGAAAGAACACTACATTTCCCATAAGCACCAGCGCGTACTGCCGGAAAGATCCTGCCCCGTCGCTGCATTTGTTTTGATAGTGAATGAAGACGGGATGGTCTTTCAAAATTACTTTTCTGTTTCACCAAGTGAACAGACGGAACGCAAAAAAAAAATGTTAAACTGCTAGAAAGGAACTGGAAATTACGGGGATACCTTAAACAAGGAAGCCAGGGAGCGGTATATGGAGAAAATAATGATTATTAACGGTCTGGATCCATATGAAATCCCTATCAAGAGTGGAGCTCCGATGAGGATTTACTGCCGCAGTTCTACACAACCCACGTCTTACTACCTTGTTTAGGAGTGTTTGGCAGCTGCTTTGGTAAATGAGAGAGAGAGCTGGCCAGCAACTGCGTTTAGCTGGAGAAGTAGGGAAAAAAAACCCGTTCCGACCCGGTCTGTGTGTTTGTGGTTTAATAAACCCGTGTTTTGATCCGACCCGGTCTGTGTGAGTGTTAGTTTGTTTACTGTGGAAGGTTATGTTTGGTCGTTACAGCCGCGATCCAACTGAGCCGACGACTCTTTCACTCTTTTACTTTGTTATATCAGATACTTGGCCTCCGTGGTTCTGCCTCCGAGCAGGAAAGCGGTGAAAAGTTAAACCATTAGCGATCTTTTCCCCACGTCTGTTGTGTGGAGCTGCTGCAGCCACAACGCAGCAATGGGTTACCAGCTTCTCCTGAGCTCTGCGCTCCAAGCCCCGCCCATTTTCGTCTCGACTACGAATCGGGAAGGAGGGGGAAGTGACGTATGCCGTAAAGCAGTCAAAGCCGTAAAATTTGTGTTGTTTTTTAGTGTGGCAGGGTTCCTACCATGCTCCTCAAAATTACATAGTGCCAGTGAAGGTGTTATGACCCCTCAGACCATGACAGAGGTTCATTAAACCTGTTGGAAGTTGATGGACCATCACAATGATGATGATGAAATATGATATTAAGGTGGAAAAGTTACATAGTGCTGCTTGAAAATAGCATGTTGTTATACAGTCATTCTGTACCAATGATACATTTGTAATGGGGAGAGGTTTGAGGGCGGGGGGGGCCCCAAATAGCATTTCGCCTAGGGCCACAATTTGGTTAGGGGCCGCCCTGCGGCCAGCTATCCCATTATGGAAGGAGGACAGCTCAAAGGTAATCAGTGCAAACAAACACAGAAAATCCAAAGGACTTAAATCTGTTTAAGGGATTTCGCAGAAAGCAGTAAACATTTGAACGCAGAGTCAAAATAAACAGGAGAACCAGGAGAAAGGACCACTGTTCCGCTAGCGTGGCTACGTTAATCAGTCACACGCGTGAACAATCGGTGCGGCTGAACACGACGAGCAGCCAGGAGTTGGATCTGGAGGAGGATAACAATGAAATAAGAGGATGAAGAAAACTCAAGCAGTGATCCAGAACAGCACAAATGTTATTACAGCTCCTATAATAATAAAAAAACACAATACACTTCACTCTGAATGTGATACCTCTGTTTATCACCAGCGTTACTAGTAACTCATTAAATTGTTCTCTGACGTGGAAATTAACGTAAAAAGGTCATTATTACTACACACAGTACTGGAGTTGAGGGGGGATGAGGGGGGATGGCATCCCCCCCTGAAATAAAAACCAAACCGGTCCAAATCATGCCCCCTGTAAAACTGCCATCCCCCCTTTCCATCCCTTATGTCATTTCATCAATGAATGTGGTTTTACTGCTATTTCAACATTTAGAATCATCACCAGAAAAATAACACAAGGAAAATAACTTATTTGACAATTTTCACCTGTTTCAAGTAAATTTTCACTTGAAATAAGTAGAAAAATCTGCCAGTGGGACAAGATTTATCTTCTTATTACAAGCAAAAAAATCTTGTTCCACTGGCAGATTTTTCTACTTATTTCAAGTGAAAATCTACTTGAAACAGGTGAAAATTGTTGTTTTTTCCAGTGATGAGTCTTGTTCTAAGTGTAATGAGATTTTTTTACTAAAATGAGACATTTTAAACTAGAAATAAGACAAATATTCTTGTTAAGATTGTGAGTTTTTGCAGTGATCCATTTTACTTATCCTGTGAAGTTCAGAAAAGTGTTTTTTATTGTTGTGTTTTGATGTATTTGATGTAAGCCCAGTGGATATTTCAAGCTTACAGAAGGCTGCATTTAACTGCGGTTTTTTGGTCACTGCTATTATTTGTAATATATTATATTATTTGTAATCAGCACAAATTATCTGACCCCATATGATAAAATCCACCATCCCTCCTGATTTCTTTTTACAACTCGAGTACTGTCTACACATATTAATTAACTTCACCAAACACAAGGACTGCGATTGCAAACAACGCAGCCGGATATTTCCCTGCTCTCCAAAACTGCCTTCACCAGTGTGGGCACACGACAGCTAGGAACCATAATCTCAGCCAATTTTCCAAAACAAACACAATGTCACCTAGAACAAATGCAAATCCTGCTATCATCACCGTCTGAAAAATTCATTAAAATCCCCTGACCCTACCCCTGCCTGTCCCCTCTAATAGCATGTCACTTGCATAATGTATGAGAGTAATCTAAAATCACGGGTTTGGTTATGAGAATCCACCTGTGCTACAAAATGCAGCGAGCTACTGTTTAACAATCTGGCACGCAGCACAGTTTCAAATCACCGTCAACTACACGGAGTCACCTGATCAAACACGTCAAAGTGAAACTTGCATCAGTGACAGAGACGCCCGGGGGTATAAAGGTCCCGCGGGGCCATGCGGTCTTCCCTCCCCATCACTTCATCCTCTGCGTGAACTTGGACCATCTGTCCTGCATTAATTGCACATGTGCCGCTATGCAGCCTGATTGGGCCGAACCAGATAGGTGAATGTGAGCAGTTCATTTACCTCCAAAAACATTCAGTCGCCCATCCAAGCACAAACATGATGCTCATTCCGGCTCTTGTGGCAGCTGCAGACGGAGTAAGATATGTGCATGATCAATGGGAAAGGTCTGGGGCTGTTCTCAATCACAACCTTAATAATTTGATAGTTGTTTCATTCAGCAGATAGGTGCTTCTTCTAATATTAGAGATGTTTCTACTCATTTTACACACAATATTATTAATATGAGAAGACCAGTGTAGCAGGGCGAGTGCTACGGGGGCCCGACCGAAGGATGGAGAGACACGGGGAATCATGCAGAACCCTTTATTTAGCCTCAGAAACCCTCACACGTGCCCAAGCACCTTCACACAGCTTCTCCGACCCCTCCGCTGCTGTCCAGCTCCCTTATAAGGCAGGCAGGGTGGAGAGAACCAGCCACTCAGGTGGATGGGACACAGGTGCGCGTGTCCCATCCACCTCTCCACCCTGCCACAACCAAGATAAGGTTTCATCGACAGTCACTCCCAACCAGGGCCACCGCAAGGGGTGTGCGACCGCACGGGGCCTCGCACCCCAAGGGGCCTCGCCCTATGGTTTTTTTTTTCAATTTTTTTTAATTTTTTTTTTTTTTCTTTTTTTTTTCTTTTTTCCCTTATAAATATCAACAGTCACGTTCCATTACAGACCTAAATGTGTACTAGTGTGCATATCAATAAATATATGTGCAATGATGCGCGTGTCTGTTGTTCAGTACAACTGCGTCAGACCAAGCGCAGACACAAGGTGCTCTGATCCAGACGGGTGGAGTGTGTAACAAACTGTCACACAATGTCGAGAGAACGACACAGATTCAGGAAATTTCCATCAGGGGATGAAAAAAGAAAAAAAACTAAAGAAAATGGAAGAGTTTAATGCCTCTCTGAAAGGCTCGTTTGATAAATTTGTTACAAAAATCACAGATCCGACCGGGTCTCAAGCAGCCGTGGGGCCCCGCGTCGAGGCAAGAGATGATGATGAGGCAGGGGAAGGTGTCCAGTATTTTGCTAATTGGAGAGTTAAAATTGTGCATATAGACACCCGATCCGACCCAAAAAACCCAAAAACTTTGCGCGTGCTCGCTACGTTCACGCGCAAGGGCCCCCCCCGGCCATTTCGCACAGAGACTCGCAAATCTCCCAGACGGCTCTGCTCCCAACAGTTTGGCTTTTTTGACCTGTTCAATGGCAACACCTTGCACAGAAAGACACAGCTTAGGATCAGACCTCAGGGCATGTTTAGAACCAATAACAACACATTTAGTTTTCATGACATTTAGTTTTAGTTTGTTCTCTACTACCCAGTTAGAAACCAGCATCAACTCTTGTTGTAGCGACTTGTTAACACATTCAATATTATCTGCGGAGACATACATCGTGGTATCATCCGCGTAGATCACCATATTCGCATTTTTAAGTACATATGGCATGTCATTAACAAAGATGGAATAAAGTAGAGGTCCAAGGCAACTCCCTTGTGGAATACCATTTTCCAGTGTTACAGTGTTTGAAAGAAAACCATTAAACATTACGCATTGTTTTCTGTTTGACAAGTAACTTTTCATAAAATCAACACCCAAATCTTTAAACCTATAAGCTAATAGATTGCATTAATTGCACATGTGCCGCTATGCAGCCTGATTGGGCCGAACCAGATAGGTGAATGTGAGCAGTTCATTTACCTCCAAAAACATTCAGTCGCCCATCCAAGCACAAACATGATGCTCATTCCGGCTCTGGTGGCAGCTGCAGACGGAGTAAGATATGTGCATGATCAATGGGAAAGGTCCGGGGCTGTTCTCAATCACAACCTGGCCTAAAAAGCATTGTTTTGTTGACTCTTGAAAAATGCATCCTTCACATTTTATTTAAAGTTGTAGAGCTGTGGTAGAACATGGTTTGGAGGGTCTGAATAATGAGTAGCTGAAGGGGAGATATAGTCAAAGTGCATTCTTCTCACTAGCTCTGCTGTGGATGACATTACTTTCCCTCCTCCTGCTCTCTGTTGCTTTTTCCAGCGAGCGCTAACTGAAAAAAACAGTAGGGGTCGTCCCCTCTGACTTTAATATTACATGGCCGAGACGATGGGGGAGCGCGGGGCAACAATGAGATGATATTTGGATGTTGAATAATGAGGGACAATCCCAGAGCAGCTGAGGCGAGGGGAAGGGGGGAAAGTTGCAACGAACACAAAGACAGAGATGGAAAGTAAAGACCAAGAAGAGAGTGTAAGATTAGCCCAAAGAGCACGAGCAATGAAATATAAATGCTAACGTGCAATAAAGAGAGCTGTCTTTGAGCAAGCAGCAGGGGTCATTCATACGGGCAATTTAGAGTCAGCAATCATTTTACATACATGTTTGTGGAGTGGGAGGAAGCTGGAGTACCTGGAGAAAGCCCAAGCAAGCAAAAGGAGGACATAAACTCTCCACAGAGCTTCCTCTTTGGGCCCGAACTGGAGCATGAGGCAGGATTGAGGCAGGATTTATGAAATAAATTCGTATACTTTTTAATTTTTCTAGTAATAATATCAGATGAAGCGTTCCAAACCAAAAAGAATGAGTCCTCTAGTGTATCTCTCCGTTGCCTTGAACAGGCTGTGTGCTGCAAAATGTGCTGCAATTGTGGGTCCGAATTTCCCGCGCTGTCCTGCGGATGTGACGTCACATGACGCTGCATGCACGTTCTCCCCGTTCTCCCGTGCCGGCTTCACTGTTGGCTGCAGTACCCCCAACGGCCGTCGTGGCGAAGGGTGGCGCTAGAGAGTCTCATTTCTTAAAAGGAGCCTCATGCTCCTTTAATTGGGTCTAGTCATTTCTTTTCATTTCATTTATTTATTTAGCACAATTTTTTTTTTTTTTTAAACAGTGCATGGACAGAACGAAGCCCGAAAGGCTTGTACAGAGTTCCACTCCCATCAACAACTGTGATGAAATAACAAAGAGAATGTACAACAAATTAAGAAAAATTATAAATATAAAAGGGAAAATGGATACAAGGTCTGGATTACATTAAAGATAAAGACATTGAAGGTTAAAGGAGCATGAGGCAGGATTGAGGCAGGATCTATGAAAAAAAATTCGTATACGTTTTAAGTTTCTAGTAATAATGTCAGATGAAGCGTTCCAAACCAAAAAGAATGAGCCCTCTAGTGTATCTCTCCGTTGCCTTGAACAGGCTGTGTGCTGCAAAATGTGCTGCAATTGTGACCGGAATTTCCCGCGCTGTCCTGCGGATGTGACGTCAGATGACGCTGCATGCACGTTCTCCCCGTTCTCCCGTGCCGGCTTCGCTGTTGGCTGCAGTACCCCCGACGGCCATCATGGAGAAGGGTGGCGCTAGAGAGTCTCATTTCTTAAAAGGAGCCTCATGCTCCTTTAAGACAGAATAAGATGTTTTTTTAATAACTTTCTGAAAGAGGTAAAAGACAATGTTGACTTCAGCGACACATTCAAGTCATTCCAGAGTTTTGGATCTAAATGTAATATTAAATTGATGACCAGATGTTCGACAGATGGGTAAATGAAGATTGCCACTGTGTCTAGTTGGATATGAATTCAAAATCAGATGAAAAAGTAAAAAAACTGCTGGAAAGTGACAGGAAGTTCTTGTCGAAATGTTGAGAAAAAAGTCAACATTTTGTGAATAAAGTTGAAATGTTGAGAAAAAAGGGGAAATTTCGACTTTATTCTTGAAATTGTATTTCAACATTTATCTCAACATTTCGACTTTTTTCTCGAAGTGCACAAAAAAAAAATTTCCCCTCTCAAATATTTTTTCTCCTGCATGGCCCTAATACTCTTCCGTAACTTTTATATTCTAACATCAGGTAAAATTATAAAAACCCACAATTGAATCATGATTAGAAGCACAGTCTTTTGATTGACAGCTGTCATCGTCACTGGCTATGTAACACGCTATTTTGAGTTTACTCACAAAAGTAAGACATTTGCAGCACAGCCTCTTTGCCAGGCAAGAAATATGTCAAATCCGTTATGGTGCTCGGGGATGTTTTTATTCCAGATGGATCTTGTGGCATGTAATTTACACAAATGTGGATGTCAAGGGGTTCATCAAAAGGAAGCAGATGAATTTAAATTGGACCTGTATTTGTGACTGATTTCATTAAAGTTAAAAAGCACCTGTCTAACAGCTGCTGTCCTCTCGGCCCGGGTCTGATAATAACGCAGCGTGCAGCGTCTCAGCTCCAGCGGCAGGACAAGCAGAGGAAGCTGGGCACCTCTCAGGAGGAACCACCAACCGTGAACGTCAGTGGAACAACGATTAGCACGCATGAAAATGGATATTTGGGGAACTCGAAGTCTCTTCACACTATTGAACCCTTACATAAGCAGAGCCCTGAATTACATAACGTCCCGTTCTCTCATATCTATCCCCACGACTCCCCCAACCTCGCTCCATTTATACGCAAATACTTACATACGCACTATCCGCTCTCTTCTCCCGATTCAGTTCTTCCTTTTCTTCCCTTCAGTGGCCTCGTTTAAACAGTTGGCTTAATTAAGAGGCCCACAAACCAGAGTGATGGTCCGCCATATGCTCCGCTGAGCACTAACTCTTAATGTCACAACCTGGAACATCACATGCACTCAAGGCTATCTGGTAGAGCAGAAGTAAAACACACACCACATCCTGCTGCTCACCTTAGCCACGATGAAACCCCAAATATTCAAACGGCTTCATTGATTTTCTTTCAATTGCACCAAAGAAGTTTGGATATTTTTGCATTTTTGTTTTAAGAAAATTAAAAAGATATAGAGGGAATGCACATGACGTCACAGATGCGACTTCACAGTGGGTTACGCCCACTGAGTGTCAGAAAGACTGAGTGGCAGAAAGACTGAGTGGCAGAAAGACTGAGTGACAGCGTAAACTTTCAGATTGAGCAACTGGAAAACATCTAAAATGGGAAAGAGCTGTTGTGTGATCGACTGTACTCATAGATTTAGCAAGAAATCGGTGTTATCGTTTTACAGACTGCCGAAAAATAAGCTTAAGAGAGACAAATGGATCGCTGCAATTCACAGAAACAACTGGATTCCAGGCACCGAAACGTGGATTTGCTGTTCCCATTTTGTATCAGGTAATGTTGGATTTTTGGGTAGTTAACGTTAAAAGGTCAAATCATAAAGTTCGGTGTCTTCATCACTTTAATTTCACCAACAAATCCTGCCTTGAAGTCGGACCAAGCGTCAAGACTTTTGTATGCCTTCAAGCTTTGCTTCGTGTATTTCCCCGGCGTAGAAATTAAGTACATATAAATATCAGGAAATTGGATTTGTGGCCAAATATTAATGTCCATGGACCACTGGTTCTTGGGGTAACCGTACCAAATATTAATGTCCATGGACCACTGGTTCTTGGTAACTGTACCAAATATTAATGTCCATGGACCACTGGTTCTTGGTAACTGTACCAAATATTAATGTCCATGGACCACTGGTTCTTGGTAACTGTACCAAATATTAATGTCCATGGACCACTGGTTCTTGGTAACTGTACCAAATATTAATGTCCATGGACCACTGGTTCTTGGGGTAACTGTACCAAATATTAATGTCCATGGACCACTGGTTGTTGGTAACTGTACCAAATATTAATGTCCATGGACCACTGGTTCTTGGTAACTGTACGGCTCACTGTCAAGTCCAACTGCCTTTAATTTAAGCTGACAATCGGCTGTTATCCCGTCTTTTCCACAGTTTCCCCGACTAGTTGCAGCCATTTTTCTGATGTTTTGCCACTCGCCGTTGGAGGGGCTGTAGGAGTAAAACTCCACTGACTCAAACAGCTCTGGTAGCAGCAGGAGGATGGACAGGAAGCAGGAGTAGGAACACCAAAACAGGGGGCGAGGGAAAGAACAGAAAGGTGTCCTGATAACACTGAGCCTCGACTGTTTAAGCAGTTTTTGTTCAAAGATATAAAACAAAGTTGATGCTAATCGACCTGTTTGTTCTCCCTTTTTCCAAATGAGAATCGATAAAGAATTGAATCCATCTATCCATCCATCGTCCGCCGCTTATCCGTTCCCGGGTCGCGGGGGCAGCAGCCTCAGCAGGGATGCCCAGACTTCCCTCACCCCAGACACTTCCTCCAGCTCTTCCGAGGGGAGTCCGAGACGTTCCCAGGCCAGCCGAGAGACATAGTCTCTCCAGCGTGTCCTGGGTCTTCCCCGGGGTTTCCTCCCGGTGGGACATGCCTGGAACACGTCCCTAGGGAGGAGGGACATGCCTGGAACACCTCCCTAGGGAGGAGGGACATGCCTGGAACACCTCCCTAGGGAGGAGGGACATGCCTGGAACACCTCCCTAGGGAGGCGTCCAGGAGGATCCGGTACAGATGCCCAAGCCACCTCAGCTGACTCCTCTCAATGTGAAGGAGCAGCGGCTCGACTCCGAGCTCCTCCCTTGTGACCGAACTCCTCACCCTATCTCTAAGGGAGCGTCCAGCCACCCTGCGGAGGAAACTCATCTCGGCCGCTTGTATCCGCGATCTGTTCCGCGACCGAGACGAAAACCGCATTGTTCCTCCTGAATCCGAGGTTCAACTATCGGCCGTATTCTCCTCTCCAGTACCTTGGTGTAGACTTTCCCGGGGAGGCTGAGAAGTGTGATCCCCCTATAGTTGGAACACACTCTCCGATCCCCCTTTTTAAACCACCCCTGGTGGATGAGATTTTTTTGATTCAGTTTAACGAAGAATTGAATCATTAAACTGAATCAAAAATGGAATTGGAATTGGAAAAATCTTATCAATTCCCATCCCTACTCAAGAGACTACAAGTGGAGCAGGGGAGATGCAAAGCACTCATGAAAGCATGGAGCTACCAGACACATGCAGCTGTGGAGCAGTACAGACAATGTCCCACCTACTGGACTGTTACGATGCCCCCCAGTGCAGTCAGTGGCAGAACCCACCCCAACAGTTACTGGCAGAATGACATCTGAGATAGCAACGGAATCGAAAAGAGAAGAAGAAGATATTAAGCAAAAATAACTGTCAATGGGATAAGAAAAACTTTATTGGCTAGAATTCTTCAATCTTGCAAAACAGAAAAAAGTGAGACTCATTTTCTTGAAACTATTTATACTTTCATAGATATGAGTTTATGCCGCCACATCATTACTGAAGGCAAAGTTTAGTCTTCTCTTATTGAGGAGCGTGTAAGAAAAGAAGGAAATGACAGTTGCACGCGCTCATGCTGCTAATAAGAGAAGGCAGATGGACTGACCCAGTTCTAACTCCACATCTATAAAGCCATTTAATGTCATTTATGTCTCTAAAGCTACTATCATCAATAATTCACATTAACAGAGGAAAACATTTGAAAAACGTATTGTTTGTGAAGGGATCCGCTTGTGGGATCAATCACCACCTTCAACTTCTGTGCTGCTCACTGTTTTGTCTTCTAAGCAATTACAGTTATGAGGAGTTGTTTTAACCAAAAGGAACAGGGTTAAACTATTTGTACTTCAGCTTTAAAAGAGAGCTCCAAATTTACCTCGGAGCAAAACAGAGGCAATCGAGTGAACATTAATTTTACATTAACGGCCAGAAACTGTCTCCAAGCTCCGGCTAATGTTGCAATATGTTTCATTAAGCAGTGTGTTTAAGGTTGGTGCTGTGTAGTTATTCTGATAACAGCCAGATAGGCCCACAAATCGCTTTTTAAGCAAATCCCAGTCAAGTCTCAAGTCTCTTATGGTTGTAATGAGCATTCTGTTAAAGAGTTCAAAGCATGCAGCGTTGCACCGTACCACATCTTTATTTATGAAGCTGCAACGGTGGACCAAATATGTAAACAGTGGAGAAGGAAGTAAATAAAAAGGTCCAAAATTTAAAAAAAAAACAACAACACAATAATAACAACTAGAAAATTTCAGGAAATTTTGATATGGGCATGCCCTACCGCCCATTCGTCCCCTCTTGCTGCTTTGGTTTGGGGCTGTAGTGGTTGTGTTCGGGGTGGTTCTATGTCAGTTTGAGGTGTTTACGGTTGCATTTCATTCATTCCTGTGATCCACATAGTTATTAATGGGGCGCGTTTTTTGGTGTCTAGCGTCCCCACGGTAACGCTTTTGACTGAGAAAAGTAATGCCCATCGAGGCACGATGGAGACGCATCCAATGATGTATGCCATGCATGGGTGCACATTCCGGTTCAGGCTACGTTAACGGATAGGTTTTTTTGTCACCATGGTAAAAAACCCCATCTGAATGAATTGGGCCATTTGGCATAGATTTTGACAAAAAATGTCCTTAAATCACAGCTTCATGAAAAAACTTTTTTTTTTCCCCGATTTTTTACCCATTTCATCACCCAGTGCTCATACCTAGACAGTCCTGGGCATTGTTCCCCTCTGCCAACCCAAGGAGGGCCCTACACTGGGCTCAGGTCTCCTTCTTATCCTGAGGAGTGATGGACCGCTTCTTTTCACCAGACAGGGTGAGGATTCTCCGGCCGAAAGTAGCGCGTGGAAGGATCACGTTATTCTGGCCGGATCCTCCCCACCCCATCTGGCGCCCCGGTTGGCCAGAGGGGGCATGTATAGCCCAGGACTGTTGCATGTTTTTGTGAGGGTAGCTCCCATTAGCTACCCAAGGGAACACAGGGAGAACATGCAAACTCCACACAGAAAGATCCTTTCGCCAACCCCACCCAGGGTGTGGGCACTGAAGTCATGGGGGAACTAACACGCACTTCAGCGCCCACAGCGTCCCCGGCGGGAATCGAACCCAGGACCTTCTTGCTGTGAGACGGCTGCACTACCAGCTGCGCCACCGTGCCCCTTGCTTCATGAAATTTGAATATGTTGAAGTCCACAGCGTGCCGAGTCGGGGAACATTTGTACGATGTCTCTACGATAATCTGTTGCCTAGCAACAAGCGTCCAAAATCAAACGGAAGAAAAAAGAAAATGAAAGGTCGATATCGCAAAAACTGTAATAATTGGCATAATGAGTTTGTACGGCCCGTTAGTGCCAATCGGGCCGAGTGTTTGAAAGTTTGAACGATGTCTCTACGATAAAGTTCGGCCGAGCAATAAGCGTCCGAATTTTCATCTTTTTTTTTGCTTTTTGGCAACAAGCGTTGCCACGGTAACCCCTTTGACTGAGAAAAGTAATGCCCATCGAGGCACGATGGAGACACATTCAATGATGTATGGCATGCATGGGTGCACGTTGCGGTTCGGGCCGTATTAACGGACAAAAAAAGAGTGCGGAATAAAAAGTAATAAGAAAAGGGAAACCTTCCTGTATACTATTATATCGCCTTCATTTTCATGTTTTTTCTCGTTTTTCCAGCCGTGTTTTATTTTTTGGGGATTTTTTTTTCCACATCACAGCAAGGTCATGCTGTACACCCGCTGGTGCGCAGTCGGACTTTTGCGACTTTAGCTTGTTAGCAAAATGCTAGCAACATTGCTCTTTGGGCCATTCTGGATGATTGCAATATGGTCATGCCAATACTTGGCATGCCCATAATAACTTTCCTTTGTCATAAAAACCAAATGTATTGTTATTATCACTTATAACATCTCAAGACGTAACTAAAACCCTCTCACATCTCTGATCCAGTGTATCGCTAACCTAAAGATCCAACAAACTCATAACACAGCCGTGAAATCAGAGGTGATTTATGCCTCTGTGTTGAATCAGAGATGGATGTACACCATCTTTAGGAACGCTGCGCAGTAATCTACGTCATATCCTGACCAATCTCCAATCTCTGGACTGCATGTCAGGTCAATGAGACCTCAACAAATGTAACTGTTGTGCAACTCGGGTAGCTTGGCTGATTAGTTATCCAAGGCTATAAATGAATATTATTAATAATTAATAAAGTTGACTATTTATCAAATCGTATTATCAAAATGATAATTCTCGTCGGGGCACCACCGCCGGGCCTTACTCCGGTGGAATTGTGATAACTAAACAGCAGAAAATCAGTCTCATATGATTTGAATTATCCTGCAGAACAGCAAATCTTACTATATCTTACAGAATAACAATGAAGGCGTGATATCCGAACACTAGGCTCTGCTTAAACAAATCAATTTGTGACCAAATCTTGCATGAAATAACAACAACCACTCATTAAGAATCAATCAGGATTTATTTACATACAGGTGTCAAAAGATGATAAACGCAACACCCCAAATAAACCTGATGGCAGAACTTAAGTATTATAAAACAATTAATTGACAAGAAAAACAACAATCAATAAAATGAAACATAAACGTTAAATGCATGGAATGAAAAAGAAATCAAGCGATAACAAACATGATATCAGCGACCATCTACGGTTTAAAACGTGGCTGCAGTGTTTAAAGTTGGCGGGACTGTAACCACGCCACGTGCAATTAGAACGGATGGTGATCCCGGTGTTTAAACGGTGATCACCTGGCGAAACGGCGCTGTAAAACATGAATGACTAGCAGAAAGTGGTGACTACAAACTAATGACAACAGTCATGATGATAATGTAATCTCAGCTCTGAACACAGATTTAGCTCTGACAACGTTCTTAAGTTACTGATAAACAGGGATCCCGACTTCACACAGTTCTGAACCGTTCTTAGTCCTACTGATCACTGCTCATGGGCTCACGTCTCGCCTGGGATCCGGATCGGGTGCCTGCGGGTTTTGTCGACTGGGGCCGTCCCTTCCCCTGAAACGGATTAGACAGCGGCGGGGCCGCCTCGTGCCGGGCCGTGGTTCCGGACCAAAACGGAGGCTCACACGCATTCCTAGGCGCAGCGGGGGACCGGTCTCTCCTGCCGTGCTTCCCTGCGCCGGTCGCCGACGCGCGGCCGTCCGGGCCCCGGGAGAGCTCACGCCGGCGAGACGCCGGCCGTCCGTCCCCGATCCCTGCGCGGTTGGCAGACAGGGGCTCGGAGCGGGGAGGGGGGGTTCAGTCGGAGCGCTCAGTCGCAGCTGTGTCCCGATCTGGTTGCCGGGAGCGCGTGGGCGTCGGAAGCTCGGATCTGTGAACTTAGAGGACAGAGTTTAGTGGAAGCCGGAGCCTCCCCGGGGGACCGCCGCTTCAACCGCGGGTCCAACGGAGCGGGCCCGGTCCGATGCGGGCCTTACCCCTCCCCCCAGCCGGGGGGAGAAAAGGAGATGGGATCTTGGAGAAGGAAAGAGATGCAGCCGGCGCTGTCTGCGCCGCGGGTCCTCGCTGATCCTCCGACCAGACCACGCTGCAGATCCCCCCCTTTGGGGGGGGGGAGGCCGTGGTCCCTTTGGCCCGAAGCCAGAAAGACGTCCTGACCCGCCAGTTGAATGAAGAAAAAAAAAAAACGATGAACGCGCAGCACGGCGTTTTGATCCTACGCGCGCTGCGGTGACGTCATCGGTGCCTCATTGCGATTGGATGCGCGCCGCTTGTAGGCGCCACCCCCCCCACGCAAGGCATGCTGGGGGTTGTAGTTCAGGTCGGCCATTTTTGGAGGCACATTACAGCTGATTTTCAGCTGAGCCGTTTCAAAGTTGAATATACACATTCACAAAGTGTTCATACATTTTATAAGTTCAGAGTTCACATGGGCGACGCCCAACATAACCATCCACTTATTGGCACCGTATTGGCGCTTTTCCACTAGAACCTACTCGGCTCAACTCAGCTCGGCTTGACTCAACTTGGGCAAGTTTCTTTTCCACTACAATTCAGCACCTGGATCAGAAGTAGGAGGTTGGAGTGAAGCTGCTGTGACGTATTTGATTGTGTGATCTAAACGGAGAAGACAACAACACTAAAGATGTAGAACCTGGAGGAGATGATAGATGTGCTGCTGGGTCTGTGGCTTGTGTTTGATATCAAGTTAAAAATGAGAGTGAGAGAAGCTTCAAGCGGCAACGCTTTTTTTTTTTGGGTTTGTCTGGCCGCTGCTGAAAAGTCAGCTGGAGCCGCGAGCAGCTATGAAGAGACAGAGCTCCTGGTAGATCTGGTCGTTCCTTATCGTCTAGATCCCTTTTTAATTCTCTCCTCAGCACCAGGTTTATGAACATCTGCACCTCAGAGTTGGATCACCAAACAGACTTTTGTTGCCATTGCCTGTTGAATAAAATGAACAAGAATCCGTCAGAGTCTCTTTCTCTGATTTCCACCTCCTGACTCAGACGTCTGACTCCAACCCCCCGACCAATCGGTGGCCTGTAGTGTGATGATGTCAGATACAGCCCACTCAGCCCTTAGAACCTCGGCAGAATAGTTACAGAAAAGTATCTACAGTACTCGACACGTTAGACCTCTAGTGGGAAAGCGCAAAACCGAGGCGAGGTGAGTCGGGCTGAGTAGGTACTAGTGGGAAAGCGCCATATGTGCCTCCACTGCTTCTGTCCTCCGCATGGGTTGCTGTAAAAGTGGATGTTATTCAGTATTTATGAGCTCATACCCACATAAGATCTGCTCCATTTGTTCTGTTATCATGTCTGAGGTAAGTAACGGAAGCTGTTTCTCAATATGTGTGCTTGGCTGTGCTCGTGAAACCTCATCATCAGTCAGTTTTCATTACCCCTGGATTTGTGCAAAACCCAAATATTTGCAAAGATTTAGGTGTACTAAGTGTATTTGGTTTTGGATACACGTTAGCCCACTGTGATCCCCTCCAGCACACATATACCCCATGATCCTTTATTTATATGTTTTCAACCAATTACTAAAAACTACAGACAGACATAACCATGACACCAGAAATGCCAGCTCTGGATACCTGATTATGAGTGTAGTTATGCTAGGAATGTATGACTGTATGTATTTATGTCTTAGATGTTATCATTTATGTAATATTTTATGTACTTTATGGATCCCAGGGAGATTAGTGGTCGCCAAGGCAGCAGCTAATGGGGATCCATCCAATACACAATAAACTATTTGAATCAGGTGTGGTGAAGTAGGGAAACATCACAAACATGCAGGATATCTGTTTAGAGCAGTGGCGAACCACGACCGCTGGGACTTCACCTCATCACAGAGACAAGAAATAATCACGGAAAAAAGCAATGGTCTCTCGTCTTCCGTCATTTAACTCCGTCTCTCAACTGCTCTCACCACTCTGCACAGATTGGAACTTCATGAAGGCCTACGAGCTTTAGTTTTATTTCCGCCCACTTGAAATCAAACCGTGATTGGTGGATTTGCCCGTCACTCTCCACACCAACACACATAGCTTGGTCTTCCAAGCTATGTGTGTTGCCGGGCCTTAATAGAGACAGACCATTCTGATTGGATAACAGGTTTTCAGGACATGAACTTGACAGTAAACTTAATTTTAGAACATAGATGAGAGAAAATCTGTTAAATATATTGTATTAAATTAAATGAGATAAAAATAAAAAATATATATATACTGTATTTTCCGCACCATATGGCGCATCGTATTATAAGGCGCACCATCAATAAATGGCCTATTTTCAAACTCTTTATATATAAGGTGCACCGCATTATATGGCGCACATAATATACAGTAAGATACCGTAGTATAGGTGCACCTTATAGTGCAGAAAATACGGTATTCTTTTTTTATTGAATACTTTATTATTATCATTATTATTATTATTACATTTATTATTATTTATTATTTATTTGAGGCCTTCTCTGAAGGCATAGAAGGCCCTGAAGGTTCCCCACTGGTTTACAGCCTGGTCTCCATAGACCTTTACAAAGTGGTGGCCTGCAGCGAGGACAAAGAGACTAAAGCACTCCTCAGAATACCTGTGGACGACATCTCCAGGGTTTGTCCAGCACTTCTTCTGTAGTTGTTGGTTTAAATGCCACCTGCGGTGTAGGTTTCCTCCGTAGTGACCACATAAATCATGCTTTACGGTCATCGTGCACCGTAGGTTTGTGACCTTTCAGCCCCGGGCCACATGCTCATTGTTATTCTCCCCCAGCTCTCTTTGCTCCACCTTATTGGTTAAACGGTTGGAGCTGAACCGGGGTAATAAAGCTGCCCTGCCACGTCTGAACCACTCAGGTTGGACGGCCCCGATGCAAGTGGAAGCATCCAGGTAATAAGTTCTTCTGCTTTTGGGACTTCCAGCAGCCAAATATCTGCTCAAGAACAGAAAAGGTGATTGTTTAACAAACATCCTACTGTGTACTTAAAAAAACTATGAAAGAAAGAGCATGCGAGTTGTTGCACGTCAAACAGAGGCTTAAATTGTACCCCTCTTTTGGGAAAAAATGCTGATTTGATATTAACATAGTTCCTTTTTGCTAAAGGGGGTTAACCGCGTGCACAGCGTGGCGCACCAATGAAAAACTGCTCTGTAATTAATTACACTCAGCTATTAATTTGATAGAAACCTCAAGACCTCCTCACAACCCGTTTAACACCCCGTCAGCAATGTGCTCCATGTGATCGCTGCTTGGCTCAGGCGTCGTCGCTCAGTCAAGATCCAGCAGAAGTAAATAGAAAGGGGGGGGCAGGCAAATAAAAAGACACAGAGGCTTTTCTTTCTCTTATAAACCACTCATGTAATGAGGGTCACAGTGCCCCGGGCCACCCACATGTACAGACAGGAAAAATAATTTAATTCATGAAGGAGGGAGGGGGGAGTGGTAGCTTTTCCATATCAAAGAGAGTTTGGTGCATTTTGTTGGAGAGGCACATTTTCAAATTCTACAAATTCATTATTCTCTTTTTGATTGAAATTCCCAGCGTCTGCCCTGCCTCTCCGCCTGATTGGGGTGTCAAGGGGGTTCCCAGACAAAGGTTCTGGATCCAGCTCCTTCAGGCAATCGCTGACTTTGAGTGTTAAGTGCAGCAAGGAGCGTGTACGGGGATGAACTGGGTGGGAAAGAAACCAGTGTTCCAGACAGCAAATCCCAGAAGCTCAGAGGGGTTCGTGGTTCCTGCACAGCTGAGAGACGCGGCGGTGCCAGACGGCCAGCTTATCTTTTAGGTTTGATCCTTTCTGTGTTGCAACGGCAGCCTCGTCTGCTGCAACGGATTTCCACTCGCCAGAGCGAACGTCTATCAGATCACACGTATTAATACGCTAATTGTCCCCCTTGGGTTGGACTCCTCATTATCTGAGCCAGTGCACCATATGCACTGAAGCAGGCGCGTATAGAGGCTGCAGCAGGCTGACATACCACAGCATGGTCAGTGGGTTTGCACACCGCGCACGGGCGCGAGCGTGGGCCGCCTGTGGTCGCGCTCAGTGTCTGAGCTGCGCTCCGTTTCCCTCCGTAAACAGGAAATCCCACTGGGAAATTGCCAGCTATAGTGTTGCAATCAGCGGTGTGTTTTCCCCCGCGCACGTCACCTGCCGGCAACAGCACTCCGTAATTCACTTCAGTCTGTACGTTGAATAATAAAGAGCTGGGGCCTTATTTATAAAAGAGTGTGTAGGATTCATACTAAAAGTGCACGTAAACCCAAAAGCCGAAAATGGCGGGCGCAAAAAAAAATCCGGATTTATAAAACCGTGTGCACGCACACTTGCACGCAATGTTCGCTTTATAAATCACAGTCCAGCTGGAAGGTTGCGCAGCTGAATTCGGCTCATACCCCGCCCTCTACACGCCCACTTTTTACCATAAATGGGCAATGCAAAGTAGTATTTGCATTTGGATGAGCCTGCTGAGCGTGCGCAGCGGCTTCCTGCAGCCTGGTGTCAGAATGAATGAGACGTGTCGAGCCACCGTGCCACTGAATTTCACGGAGACTGAGATCGAGATGGATGTGGTGGAGGACAGGAAAACCACATTATTTGGTGGTCACAGTAAAAGTAGAAAAAGTATATATTTGATTTGATTTGGTCTATTTTATTTTTGTACATGTAAAAAAAAAAAAAAAAACAACACTTCATGAGAAGTTTAAGAAAACAACAACAAAACAAAGAATTGCATCCTATAAAACTTGCTAACTTGATTTACATGTGCCAAAAAAGGAGTAGGAAGAAGTGTAAACTTATTTAGTCCCACCCCCATTCACTGATCATTACAAATATATAAATAGTATAAAATAAAGCGAGTGAGTGGCAGCACGCCGTTGCTGGGCTAAACGCCGTGAGTGCCACGGACAGATGGTGCAGAAAAAAAAAGAAGTGGTGTGATTTGAAGGTGGAGGCCAAGAGGTACGGAGCCCCTAAAGGGACACGGATTTTTTTAAATATATATGAGTTTTACGTGCGGGAATGGAACCTTTAAGGCTGATTTATTGTTCCGCGTAACACCAACGCAGAGCCTACGGCGTAGGTGCGCGTCGTCGCGTACCCTACGGCGTAGGCTCTGTGTCGTTTTAACACGGAACCATAATTTAGGCTTTACACGTAAAACTTATTATATATAATAAAAAAAGTCCCTTTAGGGGCTCCGTAGAGTGGCCCGGTGTCGTGCCAAAAAGTGATTGCCTGCCAAAATCTGATTTCTTCTGATTTCTGGCCGCGGGAGCGCGCACAGCAGCCCGTTGAGCGACAGCGCTAAAACGTCAGATTTTCAGATTATGAAGCTCAAGAATGAGATCAAATCATATTTAGGCAGAAACAACTTTTCATTAACTGTATTTGGCCTTCAATCAATTTTTGGCAGGTAAAAAGACCCATTTTCAGGGGAGAAATCAGATTCTGGCAGGCAATCACTTTTTGGTACGACACCGGCGTGTCCTGCACCACAGCTGCAGCAGCAGCACCAGAGTCCTGACAGAGACACAATCGGCGCTATTATATTATAATTATAATATAATATTATATTATAAGTCTGATATGTGATGACATTAAGAGTATGACATGAATCTGGCTTCATTTCACCACCTCACCGCCTGCGTCGCCAGTTCCCCATGTCTTAAGACTGTTCCTACGGGAGGGTCAGGGTTGGCGTAGAGATACGCACATTTTTCGGTTAATTTTTTCTTTTTAAATTCCAACCTTTGCGTGGAAGGTGGCTTGCGCATCTTTCAAGCCCTGTTTTGTGCGCAAGCAAGCTTTATAAATGAGGCCCCTCGACTGGATCAGAACCTCTTGGCCCCCAGGAAAAGCCCTATCTGCTGTGCGCCGTGTAACGTTGCACAGCGTGCTTTAGCCTGTATAACTCAGTCTCTAAAACAAGAGGCATTCTCTTCTCTTTTTTCACGGAGGAAAATAATGTTCTTTCGCCTTCAGCAGGAGCCGTGTTGGCCCTCCTCCAAGCAGAGCCACGTTGGCAGGTGAGCATTTAATACCATTCAGCCGTCCCCGGTGCACACACAGCAACCCCCCGCTTTGAGCTCTGACAATAACTCCCCCTCTTCCCGGGCAACGTGTGTCTTTATTTCCACACACAATTGAGTCATGATGGGATTATCCATTGTGTGTACAGCTGCAGTCACAGGATTAGGGATGACTCGGGATGGTGGCAGGGAAAACACGGCGCTAACCCACTGCAGAGCCACGGCAGGCTGCGGCTCCACGCCTGCCAACTTGGAAAGCCACACCAAGACCTGAGATCACCAGCATTATCAACAGATGATAACAATATCTCTCTCTGAGCAGATAGAGTATACATTCTGGTGATAAGATGAGACGCAATGAATTCTTTTATTTGTTATGTGGTTACAAATGCTGGATGCTCGACTGAATGTTAGAATTGGATGGATCTTTGCTTTTGGGGGCTCAGATGAGATGAAGAGTCGGTTCTTCCTCAGAAGCTGGCAGCCTGCTAGCGTTCTGCTCTCCTTACCTTTGTGATAATCACGTATTCAGGACTGTGGGAGGACGCGCCGCTGCTTGCTTGCGTGAGTGGAGGAGGAAGCGGCGGCTGATGGCTGGGAATGCACTGCACCCCATTATCACGACTCTCACACCTCAGGGAGGAGCACATGTGAGTGACTGAGCTGTGATAACAGGGTGCACGTAGTTCTGCACATGAACGTCTCTGCCAGATGGGCCCCGCTCCGGGGAAGCTGCGCAGGCAGCATCACAGGAAAAAGTAAGGATGGGGATCGAGAACCGGTTCTTGTTCAGAACCGGTTCCCAGTGTTTCAATTCCTTGGAATCGTTTGCCTTTTTTGCAAACGATTCCCTTATCGATTCCAGCTGGCGCGAATGACGTCGCCACGCACGCTAGGTGCGCATTCACACCCAGCAGGAAAACATGGCGACAAAGCCGCATAAATGCTCGAAAGTTTGGTTTCATTTTACCAAAAAGGATGACAACAGGGCGACTTGCAATACTTGCAATGTGGATTTCAACAAAGGGAGGAAACACTAGCAACATGCAAAAGCATTTGCATACACAGCATGCAATAACTTTCCCTTTCCCAGATATGCTTATTTTTCTGCAAAAGAATTGTTAATTCTTCATAGTTGATGGTTGCAGAATTGCACAATGCACAGTTCCATTGCACTTGAGTTGATTGTATTTGTCACTGGCTGATGTAGTTTTATTTTTAAAAGCGAATCGTTTACAAAATTTGCTTTGATTCCAGTGGGCACGAATGACGTCATCACACACGTTGCTAAGCAACATTTGTAATAGCGCCCAAGCGATACAAACGCTCAAAAGTCTGGTTACATTTCAGTAAAAAAGAGGACAACAGGGAAACTTGCAATACTTGCCAAGTGGTTATAACGTCGAAGGGAAGAAATCCTACCATCGTGCTAAAACATTTGTGCAAACAACAACCAATAACAATCAATGAATGTTGCGTTTTCAATCCGCTCTGGACCAACGTCAGTAATTCTCAACCCAGCCGCAGCAACAACGTTAGCATGTCCTTGGATAATAATACTGAAGGTAAGTAGTTTCCCAACAAACACAGCCTTTCATATTAGCGCCATTTGCTCCATTGTTGTCCTTTTTTCCCCAAATGAAAAATCGATGAGGGAATCGATAAATAACCGAATTGTTTAAGCTGGGCATACACTGTGCGATATTTTAAATCGTTTGATTCAGCGCCATCTCAAACTGCACGACTAGATCGCTGAGTTCAAAAGTTCAAAAGTTCACAGCTCACGATTTATGGTCTCACACTGTACGACCCGATGCTCTGATGTGACCCGTCTGCTCACACTATACGATCATAATCCTCATGTCAGACTTCTGTTACTGGAACTGCAACGTCAAACAGAAGTGGAAGAGGAGGAACCCCGAAGTGGGAGACACCAAAGATGCTCAGCAAAAACAAACGCGCTGCCTTAAGCCTGAATTATGGTTCTGCGTTAAATCTACGCCGTAGGCTCTGCGTTGGTGTAACGCGGAACCATAAATCGGCCTTTAGCAATTTGTGCCATTCTGTGTGGCGATAAATGAAAAAAGATTAGACAACGCCGTGATTGGACAAGGAATTGGCTGGGCAGACGTGGGAAATTTCTGTTATTAAAACATGATTTGTAATGTGAATTTGCAACACAGTTTTTGACGTGACATCAGAGATTGCGCATGCTCTCTGCGAAAGGATCATCACCGCAAAGTGGCAATTTACTCTGATTCAAGTCAGTGTCACAACAGCGCTGAGGCCCGTCTCAGATGCTTCATGTTCTTCAGAGGCTTAGATGTCGCATCTCTGGTGATCTACTGTCATTACCCCCCCGACCCCCGACCCCGACCCCGACCCCTCTGAACTGGAGTCAGCTGAGAGGCAGAGACGTCAAACGTGGTCGGCGATGATCGGCTCAGACAACGTGCACACGTCCTGTGCCAGAAGAAAAGCTGTCATTGGTGTGTGTGTGAGGGTCTCCGCCTCCTCCAGAGGGGGCGAGGGGGTTGCCAGGGGGACGGGTGACTCAGTCTGGGGACGGGAAAGGGGCCGAGGAGGACTGAGAGTCACTCATCATCACACATGTGCCCACATCATCCCCTGCCATCATTACACCCACACTACTGAGAGCAGGCTCTCACCGAGCTCTCTCACACACACACACACACACACACACACACACACACACACACACACACACACACACACACACACACACACACACACACACACACACACACACACACACACGGTAAAATATGAAGGAAATCGTCTTTACTTCATTCTCACCTAGAAAGGTCATCATTTTATATACGGTAGCTTTTATACATTATACGTTTATACAGTTCTCTCAGGGAGGCAGACGTTCGGAGAAAATGGTTAAAAGCTTCAACAAGATTTCATGTTTCAGTGTTCCTGATAAAGGCTTTCTCTCACTAACAGGTCCTAGTTTTGCAGTTTTCCACATCTGAATCTCACTGAACAGAAACCATCTGCTTCCATCCACTCATTTCCCCCCTGGTTTCGTGTTTCCTGAGCAGATTCATGCAAATTTAATGCAGAATTGTAACAATAAGGTTTCCGCTGTTATTTTTTTTGAGGGGGGGGGTGTTTGTTTTCGCAAAGTAAATGCAGCCCCAAATATATATCTGGTTCTCAACCATAAATGTAAGCGGCCTGCAGCGTACTGTACTGTAGCAGCAGTGTGATTTAGGTTATCCTTCACACAGATAAAAAGCATGCAATTACTAAATTAGTTGGAAAATTCATTTCAGCCCAGTGAGCTGACACAGAAATGCACTGAACTGCTAATCTGGGAGCAGGAGGCCTAAAAAATCCTTTTGAATTTAAACTTTAATGGATTAATGATGTCAAGGCTCCCAAGTGGATCGCGCCATAGCACGAAGTAACTTGGAAGGAATTAAATTGCTTATGGGGTCTGTCAGTGCAGGAGGTGCTTCCTCTGCAGCTGGACTACGGCGCAGCCGCTGCACTCCATCATCCCCTCGCTTTGCTGGCTTTTCCTCCCGCACGGTGTTTGTGGATGTCCTTATTAATCACCCCATCATTTAAGAGCGAATGGCCTTGACACGGAGATGTTTATCCGTGTTCTGTGCCGTTGTTCACACGTGAACTTACCTTAAACAGCTCGGGTCGTGTCCAGATCGCAGCTGATATCTGAGCTTTTTTTGGCGTATCTGATCAGAAACTGATCTTCCTGACTGATTACAGTTATACGTGATGGAAACCAGTCCCGTCAGTGTCTCTGGTACACGTAGTTGTTTGCGTCACATTGTGAATGATACGAAAAGCTATTTAAAATCCTGTTCATTCAGATTAAAACTGGCTAAAACCCTTTAGAGTTGCATTTTAAGCAGTTTAGGAAAGAAAAACACATTGAGTTTGGTTTTTGACTGTGAGGATGAAGAGGGTAGGGTAAGGTTGTAGGTAGGTTGTTTTTGCTCAAAAAAGGAATGTGTTGTTGGACACGAGCATAACTAGTTTTTAGTATTTTTGCCTTTAAATATGTTTAAAGGTATGAAAACCTTAATTTTTCAGTTATAATTGCATAAATTGTCTATATTTCTTTGCTTTATGTACCACCTTGGGGTTACATTTGCATAAAAATGCTAAAAACCAAATTCTTATAAATGGGAAAAAATGAAACTGATTTCATCCGTCTCTGTTTCCTCCCTGGATCTGTTTGATAATTCTGACCCACACGATGTTTTGAAAGCAGTTCTATCAACATTCTGGGAGCTGATTGGTCCTTACAGCATCTTTAGCTGCCAATACTTGCTGTTGAATCTCAATATAATACTAGTATTAATATGTTACATAACTACAGTCATATAATTCATGCAACAGCTTTAATAACACTAACCCAAATCAATATCAGAATCGAATCGGATCGAATCAAACTGTGAAAATCGATTCTGAATCTTAAGAATTGGAATCGAATCGATTCTTGACATTTGAATGGATCCCCAGCCCTAGTTTTTAGCTGTCCAGACGGTTAACAGATCTGTCCACATATGACCTTTAAACCTGAAAAACCAGATCTGGGCTGGCGGTCTGAACATAACCTGGGAGTGAAAACTGCTACATCAAAGCTTAAGAATGGTTAAATAAATACATAAAAATGCAAAAATATAAAATAGCACATATACCTGCAGTGTGGAAAATGAATAGGTGCTAATTATGTGCATACGCTCCAACTCAAGCATGCAAACCGCGATTCAACGAATCAAAAAGTGAAATTCCTTTGGGAAATCACAGACGCCGCATCCTGCAGGCTGGAGAGGAGCGAGGCCGTGCAGACGGTTATCAGCGTGCAGCGCAACGCGGCACACGAGCGGAAGATCCAGGGATGGGGACCCGAGTCTGGGACTCGGACTTGAGTTGCATCACCAGCATCAGTTTGGCCTTTTATTCCCAGATGCTGAAAAATATGAAAAACTAAAGATTATTTACGTGACAAACTAGTCCTATAGCCAAAAGAAATAAACAGATGTCAGAGAAGTTGGTTATGTTTATCAGTTATTGCAGGGGTGTCAAACTCATTTTGCTTGGCGGGCCGGATTCGACCAATTTCTTTCTCGTGAGCTGCACGCTCAAAATAACAAAAACGGTGCTTTGTTTACACTCTAATTATGTAAAATATATTTTTTCAGGATCTTTTCTTGAAATTTTCTTGTTTTTTTTCAAATTATGTAAAATACTTTTAATATCATTTTACAAAGATAAACAGAAACAAGTATGTTTTTTTAATATTTTGCTTTTTTATAGGAAATTTAATTAAAAGCAAAATATTTCTTATTAAATCCGAGAGTGTTTCTTTGTGATTTAGAGATTTTTCCAGTACAATTAAGTGTATTTATTTTTAAAAATTGGCGCGGATATTTACGTCAGTGTGCCGAAAAAGTCAGCACTTCTCTTTTAACTGTTTTACTTTGTCACTATCCTCGTATTCAAAACTGAAATTCTCTGAATAAACACCTTCTATCATCTTTTGTAGCAGTGATATTTTTCCTGGGAAAATATATAATAGTAGTCAGTTAATAAAAATAAACGACCGTCTACAAAGAAATAAAATCGGCAAATGCATTCTAGAAAACTAAAAAAATTTCGAAAACTGCTCTCTTTGTGGAATAACGATGGATTTGTAGAAGAAATATATTATCGGATATGCTGCTGATTCATGGTAATTATTTCTGCCTTCCTTTTTAGTAAATTAACATTTTGTTTTTTTGCGTTGGAAATCTCTCTCGGGCCGCATGAAAATCTCTCACGGGCCGCACATTTGACACCCCTGAGTTATTGGGATGGGTTACGTAGTTCACCATAGCACCAGCTTCAGTGATGAGAGGGACATTATTTAGATTATAACATATCACGAGGGATTATGACACCATACATCATTTCAATGCTTTTGATATTCTAATGTGATATTCAAAGCAGCCCGGGTGACGGGCAGGAGATCAAAGAAAATGCAGAACCACAAGACACTTGATACTTGACATGGACTTGCAAAAGGAAAAGGGAAAAAAAAAAACCTTGTGAACATCTCCGAGGAAAATAATCTGTAAGCGTCATTACAGGTAAACGGATGAAAACACGGCTAGGAGCAGTCGACCTGGAACACTGGAGCTTTAGTTTGTCCGATGAAGCGTAGAAAGATGACTGCAGAAGGAAAAGCAGCTTATTCCTGCAGTCAGTTATGATGTAGGTTGTAAGTCAGGTGAAGGACAAGGTCATTAGTCCTTCATGGCATCTCACCGATGGAGTAAGATCGCTTTCAAAAAGATGTGTCCATGTTATAACTATTCGTATTCGTAATGATAAAACATTTGTATGTAAATAAAAAAGTTGCACCCAAAATTATGCTGTCCAGAGGTGGTAGAGGAGCCAAAAATTGTACTCAAGTAAAAGTACTGTTACTTCAGAATAATATGACTCTAGTAGAAGTAAAAAGTAGTCATCCAAATAATTACTTGAGTAAAAGTAAAAAAGTACTTGGTGAAAAAACTACTCAAGTACTGAGTAACTGTTGAGTAACGTCTGGTTTATTTTTTTAACACAACCATTCAAACAGACAAAAGTACAAAATAATCATCTTCAGGCAAATTAAATCAATAAAATAATAACATAAAATTCAAGTAGCACAAGATTTCAAGCCTTTGTGCCCATGAACTCATAGAAACTGTATGTGTGTTTGAGTCTGTGTAAATGTGACCAAACATGCAAAAACAAACATTTTTCCCAAAGAATCACCAGTGATGTCATGAGATTGACGTGTACGCAGATAAAAGGGATAAAAGAAAAGTAACAGCTCAACGTAGCCTAATGTAGCGGAGTAAGAGGAACAGTTTCTTCTTCACAAATCTACTCAAGTAAAAGTAAAAAGTATAGTGATTCAAAACTACTCCTAAAAGTACAACATTTCCCAAAATTCACTCAAGTAAATGTAACGGAGTAAATGTAACTTGTTACTACCCACATCTGCTGCTGTCACACACGATAAATGATTAGGGTTAGGATTGTTTTTATGTGAGTATGAATCTAAAAGTCTTATGAATACAACTCTAATTTCTACGACTACGAGTCTTCACTGTGAACACGAATTCAAGTTTGTGGGTACGAGTCGAAAAACTGTTGAAATGACACAGGCAGGTCACAGGGGAAAGCAATCGAACCCTGAATGATGCGCCGAAGCCGAGGACGGCTGGCAACAGAGCAGCCGTGGACAGGGCCGCTAACGCAGGGGAAGCAGCATCTTACTCCACACTCACCTGGCCGTCTTGTCTCTCCTCAGTAAATACACACGTGCACATTTTGGACAAATTCTCCTAGTCCAACTAGCAGAACTAAACGCAGAACCCGCACTGTGCTTAGGGCCTCATCTTCCAGCGGGGGCCACATTATGCGCGAAGGGACACATTTACATGCGGATGAGAGAAAAGAGACCTCCAATCCGACCGTGCAATGATGACTTGAACTCTGACCAATCAGAGGGCTGCGTGCAGGCAAGCTCTTGCAGAGCTACAGAAGGTGAGATTTCAGGACGAGTGAGAAAAAAAAGCTAAAAAACACCTGTGCTTCACTTGAAGGTGGGTTTGTTGTTGAAATAAAACTGATGAACATTTGTTGACGCCCCTCTGCATTCACCTCTGCCCCTAATAACATTTTTCTTCGGGCCCCGATTTGGTCAGGGACGGCCCTGCCAACTAGGATAAGCTGATTTGCTGATGAGGACGTTTTTCAAGATGATATTGACTTTTCTGCAGGAAAGACTCACTGACACGTCCAGCAAACTGTACAAATGTCAATCTGCAAGAAGATTGATAGTGTGACTTGAAAAACGTCCATGAGGAAGTTTAATCCTGAAAAACTGTCTGTAAGTGTGTTTCTTTTAATTTTCTTAACTGGTTTAACCTACCTAAAAGGCAGAGGGCGGTGGAACAAAGTATTTATTGTAATTGTTGTGCTTCATGAATCTTTGTCTTTCCTCTACATGTTTTTACATGCTATTATTTTTCTCTTGTTTTAACAAAACATTGAATAAACTGGATGCACTTATAGGTCACCCCCCTGAGACTGGAAGGTACGCTCAGAGATTATTAATGTCCTCTTACAGCGCAAATATAGTGATAATCATAAATTGTATACTTGGGCTGGCGGCATGTTAATTAGGTTTGCTCTTAAATGCTAATATGCAATCAGATCTGAGATTTTCTGCTCCATATTTCATGGCAACTCGACAATTTCTGAATGGCCAAATTAAAGATTGGCACGCGAAACAACAGGATTTAATGATGGACTAAATCAAAACGGATCTGAATGAGTAGGAAGGACATCAGCGACGTCTTCATCCGTCTCCACAGTTCGCTCCTTGTTTCTGTGTAATTGCATTAGGAGAAGCACGTGCTGATGTTTGCCCATCAGAAAAGCCTGCGGGGACGTATCGTCTTCCACCACCCACTTGACGTTGCATCAAACCAAATACAGTAACGATCCTTCACTGACACTTCACACGAACTGGCATGTCACTAACGTGGGCTGGCGTGAGACATCTGGATACGACCTCCGCAACATCGTCCTGGATGAGGCGCACTAAAGGGATGAACGGAGACATGGCCGCGTGCTCTCTTTCAACTCCAGATGCGTCCCAGCTGAGATGTTCTCAGTCACGTTGCCGCTCTTTCGTGAACATTTCTGGATTGAGCAAAATACTTGACTTGACATATTTTTGCCAGTGAGCATATAAAGCATCAGTATTCAAATTATTGTGCTTGGGTGTCTGAAATTACTATTAAAAGAAAAATATTTCAATCTATCTGAATGTGGTGTAATTCGGGGTACTGTGACATCACAAACCCAGATCAGAGCAGAGCCGGCCATCTAGCTGCAGAGAGCTGCTGCACTGGTGTAGTCGGAGACATTTCAGTAACACCTTGGGAAAAAGGTATAATACTGTATGTATCTGAAATGAAAAGCTCTAAATGAAAAGGATCTTTTTTATGATTTTTATGAATAGAGGGAATGCGCATGACGTCACAGATGCGACTTCACAGCGAGTTTCACCTACTGAGTGTCAGAAAGACTGAGTGTCAGAAAGACTGAGTGGCAGCGTAAACTTTCAGTTTGAGCAACTGGAAAACATCTAAAATGGGAAAGAGCTGTTGTGCGATCGACTGTACTCATAGATTTAGCAAGAAATCGGAGTTATCGTTTTACAGACTGACGAAAAATAAGCTTAAAGGTATTGTGACATGAAAAACACATTTTTCTTGATTTTTTGTGTTTTGTTGGGTGTCTTGACATCAATTACACCCAAAAAACAACGAACTTTTAACATTCAGTGTATTGTGTGCTTTCTGGGATTTTCCGCATAACTGTGCAAAAACGGCGCACCTGGTTTGCTGGCGGATCGTTACGTAACGATCCGCTAAATCACCGCCCCCTCCACCCAGCTCCCTGCCTCCTCTCCTCTCCAGCGCACCATAAAGGCTGATTTATGGTTCCGCGTTACACCGACGCAGAGCCTACGGCGTAGGGTTACGCGGCGACGCGCACCATACGCTGAAACCTACGGCGTAGGCTCTGCGTCGATTTAACGCGGAACCATAAATGAGGCTTAACACGGAGCTGTTAGAGCCTCTTTTGTTCTAATCACCGGAGGAAAACTGCTAAGAAGACCCGCGGCCAGTGACTGGACTTAAGATAAGGGGACAGTGCTGCTTGCATGCCTTTATTTTTATGATTGTTTGCTGTAGTTCGCCCTCCTGCTTTTCCGTGCATGCTTCGCCTGTCGCTCCCGGAGGAGGAGGAGGTTTGGAGGAGGAGCGGAGCAATGATTGACAGGAAAGGGGGGAAAGGAAGCATTTTTCACGGCGCAAAAAAACACTGTAATAAAAAGCCAGGAAAAGAGTACTAGAGTGAAGTTTTTCTTGTTACACTCTTTTAGACACATTTGAGGGATGTTGGCCAAGACTTTTAATAGTGTTAAAAGCATGTTAAAAATGATGTCACAATACCTTTAAGAGAGACAAATGAATCGTTGCAATTCACAGAAACAACTGGATTCCAGGCACCGAAACGTGGATTTGTGGTTCCCATTTTGTATCAGGTAATGTTGGATTTTTGGGTAGCTAACGTTAAACGGTTAAATCATAAAGTTCAGTGTCCTCATCACTTTAATTTCTACAACAAATCCTGCCTTGAAGTCGGACCAAGCGTCAAGACTTTTGTAAGCCTTCAAGCTTTGCTTCGTGTATTTCCCCAGTGTAGAAATTAAGTACATATAAATATCAGGAAACTGGATTCGTGGCCAAATATTAATGACCATGGACCACTGGTTCTTGGTAACTGTACCAAATATTAATGTCCATGGACCACTGGTTCTTGGTAACTGTACCAAATATTAATGTCCATGGACCACTGGTTCTTGGTAACTGTACCAAATATTAATGTCCATGGACCACTGGTTCTTGGTAACTGTACCAAATATTAATGTCCATGGACCACTGGTTCTTGGTAACTGTACCAAATATTAATGACCATGGACCACTGGTTCTTGGGGTAACTGTACCAAATATTAATGTCCATGGACCACTGGTTCTTGGTAACTGTACCAAATATTAATGTCCATGGACCACTGGTTCTTGGTAACTGTACCAAATATTAATGTCCATGGACCACTGGTTCTTGGTAACTGTACCAAATATTAATGTCCATGGACCACTGGTTCTTGGTAACTGTACCAAATATTAATGTCCATGGACCACTGGTTCTTGGTAACTGTACCAAATATTAATGTCCATGGACCACTGGTTCTTGGTTAACCATTTTCTCCATTCTCTGTCCTCGTTCTTTGTACCATTTGGTCCAGGTTGTGTGGTTTGGTATTTTGCTTGCTTCGTCGTGTTTTTGAGCTATAAAAGTATTAAACATCCGGTTGCTGATGCCTCCCGTCTGTTCATTCTCACTGGAGACTGGGATATTCAGTCAGAGGCAAGAATATCTATGATTCAAGTGCAAACTACTCCACTGGGGGCAGTAAAATAATCTCATTGACAGGACGTACTTGACCATTATTTTCAGGACCTGTCCCCAAATTGCTGCAAAGGGGAATAGCACTGGATCCAGACTTGTCTTCATCCTCATTGTCTTCGTCCTCATCGGCCGCCAAAGGGACAGGGTTGTGTTTTTGGTAGTTTATCGTCAAAATATACCTTCCTTAAAAAAATCATCATGTCATAACATCTAACATGTTACGGAAGAGTATTAGGGCCATGCAGGAGAAAATATTTGAGAGGGGAAAATTTTTTTTTATTGTGCACTTCGAGAAAAGAGTTGAAATGTTGAGAAAAAATGTTGAAATGTCGAGAATAATGTTGAAATACAATTTTGAGAAGAAAGTCGAAATGTCGAGAAAAAAGTTGAAATGTCGAGATTAATGTTGAAATACAATTTCGTGAATAAAGTCGAAATTTCGTGAAATACAAATACAATTAGGTGAATAAAGTGGAAATGTCGAGAAAAAAGTTGAAATGTTGAGATTAATGTTGAAATACAATTTAAAGAATAAAGTCAAAATTTCGCCTTTTTTCTCAACATTTCGACTTTTTTCTCTAAATTGTACTTCAACATTAATCTTGACATATCGACTTGTTTCTCTAAATTTCCACTTTTTTCTCGAAGTGCATAATGAAAAAAGAATCTTCCTCCTCTAAAATATTATTTTTTATTTTTCTCCTGCCTTACCCTAATTCTAGTCTATTTATTTCCTCGTCATCTCACTCTGAAACGTCGTCTTCCTCATAACTGAGGTTATAATGACATAATTAGACAGTAAACCTGTATTTGGAGCCATAATCCCTCTGCTGGGTGCATTTGGGGAAACAGTAGCTCAGCTCGGTATTTAGAAAATGAGAGCAGACGACTCCGGCAAACGCAACCTTGCTGAGGGGAGCAAACATTACCGGTCCCGCTTGCTTGTTTTTCTCACCTGAGTCTCCCCGGGGGAGGTGAGAGAGGTCGCCAGCCCAGGACGCTGGACCTGACGCAGAGGCCCGGGGAGGAACCATGACAACCGACACCGTCAATGTCATCCAAATAATCCCATTTTCATTTGAGAACCCGTCTTGTGGGTAGCTATGGAAACATCCCTATTATATACATTCTTCTGATACCTGCTTATGGTTGGTGTGTGGAGTTTCAGCCTGTGCCTTAAAAACCACAGCTCCGAAAAGAAAATCATCCACCTCTAATGGCACACTTTGATTTTCCTCTGCATGCTGATCATCTCTGCTGTATCTGTGAAAAAGGAAAAAAAAAAAAAAAGAAATCTTCAAATCAAGACCGAAATCAAGGAAAGCTTCAGTATTGGGAATGCACTTTTCTGTGTGTGGTATTTTTCTCGAGTCTTGACTGCAGCCGAACAGATTGATTTTCTTTGCTTTGATACACAGTGCAGCGTATGTGGGCCTGTGAATCGGCTGCTCATTATTCCTCGGCTTCTGTGCCGTTTGTGGCGTAATTAATCCCATGAACTGCAACTGCAAAGGAAACGATGAACCGGAGAATCATATTCATTTAAGCAACGAATATCAGCACATTAGAGGGACCTCATGTAAAGTCTAGAGTAATGCATGGTTTTTTCTTCATATGGCTCACATTTATTCCACTCCGCTGCGGGTCTGAAATGTTTTCGGAGGCTGAACACCCCGTCCCACCTTGGGAGGGGGTGTAACAGGAGCAAAGTGAGCGCTGTGTGAGACAGAGGTGGGGAAAGGTGGAACAGATGTGAGAAGACTCCCCACGGAGGGTGAAATCAATCGGCGCATTACAGGGACAGTGAGAATCAAACTGCTGTCAGAATCCCAACCTAGAGAGGGACGGTGGAGGAGTCTAATGGAGCTTTTACACTAGTACCTACTCGGTTCTACTCATCTCAGCTCTGCTCAACTCAGCCTGGTTTCTTTTCCATAACAATTCAGCACCTGGAGCAGAAGTAGGAGGTTGCAGTGAAGCTGATGTGACGTATTTGATTGTGTGATCTAAACGAAGAAGACAACAACACTAAAGATGTAGAACCTGGAGGAGATGATAGATGTGCTGCTGGATCTGTGGCTTGTGTTCGATATAAAGTAAAAAAATGAGAGTTTTAGTTTTTTAGTTTATTTATTTAGCAATATAAGACAAATTGAACAAAAAAAAGAAAAAAACTATGAAATAACATGCAAGGAAAGGAAGAAGCCATGGTGGCTTATATAGAATCCTTTCCATATATGAATAAAAAACAAAACAAAAGCTACACAAGGGGGAGTAAAAAAAAACAAAAGACACAAAGAAAATGTAACTCAGATTAATTAATAAACATTACAAAGATGAAACAATAAGAAAGTTCTTTAAATGTTTTTTGAATATTGGCAAGGATGGTGATGATTTAAGAGATTTATTGAGTGAATTCCACAAGTGGGGGCCTCTGAAAGTGATGAAAGATTGATGTTTAACAGTTCTACAAAACGGTAAATTAAAATCATCTTTGTGCCTTGTGGCATAAGAATGAATATCGGAATTAACAGAAAAGAGAAAAGAAATTATGAAAAGAAGAAGGAAGATCTTGTATATAATTTTTAAATTTGAACATAAATAAACATGTTTGAAAAATGTAAATTTTATTGACGGATAATAATGAATATTTAATGAAAAGGGGAGCAGATGGCTCATACCTGTTTGCATGTGTGAGTGAGATAAACTTCAAGCGGAGACTCTTTTTTTTTTGTTTGCTTGTCTCGGCGCTGCTGAAAAGTCAGCTGGAGCCGTGAGCAGCTATGAAGAGACAGAGCTCCTGGTAGATCTGGTCGTTCCTTATCTCCGTCTAGATCCCTTTTTAATTCTCTCCTCAGCACCAGGTTTATGAACATCTGCACCTCAGAGTTGGATCATGAAACAGACTTCTGCTGCCATTGCTGGTGGAATAAAATGAACAAGAATCCGTCAGAGTCTCTTTCTCTGATTTCCTCCTCCTGACTCAGACGTCTGACTCCAACCCCCCGACCAATCGGTGTCCTGTAGTGTGATGACGTCAGATACAGCCGACTCAGCAGCTTAGAACCTCGGCAGAATAGTTACAGAAAAGTATCTGCTCGTCACGTTAGACCCCTAGTGGAAAAGAACAAAACCGAGGCGAGGCGAGTCAGGTTGAGTAGGAACTAGTGGAAAAGCGCCAAAAGTGAGAAGCTGGAGACGCTGCAGAACTAATCCGACCAAGTTCACCAGCACAGGGGTTGGAGAGAAGAAGCTCAGCCGGACTGGCCTTGTTACGGACCGTCACTCAGCCTGGGGAGCCAGCTTCTCAGTTAGCTCTGCTGCTACAGTATGTTCGGCAGGAACTACAGGAGAAGATCCAACTGCAGAAGCATGAAATGACCTGTAAGAGAGGTGACTGTCAGTTTAACGCTACGTCCACACTAGACAACCGATCTGCACCCGTACTGGAGTTTCAGCACCTCAAAAACACATCCCAACTGCATGCCTACGGAAGAGTATTAGGGCCAGGCAGGAGAGAAATAAAAATAATATTTTAGAGGAGGAAGATTTATATTTCATTATGCACTTTGAGAAAAAAGTTGAAATGTCAAGAAAAAAGGTGAAATGTCGAGATTAATGTTGAAGTACAATTTCGAGAAAAAAATCAAAATGTTGAGAAAAAAGTCAAAATTTGATGACGATGTTGATTTTAAACACATATCACACATATGCAGTTGCATAACTTCAGAAACGTAGCCTTAACGTTACACTCCAGGGATGTAAGTTAGTTAGTTAGTTAGTTAGTTAGTTAGTTAGTTATGGCTGCTGCTGCAGAGCTGTCAGTCGCTCTAACTGGATTTGATGGAGGAGACATTTCCACTTTATTCACCAAATTTTATTTCAACATAAATCTCGACATTTCAACTTTTTTCTCGACATTTCGATTTTTTTCTCGAAGTGCACAATAAAAAAAAATCTTCCCTTCTCAAATATTTTTTGACAATAAGGAAGATTTTTTTTTCATTATACACTTCAAGCAAAAAGTCGAAATGTTGAGAAAAAAGTCGAAATGTCGAGGAAAAAAGTCGAAATATCGAGAAAAAAGTCGATATGTCGAGGATAATCTTGAAGTACAATTTCGTGAATAAAGTTGAAATGTTGAGAAAAAAGGCGAAATTTCGACTTTATTCACGAAATTTTGACTTTATTCATGAAATTGTATTTCAACATTAATCTCGACATGTAGACTTTTTTCTCGATATTTCGATTTTTTTCTCGAAGTGCAAATATAAAAAAAAATCTTCCCCCCTCAAATATCTTTTCTCCTGCTTGGCCCTAATACTCTTCCGTAGCACGCCAACGAAAACTCTGCTGGACATTGTTCTGAAGTTAAACCAGTGTAACAATAATCAGAACCACATGCACATTGATCTTGTTAATAAATAAGACTTGTCTGCAGAGCAGCTGATACCAAGCACAACAAAGTCATCGGGGCTTGGTCCATGTAGCTGTTCTCACTTAGGAGGAGGAACATCTGCGTGTCACATGAGCCAAGTGTGAACCAAGTGTTCAAGAAGAACGCACCATGAAGGGAATCAGTGCTGATGTTTCAGGTGCTGAATCTGGGTCCAGGTGTAGACGGTGTGGATGCCACGCTCCATTTTAGTGAAATGCAATGAAACTCTATCCTGGACGTTCCCTGAGCGTTTGCTGTCCGGACATGTGTGTGGACGGGAGACTGTGTCTTCTGGCTTTAAAGCGCTTTAAGTGGATTATAAGAAACTGATTTTAATTGAATTGGATTGGATTGTATTTATTGGACCTTTTCAACTTTTCAAACTTCACTTACTGCGTAAATTGCATTGAAATTACTTTGTTGTGAATTGGCACGATGTAATATAACATAATTGAATTGGACTGGATTGAAGGGTCAACAAGGGCAGCGCGGTAGATTAGTGGTTAGTACTGTTGCTTCACAGCAAGAAGTCCCAGGTTCAACTCCCAGGCCCTGGGGGTCTTTCTGTGTGGAGTTTGCATGGCTTTCCTCCGGTTACTCCGGCTTCCTCCCACAGTCCAAAAACATGCGTAGTTGGTTAATTGATGATTCTAAATTAACCGTAACCCTGCAAAGGATATAGCGGGTATAGATAATGGATGGATTTGGATTTGGATTGGATTGGATTCAACTTTAATAATCCCAAAGGGGAAACTTCATTGCCACCATGGCCACAACAATACAATATAAGACAATCAACAATACACATTAACAATGTCTCCACCTAGGGACAGCAGTGGATCAATACAACAGCAAAATAACCAGAATATGACCCCCCAAAAAAGGGAGATAAAAGAAAAAAAAAAATGCATAAAAGAATACAAATCCATTTAAAAGTGCAATATGCAGGACAAGTATAGCAGCAAGTTAAACAGCTAAGAAACAAATTACATCCACAAAAAAAGCCACAAGAAGAATCAGAAGGCGCAATCTTTTAATCCCGGCATTTTACTCTTGTACTGAACCACTCAGTTACAGATAAAAAAATAAGCAAAAAAGAAAGAAAAACACTAAAAACACACACAACGCAACACCAGGGGTCCGTTTCACAAAGCAGGTTCAACAAACACTGAGTCTAATCCTGAACTCTTAGTTGATCTACTCTGAGATCGGAAACTCTGAGTTTTCGGTTCCAGAACAGCGGATTTGAGTTAATTTACTCAACTCTAAGTAGTTTCACTTGGAGTTACGCGCGTGCGTCACAACTATCAAAAGCCAGCATCAATTGAGCCCCGAATCGACGATTCACCATGGCAACCGGCGACAACAAAAGATCCACCTACTTTTTCTTTTTTTTCTTTTAAACTTTATTTAACATTTCAATTTACAAAATCCCTTTGAGGAAACATTAGTTTGCATCTGAAGATCCACATACTTCACGCCACTGGAGTTAGAAGTGTTAATACGTGCGTATGGCGAGTATGAGAGCATATTTCGGAAAAAAAAAAAAAACAGCTGCAGCAACAAAATTGGCGTGGGAGAAAGTTGCTGCAGTCAATGTGTACGTTTGAATGCAGTATTCATTTAACATTTAAGCACACTGTCTTATAGTATTATGTATGTATAGTATTATGTTGAAATGTGATGTCCCAGCGTCCCTAAGTAAGATAAGTAAGATATCAAATCACCCTACCCTCTTATAAATCTGTTTAAGGGAAATATTTGACTTTTTTTACTGTCTCTCTTTCTCTCTTCTGCCCCCTCCCTCTCCTTTTTGCATTTGGACTTTAACTGTTTGAAGTTAAACTGGGATGTCCCTGTGATATTGTTGCACTGACATAGTGAATAAAGTGAAGTGAAGTGAAGAGTTAAATTGCGTTTGTTAGATACGCTTTTTCTGCTCTCTCTGCCGCTTACTGTCCGTGGTGCAGAAAACGGATGTGTATCGCGTAAAGACCCATTGGCTGAATTGACGCCACTGAGGGAGGAGACAGAGAGAAACTCAGGGTTTATTGAAGAAAACCTGGTCCCGACCAGGTTAGGTTCAGAGAGTCTGTTACTACGGTAACTGACCGAGAGCTTAAGTTACCTCTCTTTGTGAAACAGGCTAGAGTTACCTCTCTTTCTCTGGTTTGAGTTACCTCCCTTTGTGAAACGGAAAACTCAGAGTTTCCCTCATTTCAGGGTTAACAGACTCAGAGTTTTCACTAAACCTGCTTTGTGAAACGGACCCCAGGTAGTGAGTTGCTGACAGGGCAGGCGCCATTTTTTGGTAGTCTTTTGTAGATGGATGAGGGGGTACAAGACAAGAAGAGCACCATAGAAATGTAGTAATCTCTATCAGACCCTTTTTATTCCTCCTAGTAAGGCACCATCTAATCAGAGCCTAATCAAAGGATGGTCACATTCATCCCTACACCCGCCCCCGTTGTCTTTTGTGCTTCACATGTGTTTGTTCATAACGGTTCCGCCAGTCAACCGGTACAGTGATAAATACATATGTCCCTTATCATAATCATAACAACTGTTTCTAGTTTGATGTGTTGATGCGTGGCACTCACCACTGCACATTGAGGAGCAGCCACTCGGCCCCCCTTGGTCCTGATCCTGAGACTCCAACGGGGTAGGATTCTTTTTGGCTGTGCATTGGTTAGCGAGGCATAGACGGGCACCGATGGGGAACCTTGGAGACGGGCTGCTGGTGAGCACAATAAATTGATCAAGCTGCCTGCCTGCACAGGTTTGCAGACTTTTGTGCACGGTCCGTTCCGGTAGAATGGTCTGTGAGTCTGTCTGCTTTTCTTGTTTTACAGATCAGTCATTGGAAATGGAATGGGATTAAAATCATTTTATATTTTCCATTTTCCATTTTCCATTTTATTCTTTATTTCATTCATTAGAAGAAAAACAGAACAGTTCAATATAATTACAACAAATCTTTTTCCTTGAATGAAAGGGAACAGAAAGAAGACTAAGCTTATTTTATCTGTCCCTTTTTCCTAAGAAATCAAATTTCAATTAATGTAATAATAGAAAAAATATTTAAAATTACAAATTACGCAATTTAAAAAAACACTTTCCAATAAACTTAATTTAAAAAAAAAAAACTACAACAAGAGAGAGAAAAAAAGAAAACCCACCTAACTTAACAATTATCATGATATTTCTTCATCAAACTGGCTTTTATTAGGGCCCGAGCACCTTCAGTGCGAAGGCCCTATTGTATCTGTAGGAACTTTTTTTTTTCTTTCTTCTGACGAAAGGAAGGCCTTTTTGCCCCCCTAAACGTGCCCAAAAAGTCATCAAATTTTGCATGCAAGTCAGGCCTGGCGAAAAATTTGATATTTAATGGTTTGCATTAATGGGCGTGGCAAAATGGCTCAACAGCGCCCCCCGGAAAACTTTGTGCCTCAAGCCCCACAATACGGTTTGACGTACATGCACGAAAATCGCTACACGAACCGTAACGTGCACCCAGGTGTGTTATACATCAAAATGTGCGTCTCCATCCTCCGACACCACGCATTACTTTTCTCTTTCAAAAGCGTTACCGTGGCGACGCTAGACGCCAAAAAGCGTGCCCACCCTTCATCTGATTGGTTCAAACAGAAAAAACTTTGAGCCTCAAGCCCCATAATACGGTTTGACGTACATGAACAAAAATCGGTACACACCTGTATCATTTCGCAACTTAAAGAAAAGTCTCTTGGCGCCATTGCCGAAACCGAACAGGAAGTCGGCCATTTTGAACATTCTGAATTAATCACGTAATTTTGGAGCAATATGTGCCATTCCTTCGAGAATTAATACGGCCCGAACCGTAACGTGCACCCAGGTGTGTTATACATCAAAATGTGCGTCTCCATCCTGCGACTACACGCATTACTTTTCTCTCCTTTACCATAATTGGTGAAAATTAGCCCCGCCCCTTCTTCTGATTGGTTGTCCCTATTTCCTGCTATAACTTTTGAATGGTTTGACATAGAGAGTCGTGGGTGGTGTCATCAGATTCTGTATGGAGTCCTTGAGCTTCATTGGCCTGAATTAGCCTCGCCCCTTCTTCTGATTGGTTGTCCCTATTTTCTGCTATAACTTTTGAATGGTTTGACATAGGAAGTCGTGGGTGGTGTCATTTCTGATATGCTTATGGGGGGCGGTGGCTGTGAGTGCTAGGGCCCGTTCATTGCTGCTTGCAGCTTTAATTATTATTGTATTCATTATTATTTTATTATTATATCATTTTAGTATATATTTATTTTAAGATCATCACTCAACTACAGTCCTGCAGAAACTCTTCATTCAGATGGACAACGTTCTTATCGGCAGCGTTCCCTGATGCAAGTGGGTTTTACTTTAATAAATAGGACAAAAGAAGCTACTGGACTTTTGACTTTTAAAGTTTTGCAGAGAGGACCAGCTCAGTCCACCGATACCTCGATACCGAGGGCCGTGTGCAGGATGTGAGAAGGTGGCGGTCCAGGTTCAGGAAACAGATCTGGGTTGTTCATCTCGCTCTCCGGTGGAGGAGTCAGTCTTCTCCTTTCTCTTGTTTCCTTCTCCTCCACCTTGGAAAGGGTTGCAGTTTTCTCATGAAACAGTATTGTCTCTGTCCTAGCATGCAACAGAGAGAGACATATCCCCTTATTTTAATTTGGTAGCTTTTGGTAAACCAAAGTTTTGGGAAAAAAAACTGCAGTCAATTTAGCATTTACATTTACTTTTAAAAGCCAAAATGTTTCATATTCAATTGAATTTGTCACTGAGGACCAACACATTCCTAGAAAGAGAATAAACGCGTTGGGGTTTCCATGGGAAAGCAGGCGTGAACCCTCCTGCCGTCTGGGGTCAACAACGACGTGTCCACCATGTTTCACGTTTGTTTCTCGTCTTGGAATGTGGTGACATTAGAACAAAATGAACCATTTTCTTTTCTCTATATTTTGATCAAAGCTGTACACTAACAGGGTCAAAATGTCGCCTGTGGGTTATTTTTAACCCGGCGGTTAGAATCACAGTCAGAGCTAGTTATACACGACAAACAGAGAGAGAGAGAGAGAGAGAGAGAGAGAGAGAGAGAGAGAGAGAGAGCGCTACTGACTTACCTCAGAAAAACCACAACATTCAATTTGATGCTATTTGATTTGATGGTTACTGTAGGTGTGACAACAGGACTAAGGATTAGTCGTAACATCAACTACAACTAAACTTCCCTAAATGGGTTTGTGGCTGTGTTTACATTGTTTCTAGAATTATAGCGTGCATAACTAGGTCTTAGAGAGAGATACAGGAAATACACTTAAAGGGGATCTATTATGGCATCTAATACCTATTTTAAACAGGCCTTGAATGTCTTAAAAACAAGCTTTTAATTGTTTTTGCTAAATAAATTAGAAATTCAGCCTCTGAGCCATGTCTTTATCTTCCCATTCTCTAACCTCATTATCTATGCAGGATTCTGAGTGGGCGGGGCTATGATAATGAGGCTCTGTGCTGATTGGCTGCCTGAATGACGCGATACACCGCTACGAAAAAATGGCGGAAGCTCCGGCCGGCGGAGTTAGTTGTGGGCGTGGTTTCACGCATCGGAGGCCAAACTATGTAAATCACTCCTGTCGTTACGTAATGACGGGAGCAGAATCTGAACGGCTCGTAGATCCACATCAGACTGGACGGCTCATCAGGGCGGCTGTACAGACACTGCAGAATTTGGTTGCTTTCCTCCTTCTCTGAGTTGGCAGGCTGAGGGGAGACCACTTTATATATGTTAAAGCAAGAAAAAACATGTTTTTCATAATAGGTCCCCTTTAACAAAGAAAGCTGTTGGCAACAAACGAGACAAATCTACTCTCATAAACCGACAACATCCTCGTCTGGAGACGAAAATGCCAGGAAAGACAAATCCCCAAATCAAGAACATTGAGCCGCTGGTTGGATGTTGGATGTTGGACCTGGCGTCTGCGGGTTCTCCAGGTACCACCGGAGAGCCAAACATCTGGCACCACTGTGAGTCTGATGGTGACAACCTAAAACTTTCTACACACACGAAAAGATTCATGTGTGAATATTTATTCATTTTTATAATGGTCATGTTATGTAATTGACAGTAACAAACACACACACACACCATGCACTCAAGTACGCACATTAAATCATTCTAACAGTGATGTAATGTAAACACAAATATCCTGATGTTCAGGTGTTAAAGTTGACAGATCCACCTTGTGCCTTTAGTAATGATAATAAACGTGTATATGTTACGGTTAATGTAGAAAAATGGCTATTTTGCAAAATAGCCGGCTAATGTGCAAAATAACCGTCAGGGCGGCTAATGTAGAAAAACGGCAGTAGCCGGTTAATGCTGTGGATGTGTCAGACCCGACACTTTTTCGGGGAGTGTAACTAGGGGTGGGTTAAATGATATATATGTGTAGGAACGATTATCGATACATAAATCCAAGTATCGATTTAAAAAAATAAATAATTTTTTTTTTTTTTTTTTTAATCCCGATTTTTTTCCCCCCGTTTTATCACCCAGTGCTCCTTGCTAAGTCAGTCCTGGGAATTGCTCCCTCTACCAACCCTGGGAGGCCCTGCACTGAGCTCAAGTCTCCTCCTTAACCTGAGGAGTGAGCAGGCCGCTTCTTTCCACCAGTCAGGGTGAGGCTTCTCTGGCCGGACATAGCGATGGAAGGATCACCTTATTCCATTATTGTAATTAGAATATCGATATCGTATCGGAAATCGTATCGTCTTGGGACCTAGTGTATCGGAATCGTATTGTATCGGGAGGTCAGTGATGATACCCAGCTCTAAGTGTAACGTTAGGCTTCTTCAACAGCCATAAATAGCCTTGTCGATTCGCGATTCGGGTTTAGGAGCTTCACCTTCCATGAGAGAGACGAGTGAGACTTCCATGAGAGGTGGCAAAGAGAAGGTGGGAATAGATCTTTCTTCACAAAGACTGTCACACTGGATATTTTTGCGAGTACATTTCCCAGACCTATAAGGCTGGTAGAGGTGAGTGCACTCCACTGCGCTTTCCCACCTCGGTGGCAACGCTCTATTCTGGGGTGCCAATGACGTGATCTGTAGTTTGCATTATTCGTTTTCGAATACTCAATTGAGGAATATACTGCATGGGATTTGGACTCAGAATAATTGCTATAATTGCCACGGCATGCTCCGGTCAGCTCGAGACAATTGTCTCGAGCTGACCAGGGCATTGAGACTGGAGAGATGATTAAAAATGTGATGTCCGCGCACCATGAGTTTAAAAATGTATATACTTTGCAAAATAGCCGTTTTTCTACATTAGCCGCCCTAACGGTTATTTTGCATATTAGCTGGCTAATTTACACATTCACCGTTTGGCCGGCTATTTTACATATTCACCGCCCTGCCGGTTATTTTGCAGATTAGCCTTCTACATTAACCGTAACACATACACTAAATGAATCAATTGCAAAAAAGTGTGATATGATAAAAACGAGTGGCGTCCACTGACTGATGTCACTCACATTCATGAAGTGTCTGATGGGTGACGAGTTGTTTCCACACGCAAAATACAGTCTGACCTATAAAGTTCAATGAAGTTGCTTTATCTTTGATATCTAGCAGGGGTGATGGAGTATACAGGAAGTTACAACCACGTGAGGCAGGACTGCAGGAGGGTCAGACCAGAACCCAAACCATCTTCTCCCTCCACCAGGCCTTTGTCATGGGTGGATTGCGTTGCCTTGTTGAAAAAGGCACCTGTCGGTTTGTTCCTCGAAAAGTTGGCATCTTGAAAGCGGAACATTTTGTTCCAACGGCTCATTGGCTTTTCTATCCATCCATGACTGCGTTTCCATGCATCAATAAACCTTTTAAAACCCGAATATTAGCAATAACCCGGTTTTGCACGGCCATGTAAACACCAATAACCCTTTTGAATAACCCGAATTTGCTCATATTCAGGTTTTTAAAAACCCCAATATGACCCCTGGGTTTCTCCTTTTAAAACCCGAATATTCGGTCATATAAACGCCAAACGGGATATCCCCATCAAAAGGAACAGGAATTAGTTTTCTGCTCATGTTCTGTTCACAAGGAATCCTGGTCTTTTGAGTCCAGGAAGTTCTTCTAAACACGGAGAAACCAAGACCAGGAGGAGACTAATCACTTCATAAATGTAATGAAGGATATGAACATTTCTGCATTTGTAGACGGTAGAAAGTACCGGGATAGAAGATTTACAAGAAGGTGAGAGAAAAGTTGCGTGAAGCAGCATTTGTTTTGAATTTGGATACAGGAAGAAGAAGCTGAAATGACGGTAATTTCGTCATGACGTTCTCCGTGCGTCGCTGGTTTGATCCAGATATCCCAAATGATTAATCACCATGTATACAGGGATAACCCTGTTTGCTCACGCATGGAAACGGAATATTCCCAATGTTTCAGTAACCGGAATATTGAGAGCCAGAATTTTACCAGACAGTCATCTTGGGGGCCGGACCCTCAAATAAAAATTAAATAAAAATCTAATTTTGGCATAGTATTATTATTTGATGTTTATTGTTTATATTTATTTTCCATTTCTTTACAAAACTGTAGGCATTTTTAGCCTTTATAAGTCAGTCTCCTATCACCTAAACCAGTGGTTCTCAAATGGGGGTACGTACCCCTGGGGGTACGTGAAGGCAGTCCAGGGGGTACGTGAGATTTTAAAATATACATATATTGAAAAAGTAGCATCCATGCAAAAATCCTTTAAAAATAATTATTTCATAAATAATTGAGGAAAATATAAGTCTAAATTCATAAAATGAATTTTATCTTAAGGAGTAGACTATTATTATCCTAAAACCGCATAGTATCCCCCACACCAGGATAGTTCCACCTAACCTGTCAATCACCTGGCTTCACCTGTCAATCACTTGGACCAACGATGGAGTCGTAGTTGAAGCGTAGCAGCAATATTTTTATGTTTAATAAATCAGTTACTGATGGCACAGTGCTCTGTTTTAGGTCTTTTTTTTTACAACCAAAAGTGCTTTGTGCTGGTTAGGGGGTACTTGGCTGAAAAAATATTTCACAGGGGCTACATCACTGAAAAAAGGTTGAGGACCACTGGTCTAAACCACAGTCATCCACCAGGAGTGATAGAGATATTTTGCCTCAACAAGGTAAAATGGCTCTCAAAGGCCATGAAACGAAAAGTTGATGTGGAAATCAGATCCTTTAACGATGACTGGACAGAAAAGTTTACATTTATCATGCCAACCTTCCAAAATGCGTCACCTGTTTGCCTCATTTGCAACGAAACTGTTGCTGTTGCAAAAGAATATAACCTGCGCCATCACCACAACACTAAACATACAAACTTCAAGGATTCATACCCTGAGCTGTCAAAGTATGGAGCCAAATCAAGGCCAAAAGTTTTGCTAATTTGAAAATAAAATTTGAACCTGAAAATTCTTTTTTACAGTTTCAATTTTTTTTTTTTTCGGTATCAGATCTTTTTTTCAGTTTCAGAACTTTTTATTTCAGTTTCAAATTTTTTTTTCAGTTTCAGATCTTTTTTTTTCAGTTTCACTTCTTTTTTTTCAGTTTCAAATCTTTTTTTTTTCAGTTTCAATTTTTTTTTTCAGTTTCAGACTTTTGGCCCCGATGTGGCGTAGGGGGCGTGGCATCAACTGAGAGGGGCGTGGCATCATGAGTGACAGCAGAACAGAGAAGGTGGGGGACGTTCCTCAGTCATGTTGCCTTCAGGAAACGTAGGTTGCAGAAGTTATCAGTAGAAGTATTCAACACTGTATATACACCATATTCACGTGATTGGCAGTGGAAAAAAAATGATACTAGTGACACATTTCTGTTTAAAAAGCTGTTTTAGACCGTACTTGGTAGTATGTGGAAGTGGGAAATGTCAAACTTTAAAGTGTGGCTGTTGAACTGTACAGTCTGTACAAAACCAATATTTTATTTTCAAATTAGCAAAACTTTTGGCCTTGATTTGGCTCCATATCAAAGGCCCATCAGAGAAGAATCCAGTGATGGTTCTTGGTGCAGTCGCTTCCACTTGCACCCTCGTCCTTTACACACCAGTATTCCTCCAGATTCCTTAATTTGTTTAATAAAATTGGCCACTGTTGAAGGAAAAATATGCCAATCCCTTCCAAGGTTTCTCTCAGGAGCATTGTTTTTAACATGTCAGCCTACTTTTGTTTCTCAACAACCCACAAACACTGTTTCCATCCAGTCATCATTAAAACCACTAGTTTTCATCATCTGAAAGTGCCTTGCAGACCTGATGTTTAAAAGCGGATGTAAGAAATAAAATTAAGTTGATGAGGAAAAACAATGAAAATATCTTGGATCTGTGAAGATATAGAAGTGTATGGAAGAGTATTAGGGCCATGCAGGAGAAAAAATATTTGAGAGGGGAAGATTTTTTTTATTGTGCACGCCGATAAAAAAGTCGAAATGTTGAGAAAAAATGTTGAAATGTCGAGATTAATGTTGAAATACAATTTCAAGAATAAAGTCGAAATTTTGTGAAAAAAGTCGAAATTTCGAGAATAAAGTTGAAATACAATTTGGTGAATAAAGTGGAAATGTCTCCTCTGGTCCATTCAATCCAGTTAGCAGAGCGACTGACAGCTCTGCAGCAGCAGCTGTAACTAGAGAAAAAAAGTCGAAATGTCGAGAAAAAAGTCGAAATGTCGAGATTAATGTTGAAATACAATTTCAAGAATAAAGTCATAATTTCGCTTTTTTTCCTCAACATTTAAACTTTATTCACGAAATGTTGAATTTTTTCTCGACATTTCAACTTTTTTCTCAAAATTGTACTTCAACTTTAATCTTGACATTTCGACTTTTTTCTCGAAGTGCATAATGAAAAAAAAAATCTTCCTCCTCTAAAATATTATTTTTATTTTTATCCTGCCCTAATACCTAATACTCTTCCGTAGAAGTGAGTGTGTAAGATTCACCGTTTTCTTTTCATTTGGGTGTTTTCCATGTCATTCCAACCTTTCCTGACAGTAAAAATGATTTAATTGAAATCGCCCTGCAGGACAACATTCAGCAGGAGAGCCGCGAGGTTACGGCTTTATAAACCTGGAGACAGCGTTTGCCCACCAATCGCAGGCACTCACCGTGTAAGGTCACCTTTGGCATCTGGGCTGTGACTCATTCATCAGCAGAGGAAAAGGTTAGGCTTCTGCCAGAGCGCACATCACGCATGATCATCCTTTACTCGGGGCTGAACGCGAGGCATCCCATCCAGTATTTTGGTCAGCACGCCTCATCTGGTCCCTGTGTGAGTGTGTCACATCTGGGTTTTCAGCCACGTTGGCGTCGCACAAGAACATAATGTGACCCACTGACTTGATATTCTAAATCCACATTTGCACTCTTGACACATTAACTGCGGGATTTTTGAATATCCGCATGAAAGTAGATCCATTTTCACCCCCAACACACACACACACACACACTCACACACACACCTTGAGCGTCTGTGTCAGATGAGCCGGGATCACAGAGAGCACTTCATGTTTCTGTGTGCTGCATCAGACAGCAGCAAATCTCAGATGACAGAAAGGCACGGAGGAAATAAGCCCATAAAACATTAAACAGAAGCTTCCCTGGAGGAGTGTTATTCATATAAACGTATCTCCAGCCAAAGACTTATCAAGTGTGGCACATATGCTGCAGTGTTTTGATTGGCTACTTCAGACCTACAGTATGCAGAAGACTCAATCACACTGCAAAAACTCAAAATTTGTCTTATTTCTAGTTAAAATGTCTCATTTTTAGCCAAAAAAATCTCATTACATTTAAAACAAGACTCATCACTGGAAAAAAGAACAATTTTCACCTGTTTCAAGTAGATTTTCACTTAAAATAAGTAGAAAAATCTGCCAGTGGGACAAGATTTTTTTGCTTGTAATGAGAAGATAAATCTTGTCCCACTGGCAGATTCTTCTACTTATTTGAAGTGAACATTTACTTGAAACAGGTGAAAATTGTCAAATAACAAGTTATTTTTCTGGTAATGGCTCTTGTTTTAAGTGTAATGACTAAAAATGAGACATTTTAACTAGAAATAAGACATATTCCTGGTAAGATTTAGATTTTTTGCAGTGCACAGACACGCTGGAGCAGGCTCTCAGGGGCAGCCAGCCGTACGGAGGGAAGAGCTCGGACCAATTGATTCGCACCGACGTCTTATCGGCCTCCCAGTAAAGCACCGTGCTAAACAGTCCCCACATTACCATTTTGCTCCCACCGTGAAGAAGAATTGGCAAAGTCACACCTACAGTAAACGTGACATCATTACGCCCCAAAACCTGGGGAAAAAAAGTCCACAAAAAAGGGGAATCAGAAATATAATGAGAGGTGCGGTTTAATGGAAAAGAGGGAAATGAGGAGTCTCACAGCAGAGGGAGGGGGTGGGAGAATCTGTGACAGAAAATGTAAATCCGCATTTAATGCCTTGGTCTCCAATGATATCCACGCAGCATCAAAGAGCCCCCTTCTCTGGAAAATCAAGAAAGCAAAGCATTCAGAGGATTACTCTCCTCCAATCACAGCGCTGCCTCCCCACGCCGAGAGAGAGGGAAGACTGAAGGAAGAAAGGGATGGAAGAGGAGGAGGAGGAACGGGAGGAAAAGAAAGTGTTGCTGAAGGGAGTGAGTGCTTTATTAGGACCAGACAGGAGAAAAATAAAAATAATATTTTAGAGGAGGAAGATTTTTTTTTCATTATGCACTTGGAGAAAAAAGTCGAAATGTTGAGAAAAAAGTCAAAATTTGATGACGATATTGATTTGAAACACATATCACACATATGCAGTTGCATAACTTCAGAAACGTACCCTTAACGTTCCACTCCAAGGATGTTAGTTAGTTACCGTAGTTAGTTTGCCAATCTAACTAACTAGATTGGCAGTTAACTGACTAGATTAGTTAGTTAACTAACTAACACAGTTAGTTAGTTAGTTAGTTACGGCTGCTGCTGCAGAGCTGTCAGTGGCTCTGCTAACTGGATTTGATGGAGAGGAGACATTTCCACTTTTCACCAAATTGTATTTCAACTTTATTCTCGAAATTTCGCCTTTTTTCACGAAATTTCAACTTTATTCTTCAAATTGTATTTCAACATTAATCTCGACATTTCAACTTTTTTCTCGACATTTCGACTTTTTTCTCAAAATTGTATTTCAACATTAATCTCGACATTTCAACATTTTTTCTCAACATTTCGACTCTTTTTTCGAAGTGCACAATAAAAAAAAATCTTCCCCTTTCAAATATTTTTGTAACAAACGTGCAGATCATGAAATGATGGACAAGAGGGTTAGAAAATAGGCCCTTTAATGGAGCATGGAGCGTTTTGGGCCGTTAGAACTTCTGGAGAAACTCCACGCGAGCAGCAAACTCAGGCGAGGAGACGTGACCCCATGACCCGCTCAAGATTACAAGATCCGGCTCATTCTGGATCCGTGTGGACGTGTGATGGAAAACAGAACCACTTCTTCAGCACTTGAATAGGCTTGTGTTGAAAAAAATCGATTTTCCGATTCTAAATCGATTCTCATATTAATTCATAAAATCGATTTGTATGTCTAAAGATCCATTTTTTTTCATCATTACCTTACAACTTTTGGTATTTTTTTGTTTATGTCAAAAAAAGGAATGTTTTGTTGGACACCAGAATAACTGGTGCCATGTTTTTGCCTTTAAATATGTTTAAAGGTATGAAAACATTAAAGTATATTTCATTACTTTATATACTGTCTTTGCATAAAATGCTAAAAACCAAATTCTCAAAAATTAAAAACCTAAATAGACATTCGTCCTCTGTTTGCTGCCCTGGATGTGTTATGGTAATTCTGCCCCACGATGTTTCTGAAAGCAGTTCTATCAGCATTCAGGGAGGTGATTGGTCCTTACAGCATCATTAGCTGCCAATACTTGCTGTTGAATCTTAATATAGTATTCATATACTAGTCATATAATTCATGCAACAGCTCAAAGAATAGTTTTAATAACACTAACCCAAATTGATATCGGAATCGGATCGAATCAAATCCTGATAATCGATTCTGAATCTTAGGAATCGGAATGGAATGGATTCTTTCATTTGAATGGATCTCCAGCCCTGACTTCAAGGCAGATATTTGAATGTCTGAGATGAAAACCTCCAACAAAGCACCACGCTGTCAACGCTGTAACACCAATCTACAAAACACACACACAAAAACACCACAGGGGGAAAAAGCAGATGGTGTTGAGTTGAGTGGGTGATTCCATTTTATTTAATACTTGGGAAAATTGCATAAACTCGCTAAAGAAAAGCGCGGCATACGTCTCCTTAATACTATACCGTCATTTCTTCTCAGGGCAGCGTGAAATAATCTGGCAGCGTCACATGCTGAGTGGCACAGTGTTGGAGTTTTAACATCCTGGGAGCATTATTTTCCTAATTTCTTACATTTACACATGACTGAGACTTGATCACAGGCTGCTAATGGTCTGGCAGAGATATCAGATTCCAATCCCAGGGCTTTCTGCTCCATTTACACCCTGCATTAATGTGCTCTTCCTCACGCTGCCGTGACACGCACACCAAGACAGCACCTTAATGAAAGGTGGATTTGTACTCTGTAAACGTAAATCCAGTTCTTTTAAATAAATCTTACAAATGCAAAGCGTAAATAACAGTTGCAATTAAAGAAGCCACAGAAGGCTGCAACGTCTTAGCATTTAGCCGCTGCAGTGAGTGCTCTCAGCGCCCTCGTCTCCACATCTCTACCATGGGGATGGTTTCTAGATCCAATAATCAGACCAAAATAATCCTGACGGCATCACGACTATATTTTCTCCGAGGTAGATCTTAGGTGTCGTGTGTAATTTCGTCAATTGCAGGATATGAATAAGCTTGACTAAATGTTAATTCTCACAGGATGATGCAAACTCAAGCAAGGATGTGTCAATTATTTCAGCTTGATAAAGAAACAAAACAAAACAACTCTTATCCCCAGGCGTTATAACTCCAGCGTTACATAATTGATGTAGTAGAGGAAAGACTGGAGCAACAGCGAGGACTTCTAGGGTTCAGTCGGAGGCTGGAAGTGAACACATCTGCTACGACACCACCGTCCTGGGTGGAATTACTCCTCCAATGGTGTTTTTCTGTCATTTTGGAAAAGTGTTCAGTTCATTTAGAATAATACTTTGCATTAGGGCTGAAACGATTCCTCGAATAATTTGAGTAATTCGATTACAAAAAATGATCGAGGAATTTTCTCTGCCTCGAGGAATCGTTTAATTTTGCAGCTCAAAGCAGGTATTTCGCCCAGACTACGTTTAATGCGGCACAACGCGCTGACGCCGCGCACGTAAAGGAAGAAGAAAGAGGCAGCAGATATGTTTGGTTTTTGTAACATGCCATGCTCAGGCATAGATATATATATATATCTAAATGAAAGTTCAATTGAAACACGTGGGAAAAACACCTAATCTTTTAAGTGATGTGTGTTATCAGGTGTAATGGCATTTTTAGGTTAGAAATAAGAACATTTCTTGGTAAGATCCTTAGTTTTTTGAGTGAAGGCAGTGATTTGGTCGACTGGTGTAAGTTCAGGGTTATTAAATGCACAGCCATGAACATACTGTATTATATAATTCAGTCTTAGTAATGTCAATTAACATCTAACATCTTATGTATATTTATAATTGCTCTTTAACTAAACAAAAATATGTTTTATCCGATTACTCGATTAATCGATGGAATTTTCAGTAGAATACTCGATTACTAAAATATTCGATAGCTGCAGCTCTACTTTGCATGGTGGGGCACGTGTGGATATAGAAGAGTATTAGGCCAGGCAGGAGAAAAATAAAAATAATATTAGAGGAGGAAGATTTTCTTTTTCATCATGCACTTTGAGAAAAAAGTCGAAATGTCGAGAAAAAAGTTGAAATGTCAATGTCGACATTTCCACTTTTTTCTCGAAGTGCACATTAAAAAAAATCTTCCCCTCTTAAATATAATTTCTCCTGCCTGGCCCTTAAGGCTGAATTCTGGTTCTGCGTTAAACCCACACCGTAGGGTACGCGCAGAGGTGTCAAAAGTATTCACATTCATTACTACATTCAAAACTACTTAAAGTATAAAAGTAAAAGTAATGTACAGTAAAGGGGGAAAAAAGCCATTGAAAATGAATGTATCTTAGTATAATGTAAATATATTAAAGAAGCATAAATGTGTACTATTGAGCATTAACATGTGTTTCAGAGAGCAGCAGATATAATGACTAGTTGCCTATAAGTATTGTAATGGTGCAAAAAGTCAAACTTCAGAGGCGTGTTATCATTTATCCTAACCTTTATTGGAATGTACATCCAAGTTTAGTTGCAGGAATCTGAGGGAACGGATGTAAGAACAAAACTGGACAAGAACATCTGAAACAACCACAACCAAATTCCCTCTATCCGGATGGAGCAATTTAACTGGATAGTTTTTTTTTAAAGGCCGAAATGAAATAGAGTAACGAGGCTGTTTTTAAAATGTAAGGAGTAAAAAGTACAGATAATTGCGTGAAAATGTAAGGAGTAAAAGTAAAAAGCCGTCTGAAAAATAATTACTCCAGTGAAGTATAGATAACCAAAATTTCTACTTAAGTAAGGTAACGAAGTATTTGTACTTTGTTACTTGACATCTCTGGGTACGCGGCTACGCCGGAGTCTCTCCGTAGCCTACGCCGTAGCCTGACGTGCACCTCCCAAAAAATTGAACTACGCGTCGAGGCGACGCAGACCCAACGCAGACCGAGAGGGCTGGGATTGGTTTACTTGGTAGCAACGCATTTCCGGTTCTGGTTCGTGAAGCAGTCGTGAACTTTCAGAGCTCTTTTCTTCGTGTGTGTGTGATTTTTTTTGTTTTGGTTGTTTTGTTTTTTTGCACAATAGTTGTCCTTATCTCTTTGATTCACTGTGAACGGAAAAACCAGAAGCTAATCAAAGTAACAACTACAACTTTGGGGGGGTACTGCACCTCGGAGAAATGGAGTGATGGAGAAGTCCGAAGGGTTCACGACGGCGTCACGGCAACGGCCTAGGCTCTGCGTTGGTTTAACGCAGAACTTTAAATCAGGCTTTACTCGTCAAATGGTCTTTTTCTGTCATTTTGGAAAAGTGTTCAGTTCATTTAGAATAATACTGCATGGTGGGGCACGTGTGGATACGGAAGAGTATTAGGGCCAGGCAGGAGAAGAATAAAAATAATATTTTAGAGGAGGAAATTTTATTTCATTATGCACTTCGAGAAAAAAGTCGAAATGTTGAGAAAAAATTCAAAATGTCGAGATAAATGTTGAAATGCAAGTTCGAGAAAAAAGTCGAAATGGATTTTAACTTTATTCTCCAAATTTTGACTTTATTCTTGAAATTGTACTTCAACATTATTCTCGACATTTCTTTTTTTGTGATCAATTTTTATTAAGAATCTCATGGTAACAAGATGATCATAGTACTGTCATAAATGGCATAGAGAGTGGACGCAGTACGGTCAGAGATTCTCTCTTTAAAAAAAAAAAAAATAGAAGTAAAAATAAAACACAACAAAACAGAAGAACTACAGTAACAATAATAAAACAGAAAAAAAAACACAGTAGAAGATAAACAATTCATGACTACCCCAACCCTTCCCCCTATTACCCAGGAATCCCAGTATCTCTACAATCCATCAACATTAAGATATCAATGACACATAACAATACTAATTTCCTCCCCCATTCACGACATTTCGACTTTTTTATCGAAATTGTATTTCAACATTAATCTCGACATTTCCACTTTTTTCCTCGACATTTCCACTTTTTTCTCAAAGTGCACAGTCAAAAAATTTTTTTTCTCCTGCCTGGCCCTAATACTCTCCCGTATGGGGATGATGTGTGCAGAGCCGGGGTTTGGTTTCTTCCACCACGTCCTGAGCATGACAGACACCTGTACAGCAAACCTGGGCCTGGAGTGAGGGAGTGCTGCCCAGACCTCGGATCAAAACAGGAGCCACTGGGAAAAGAGGATTGCAGCGCTGCATTTGCAGATAATCTTCGGAGTGCGGCAGGGCAAAGAGAAAACTAGGAATTCTGTTGACAAAATGAAGGAGAAGGGGGGGAGAAAAAGAGCATCAGGGAAGCTTATCTCTGAAAGGCTCCTGCCACCCAACCAGGTCACATGAATAAAGAGGTTTAACCTAATTTCTCCCATGCATCGGCGCTCGGACCCTGCGTGAACCACGCCAAACCCCCGGCCAATGTGCCGCAAAGTAAATAATCCAGTTTTCCAACTTGCGGGAAAAAAAGAAAAAGAATAAACTAACATCTGGAGCTGTATGATAAAAGCCTTTGGTTGGGCCTTTTCAAATACAAAGGGGAGTTTTTTCTTGCCACTGTCTGGCTTAAGGTTTTTTTTTTATCACTAGGGGAGTTTTTACCTGCCATTGTTTATGTTATGTTTATGTAGTAATTGCTCGGGGCACTGCAAAAACTCAAAATCTTACCAGGAATATTTGTCTTATTTTTAGTTAAAATGTCTCATTTTTAGTCAAAAAATCTCATTACACTTAAAACAAGAGTAATTACCAGAAAAATAACTTGTTATTTGACAATTTCCACCTGTTTCAAGTACATTTTCACTTGAAATAAGTAGGAAAATCTGCCAGTGGGACAAGATTTATTTTCTCATTACAAGCAAAACAATCTTGTTTCAGATTTTTCTACTTATTTCAAGTGAAAATCTACTTGAAACAGGTGAAAATTGTTGTTTTTTCCAGTGATGAGTCTTGTTTTAAGTGTAATGAGATTTTTTTTTTACTAAAAATTTGACATTTTAACTAGAAATAAGACAAATATTCTTGTTAAGATTTTAGAATTTTTGCAGTGGGGTCATGTTCTGGGTCTCTGGAAAGATCCTAGAGACAACTTCTGTTGTAATACACGCTATGTAAATAAAATTGAATTGAAATTGAAAATACAGCTTCTTCTGTTGCCGTCTCCCACGATGCACCTTAAAACTGCTCATTCACTAACAGGGAAGCCCCTGGGCTTTAGTGGCACTAACCAGGGGGCCCGGGGGGTCAGGAGGAGCGCGTGGGGTCAGGGGGAGCGCCGGCCTCTGAACTGGGTTATTTCCATCTTGAGTAGTGACTCATCACCAGGAAAATGATGGCAGAAGTAAAACCAGCTCTGATGTTCGTTTAGACAAATGTCACACTGCCCCCTGCTGGAGGAAACGTGACGGCGTCGTGGTGTTCACAGACAAAAGCCACGTCCCACATAGCTGGGACCAGAGGTGTCTTCAGTATTCACATTCATTACTCAGGTAGAAGTATAGATACTAGAGTATAAAAATACTCCTGTAGAAGTTGAAGTATCAACTCAAGTTTTTTACTCAAGTAAAAGTATAAAAGTACTGGTTTCAAAACTACTTAAAGTATAAAAGTAAAAGTAAGTTAAGGGGGAAAAAGCCATTAAGGACAAAAGCCATTGAAAATGAATGCATCTTAGTATAATGCAAATATATTAAAGAAGCATATATGTGTACTATTGAGCATTAACATGTGTTTCAGAGAGCAGCAGATATGATGACTAGTTGCCTATAAGTATTGTAATGGTGCAAAAAGTCAAACTTCAGAGGCATGTTATCATTTATCCTAACCTTTATTGGAATGTACATCCAAGTTTAGTTGCAGGAATCTGAGGGAACGGATGTAAGAACAAAACTGGACAAGAACATCTGAAACAACCACAACCAAATTCACTCTATCCGGATGGAGCAATTTAACTGGATAGTTTTTTTTAAAGGCCGAAATGAAATAGAGTAACGAGGCTGTTTTTAAAATGTAAGGAGTAAAAAGTACAGATAATTGCGTGAAAATGTAAGGAGTAAAAGTAAAAAGTCGTCTGAAAAATAATTAGTGAAGTATAGATAACCAAAATTTCTACTTAAGTAAGGTAACAAAGTATTTGTACTTCGTTACTTGACCCCTCTGGCTGGGACCTAGTAAAAATGTGAAGAAAAAAGAAATAACATGACTCAAAACAGAACAAATGATTCTTGAGATCTGCTGCAACACAGACTCATTGACGAGTCTCTTCCTGCTCACAGCAAGAAACCTCTAGAATGAGACCATGAAGGGACCAAATCACCAGATATTCAGCAGTGTTGTGCAAGTTCATACTTCTCATGAACTAGTTCAAAGTTCAGTTCACATAGTTTACAAATGTACAGTTCATGTTCATAGTTCACTATTTTCATTTTGAACTAGTTCAAATTCAGTTCATTTCAATATTTTTAGGTGAGAAGTACAAATGAAACACCCCCCTATCCTAAAACTGTTCACCGTATACCAGTGGTCTTCAGCCCTGGTCGTCAGGACCCTGTCCTGCATGTTTTAGATATTTCCCCTCAGAACCCTGATAAAAATGACTGAGTCATTAACAGACTTGTGCAGACCTGGATGACAAGCTGATGACGGCCATTAATTAGAATCAGGTGTGATGATGCAAGGAAACATCTAAAACAGGGGTCGGCAAACCCGCGGCTCTAGAGCTGCATGCGGCTCTTTAGCGCCGCCCTGGTGGCTCCCTGGAGCTTTTTCAAAAATGTTTGACCTTTTTTTTTCAGTTTTTTCTTCTTTTTTTGCCCCCTTTTTTCTCTTTTTTTTCCTCTTTTTTTCCCCTTTTCTTCTTTTTTTTCTTCCTTTTTCCCTTCCTTTGTAATCTCGACATTTTGACTTTTTTCTCGAAATTTGGACTTTTTTCTCATTTCCAGTTTTTTCTCAAAATTTCCACTTTTTAGGGGCACGGTGGCGCAGCAGGTAGTGCAGCCGTCTCACAGCTAGAAGGTCCTGGGTTCGATTCCCGCCGGGGACGCTGTGGGCGCTGAAGTGCGTGTTAGTTCCCCCATGACTTCAGTGCCCACACCATGGGTGGGGTTGGAGAAAGGGCCTTTCTGTGTGGAGTTTGCATGTTCTCCCCGTGTTCCCCTGGGTAGCTAGTGTGAGCTACCCTCACAAAAACATGCAACAGTCCTGGGCTACACATGCCCCCTCTGGCCAACCGGGGCGCCAGATGGGGTAGGGAGGATCTGGCCGGAATAACGTGATCCTTCCACGCGCTACGTCCGGCCGGAGAATCCTCACCCTGTCTGGTGAAAAGAAGCGGTCCATCACTCCTCAGGATAAGAAGGAGACCTGAGCTCAGTGCAGGGCCCTCCCTGGGTTGGCAGAGGAGAGCAATGTCCAGGACTGTTACTTAGGTATGAGCACTGGGTGATGAAATGGGTAAAAAATCGGGGATAAAAAAAAATATTAAAAAAAAAAAAAAAATAAAAAAAAAATTTCCACTTTTTTTCTCGAAGTGCATAATGGAAAAAAAATCTTCCCCCAGTTCTAACTAATATAGAAACATGCAGCATGTGTTGTCTTCATTCTAAGGCTGATACAAGACATTTTGCGGCTCCAGACATATTCGTTTTTTGTGTTTTTGGTCCAACATGGCTCTTTCAACATTTGGGTTGCCGACCCATGATCTAAAACATGCAGGACAGGAGGTCCTGAGGACCAGGGTTGAAGACCCTGCTGTATATAATCATGTATTGTCCTGGTGGCTTTTCAACTTTACTCAGAGGCTGTAAATCTCCAACAACGTAGTCCATTATCAGTGTTTCTACCTGTTTCTGGGAAATCAGACCCCTGAAGGTACAGCAGGGACTGGGGTCGTTCGGGGCTGTTGGGTCTTCTTGGTCTTTCTGGGAACTTTTTCGATTGTTAAGGACTCGCAGCTAAAAGCAGTGCTTCGCTCGAAATTCACACGATTATTCCATGCCAGATCCTTATATGTATATATTTTAAATTTTATATTAACTTTAGTGACACCCTTTTCTCTTTATTTATCGTAGAAAAAGATTTGTATATTCAATAAGAATAAAACACGAGTTACCCTGCTAATAACTTTAATTCAAGTAATTTAGTAATTTTTTTCAGGGCTTTAAATAGCAACCATTTTAGTCACATATGCACCCAAAATGTAATCTGTGTAACTTCAAAATATTTGGGAGCAAAAAATGACTGTGGTGTGTGAGTGCACTGGGTCGGCTGCACTCCTGGCTGCGTCAAACAATGGGTCAGAAAAGACTTCACACTCTTGCAGTCATGTTTGTTGAAAAAAAAAACACGCTTCAGCATCTGAGTCACAACAGAGTGATTGACCCGTAGGCTACGGCTCGATTTAACGCGGAACCATAAATCAGCCTTCATTCGTAAAGACTGCACCGGGCTCGTGGAGTATTTTAAATGTGCGCGCCGCCCGCTGGTGAAATGAGAAGGAGGATTATTCCGTAATAATTGGACCTAAACAGTGAAGCTGAAACTCACATAATCTGAACAGTTCAAATTCCAGTTTGTGATCTGCAGAATGAACAAGTTCACGTTCAAGTTCTTTATTTGCAAATATGTTGCGTTCAGTTCAACGTTCTCACAGAAATGAACGTGTTCAATGAACGCGTTCATTTGAACTCGTTCATGCACAACACTGATATTCAGTCAAATCTGGGTCAAATCAAGGACTTGTGAAATTGAATAATGTTTTTCAGCATTAAATTGAGAACATATCATCAGGGAGAGATAATATTCTGGAGAAGTCTCTGTACGCACAGAACCAGGCCAGATCCTCAGATGTACAAGTGCTGTAATTAAAAGAAGACCTTAATAAAAGAACAGAAGCTCCACACCAGCAAACATCACCTTTTCTGAACTTCTGGGATCAAATTCAAAGCTACCGTGTCTTTGTCTTAGGTTGTACATTTCATCAGTTGAAAGATTTTATTGTGCATAAAAATATGAGTTTATAAGATGTGCAAATCGTCACAGACTGATGTCTGGATGAAGGGATGAATCATCAGCTGGGAGGAGAACTGGAGCTGGAAGACGTGAAGCGCCGGACCGGTTTACCTGCTCAGAGCATTTCATCACAGAGAAACGTAGAGATTGTATGACGGCTAACTTGCAGGAACCAACTGTCCCATGCTGACTATTTTAATCTTTAATTTTAATCTATCCCTATTTTAAACAGGCCTTGAATGTCTTAAAAACAAGCTTTTGATTGTTTTTGCTAAATAAATTATGAATTCAGCCTCTAAACCATGTCTTTATCTTCCCAGTCTCTAACCTCATTATCTATGCAGGATTCTGAGTGGGCGGGGCTATGATAATGAGGCTCTGTGCTGATTGGCTGCCTGAATGACGCGATACACCGCTACGAAAAAATGGTGGAAGCTCCGGCCGGTGGAGTTGTCGTGTCCTAACTCCATGCGATAGGAGCGAGTGTCAGCAACATAAACAATTCCATTGCTTTATTTTCTATTAGACTGTCCTAACTGGCCGCAGCGCGACGCGGCATTTTGAGCCAGTTGGAAGCGTTGTAGGAAACAGTCATGATGAGGAACGGCTGATCCAGTTAGTTGAAATGAGAAGTTATCTCTATGATTCCTCCTCATTTCACTACAGAAACCTCAATAAAGTGGCAGCTGCTGGAGGGAGATGGACAGAGAGCGTCCGATGTCACGCAGTGCTACGATAGTCGGACGCTCACATACAGTTACACGGTTTTATAGTTGTGGGCGTGGTTTGCATTTTGGTTACGTAACGACGGGAGCAGAATCTGAACAGCTCGTAGATCCACATCACACTGGACGGCTCACCCGGGCGGCTGTACAGACACTGCAGAATTTGGTTACTTTCCTCCTTCTCTGAGTTGGCAGGCTGAGGGGAAACCACTTTATATATGTTAAAGCAAGAGAAAACATGTTTTTCATAATAGGTCCCCTGTTTCCTGAGGGGTGGTCAGCGCTCAGAGCAGCAGCAGCACCAGAAGGAGGAGCTCATCCATCCCACCAGAGGACCTGGTGCAGATCTACGCTGCCAATCAAATCAATAGAAGCGCTTTTCATGCATGTATAAAATCCAACAAAGTGCTTTGGTTGGTTTAATTCACCGCACAAATCGGCACAGATTACTTTTGTAATACTGTATTTGACCCGGTCTTTGTACATTTTGACTGTATAGAAACGTAATTCTTGCCATTGTAAGAATGAGATGTACCTGCTGTACTCTACTGCCCTTACTGTTTAACAACTTTAGCTTTTTATTATTTTACCTCTTTTCTTATCTTATTTGTTATTTACTGTTTAATTGTGTCTTGCAGCTTTTAATGTTGATGTAAAGCACTTTCAATTACCTTGTGTTGAATTGTGCTATACTAATAAGCTTGCCTTGCGTTGCTTTTACATAAAACGTTAAAAAACATAAAACTTATTAATACTCCCCCTCCCCATGAGGAAAACACAGGAGCTAAAAGCTACAAGAAAGCAAGATAAGATAGGCTATCAGGTTAAAATACACACTAAAAGAGTTTAAAAGTAAAACATAAAATCCTAAAAGTAAGTCTAGAAAACAAATATTAATATATTTGCTAAAACAAATATAAGAACAACTTAAAACCGTAAGTCCTGGATTAAAACAACAAGAACAGCTAGTTAAAAAAAGGGTATAGAGGGTCTGCATTGACGTCACTTCCCCACTGGACCAGCCCCATTACTCACACTGAGTGGTAAAACATCAGCAAAAACAGCTGCAACTAGTGGAGAAGACGGGATAACAGCTGATTATGGGCTTAAATTAAAGGCAGTTGGACTTGACAGTGACCCGTACAGTTACCAAGAACCAGTGGTCCATGGACATTAATATTTGGTACAGTTACCAAGAACCAGTGGTCCATGGACATTAATATTTGGTACAGTTACCCCAAGAACCAGTGGTCCATGGACATTAATATTTGGTACAGGTACCAGGAACCAGTGGTGCATGGACATTAATATTTGGGCACAAATCCAGTTTCCTGATATTTATATGTACTTAATTTCTACGTTGGGGAAATACACGAGGCAAAGCTTGAAGGCTTACAAAAGTCTTCAAAATCCAACATTACCTGATACAAAATGGGAACCACAAATCCACGTTTCGGTGTCTGGAATCCAGTTGTTTCTGTGAATTGCAGCGATCCATTTGTCTCTTTTAAGCTTATTTTTCGGCAGTCTGTAAAACGATTAACTCAGATTTCTTGCTAAATCTATGAGTACAGTTGATCGCACAACAGCTCTTTCCCATTTTAGATGTTTTCCAGTTGCTCAAACTGAAAGTTTACGCTGCCACTCAGTCTTTCTGACACTCAGTGGGCGTAACCCGCTGTGAAGTCAAATCTGTGACATCTTGTGCATTCCCTCCATACAAGAAATACTAAAAGGAGTCAGCTAAAAGCCAATTTAAAGAGGTGAGTCTTGAGCTTGCTTTCTTTTTTTTTTCTTTTTTTTTTTACAATGACAAAAGACAGCATCAGTGTGTGTGTGTGTGTGTGTGTGTGTGTGCCGTGTTTGAGTGTAAATAAGGTGATGAAAATAGATACATAAATTGAGAATATTAATTCGAGAGTGAACAAATAATTATCATATAGAGTGGTGTAGCATGATATCATATAAATATAGCATAATAAATATAGTAATATCCTAATATAACATAATTTGTATAAAATATTATAACATATAACCAAATTATATCACCATACTATTATATCAATATAATACTATAGTTTAACATCCCAGGAGATTTCATAACTTAATATAATAATATGAAACAATATATCATGATAATGCCAGAAATAATTATTAAAGTTAGAATTGGTCATTTATGTTTTGAGCCTGCTTTCAAAAGCATCAACAGTCTCTAACCCTGAGGTTTTCCTTCAGGCTGTTCCTCAGACGTGGCCGTAGTAGTGAATTGATGCCTCACCGTGGGTTACGGTTCTGACTTTGGGAATGATTAAAAGGCCAGAGGACCTCAGGGTCCGCCAGAGTTTATAGGGTAAAAGCTGATCAGACAGATAAGAAGGACCGAGACCGTTAAGAGATTTAAAAACTAAAAAGAGAACCTTAAAATCTGCACATGAGTGGTGGTCTCACATGGGTGGAGACCACCTCAACCTGCTCGGGAGTACAAAGATTGAAGAACGCAAACGCAAACGAGCTCCAGTGCAGTGAGATAAATATAAACACCACAGAACGAAGCAGAATCACTCCAACATCGCCGTTTTATTTGGATCCTTTTCCAAGAAATTCCCCAATGTTTTGTTCACAGCCTCCACGGGCTTCCCCCGCGGTTTATTTCAAGGTTAGATGACATGAAAGGAATAGTATAATGATTGAAAAGATTCCGCAGTGTCGGATGCTCAGATAAGATTGTGGCCAAGTTTCAAATAATGAACGGCTTCGACTCAGACATGTTATACCGCAAGCGCTAGAAAAAACCTACTATAAATTAGTGCCAAAATAAAAATACAGACCTGGAAATGATTGTGTTCCTTAAATGTGTCGGGGTCAAAACCCACACATGCATTTACTCACAAGAGAAATGCTTTGGATGCCGGGAAGACGCTTCCCTGATTGGATGTGTAACAAATATAGATGTCCCAACGTCAGCTGAAGCGAGAACATGAACAGAATGGACAGATTGTCTGGTTGCAAAGCGTTAAAGCTGCCCTGATGCCTAAACGGCCGCCTCCCTTCTTCAGGGAACAGTTCCCAGCAGTCACTGAGGGGAAGGGGGGGGTTGGTCCCCCGGGGTCAGACGGGACCCGTGAGCGCCAGCAGCGGGCCAGAGTTCTGCTCTGGTTTCCTGTTCATGATGTCTGTGATGGAGCTGGGCAGTGTCTGGTTCAGCGTCTGGTTCTTGTCCCTGTGCGGGTCGTGCAGCAGTTCCACCAGCGCGCAGCGGGGCTTGGGACGCCTGCGCCTCAGCGCCCGTCTCTCCGCGCGGGTTTTGGGTGGGGGGAGGCCGTCGCAGATGCGGGAGCAGGCCGTGGTGATGCCGCAGAACGACGGGTCGTCCGAGTGCGATCCCTCGGAGCTGCCCTCCGACGGAGAGTCTCTGAACACGGGCTGGAGGAAGCGCTGCGCCAGCGGGCCGGGCCTGGTGACCACGGGACCCCCGTTGCACACCACCACGCCTCCGTTGCACCGCTTGGGAGCGGCTTGGAAAGAGGCTCTCAGAGTCTCTACTTTATCCAAGGGTTTCACCCGGCGACGCCTCCTCTGTGCAGAATACAAGAAGGGGAGAAACACAATGAAGAATCTGAAGGGAAAACTCCCATTGCAGAGCTAAGACTTCAACACACCTTTCTGTTGGCTGGACAGAGGCTTTGCGTCTCCTCTGCAAGCAGCGTATCTGGGCCTGTTGACCAAAGATTGACTTGGTTTTAAATCATTCAGAATATATACAGTAATCCCTTGTTTTTCACAGGGGTTACGTTCCAAAAAGAACCTGTGATAGGTGAAATCCGTGAAGTAGCAACTTAGTGGTAAAACATCAGCAAAAACAGCTGCAACTAGTGGAGAAGACGGGATAACAGCTGATTATCAGCTTAAATTAAAGGCAGTTGGACTTGACAGTGACGCGTACAGTTACCCCAAAAACCAGTGGTCCATGGACATTAATATTTGGTACAGTTACCAAGAACCAGTGGTCCATGGACATTAATATTTGGTACAGTTACCAAGAACCAGTGGTCCATGGACATTAATATTTGGTACAGTTACCAAGAACCAGTGGTCCATGGACATTAATATTTGGCCACGAATCCAGTTTCCTGATATTTATATGTACTTAATTTCTACGCCGGGGAAATACATGAAGCAAAGCTTGAAGGCTTACAAAAGTCTTGACGCTTGGTCCGACTTCAAGACAGGATTTGTTGGTGAAATTAAAGTGATGAGGACACCGAACTTTATGATTTGACCGTTTAACGTGATACAAAATGGGAACCGCAAATCCACGTTTCGGTGCCTGGAATCCAGTTGTTTCTGTGAATTGCAGTGATCCATTTGTCTCCCTTAAGCTCAATCACACAACAACTCTTTCCCATTTTAGATGTTTTCCAGTTGCTCAAACTGAAGGTTTACGCTGCCACTCAGTCTTTCTGCCTTCAGTGAGCGTAAGCCGCTGTGAAGTCCCATCTGTGACGTCATAAGCATTCCCTCTATTATTATAAAAGGCTTCAAATTGCTGAGATCAGCCCCGCCCCACCACGAACCGAGTAATTGGATTTGAACGGGAGAAAATGAAAAATGCTGCTGCATCCTGACTTTACTCTATAGCGTATTTTTCTCCTAAAAGTGCAGGTGTGTTTTTTCCAGAGAAGAACTTAGTTATGGGTCGTTGTTGTCGCTCTTTTTTCTTCTGGGCAAAAAGATTCTCATAAACCGACCGAGGTGCAGCTATGTGCCTGCGGTTGCCTGGTCATGTACTTCTCTCAATGACTATTGGAGGCAGATATTTGGTGTATTTTCCAAAATCTCCAACTATAGCACTTAGCTATCACACAGCCATCTTTGGTGCACCACCTCCGGGCTGTAAAGTCTCAAACTCACAAGTAAATGTAGTATTCCTGCTTATACGCAGACTTATACTTTTTAACTGGAAATCAAATGTCGCCCCGTCATTCCTGCAGATGTTGAGGGATGTACTATCTTTCTTACCGTTAGAGATACTGAGATACAAGATATGTAAAGCCTGCAAAAGCTTCACTTTGGCCTGGAGTCCATTTATAGAATTTGTGGAAAGTTTTCGCTGTCAATGAAGCATTGTATTTGTTTTTGTATCTAGGTATTTATTTATTTATTTTTGTTTATTAATTTCATTCCTGTCTAAGAGCCTTTGGGGTGGGGGGGATACTCGTTCTTTTCTATTTCTGCGTTTGTAAGCTTGATGTTTGTTAACGAAAAACTGCAAAATAAAGTAAAAAAAAGAAAACAAAAAAAAACCGAACATGCCACCATGGATTATATCTGAGACTGTAATGAACGATTCATCAAAGGTCCCGTTCTTGAGCTGCTCACTGAGGCCCCGTTTACACATAGCAATAACAGTGGCGTTTTCATGCGTTTTGGCCGTTCGTTTACACGAAAACGAAGCTCAAAGTCACCAAAAACTGATAATTTTGAAAACTCCGGCCAAAGTGGAAATTTGCAAAAACTCTGTCTTCACGTTTGCTTGTAAACGGAGGGAAACGGACATTTAGGCTTCAGAACGTCACATTATGCCACAGAAACATCACCACACTGCAAAACTCTAAATCTTAACAAGAATATTTGTCTTATTTCTAGATAAAATGTTTAATTTTTAGTCAAAAAAATCTCATTACACTTAAAAAAAGACTCATCAGTGGAAATAAGTGAAAATTTACTTGAAACAGGTGAAAATTGTCAAATAACAAGTTATTTATCTGGTGATGGCTCTTGTTTTAAGTGTAATGAGATTTCTTGACTAAAAATGAGACATCTTAACTAGAAATAAGACAAATATTCCTGGTAAGATTTTGAGTTTTTGCAGTGCAGCGTCATGAGTGCGACCTGTGTTTACAATTAGTTTGGCCACCCTCAATATTTTCTTGTATTTTACTAGTTTTATATTCTAAAGTCACACTTAAAAGTAACTCCACTTCTCTGTCACTCCAAACGAAATACTCTCGTTCATCTTGGAAGTAACTGGAAGTTACTCGTGTCATTTGTTGATGTTTTTTTCCAGGATTCTGATTGGCTAGCATGACTTTATCTTCTCGTTACACTGCCCCCTGTAGGTTTGGCTGCTCATAGCACCTTAACAGCTATTTATGCGGGTTTGTGTAAATGAAGAGATTTTGAAAACAATCTCATGTAAATGATGGTATTTTTCAAAACGTAGAGGGGGAAATATCCGTTTTTGTAAATACCCGGCTATGTGTAAACGTGGCCTGAAGCTCATTGGCCGTTCTCAGCTTGTTGCTAAGCGACCAACGTTATTGACACAGGAAGTGAAGACTGTTTAGCCAACCAGAATGCAGAACACGAAGCACAATCCGTGAAGCAGCGAGACGTGAAAGGTGAACCGCGTTACAGCGAGGGATGACTGTACTACAATTCTATTTAGCCGTTTCTTTAAGGTGAGAATCCTTACATTCAGTGGTTGCTAACTGGAAAGACTCCGAGTGGATGAGGGGGTAAGATGCACTCCTCTTCAAGCCCGTCTCATCACAGGAAGTGAATTGCCTTGAAAGAAACAAATGAGGTTTAAGTGGAAAAGCTGCATCTGATACATAAACCCCCTCACCCCACTGGTGATCCCACCTCTCAGGACAGCAGTACGTGTAGCTCTTGGGTGGGGGCGGCTCCGGTTCTGAGGCCGGGGGAACCGTGATGCGGCAGTGGTTGACGCACAGCAGCAGGCCCAGACACAAGCACAGCGCCAGAGACAGCAGCAGGTAGTTCTGCCTGTCCGCCACCTACAAACACATCGGTGAGCACAAACTCATCATGTCGGAGCAGAGCGACGTCAAAAAGGCTTTCCAACTTTTACAGAAGATTCAATTTAAGAGAAAGACACTTTGAAGTCAGTGAACTAGTATTTGTTCAGGCATCACAAGCACCAGCATTCACAATAAAAAAACTAAAATACTAAAGCTACTAGTTCAAGGGTCGGCAACCCAAAATGTTGACAGAGCCATATTGGACCAAAAACAAAAAAAAACAAATATGTCTGGAGCCGCAAAAAATGAAAAGTCTTGTATAAGCCTTAGAATTAAGGCAAATGGCGAAATGTGGAGAAAAAAGTTGAAATGTCGAGAAAAAAGTTGAAATGTCAAGATTAATGTTGAAGTACAATCTCGAGAAAAAAGTGGAAATGTCGAGAAAAAAGTCGTATTGTCGAGAAAAAAGTCGAAATGTCGAGATTAAAAAGGAAAGGAAAAAGGACGAAAAAAGAAAGAGAAAAAAGAGCCATATTGGACCAAAAACAAATATGTCTGGAGCTGCAAAAAATGAAAAGTCTTGTATAAGCCTTAGAATGAAGGCAAATGGCGAAATGTGGAGAAAAAAGGTTGAAATGTCGAGAAAAAAGTGGAAATGTTGAGGAAATAGTGAAAATGTCGAGAAAAAAGTGGAAATGTTGAGATTAATGTTGAATTACAATCTCGTGAAAAAAGTGGAAAGAGGTGGGAAAAGTGGAAATGTTAAGAAAAAAGTGGAAATGTCAAGAAAAAAGTCAAAATGTCGAGAAAAAAGTCGAAATGTCGAGATTAAAAAAGGAAAAAAGAAAAAGAGAAAAAAAGGAAAAAAGAAAAAAAAGAAGAAAAAAGAGAAAATAAAGAGGAAAAAAGAAGAAAAAAAGGAAAAAAAAGGTCAAACATTTTTGAAAAAGCTCCAGGAGCCACTAGGGCGGCGCTAAAGAGCCGCATACGGCTCTAGAGTCGTGGGTTGCCGACCCCTGTGCTAGGTTGTATCCGGCTGAACAGACAGCGATTCCAGATGTGGGGTTTGTATCTACCTCACTGTGCAGCTGGCTGACTCTGACCGACAAGTTGAGAACCAGCTGGGTCACGTTCTCCAGCTGACCCTGCAGCAGCTGGATGGATTCGGTCTGACGCAGGTCCTGCGAGCAAGGAAACACTGAGAAGCTGTCCACGTGGATTCAGAATCAGGGAAAGGCCAGATATTTTAATCAGGGTGAATAGTTAAAGCATCAGCTGCAACACCTGGTAAACACCTGGCTGCACGGAGGAATCTAATAGCGCTTTTACACTAGCACCTACTCAGCTCTACTCATCTCAACTCGACTCAACCCGGCTGGTTTCTTTTCCATAACAATTCAGCACCTGGAGCAGAAGTAGGAGGTTGGAGAGAAGCTGCTGTGACGTATTTGATTGTGTATCTAAATGAAGAAGACAACAACACTAAAGATGTAGAACCTGGAGGAGATGATAGATGTGCTGCTGGGTCTGTGGCTTGTGTTTGATATCAAGTTAAAAAATGAGAGTGAGAGAGGCTTCAAGCAGCAACGCTTTTTTTTTTTTGTTTGTCTCGGCGCTGCTGAAAAGTCAGCTGGAGCCGTGAGCAGCTATGAAGAGACAGAGCTCCTGGTGGATCTGGTCGTTCCTTATCTCCGTCTAGATCCCTTTTTAATTCTCTCCTCAGCACCAGGTTTATGAACATCTGCACCTCAGAGTTGGATCAGAAACAGACTTTTGCTGCCATTGCCTGTTGAATAAAATGAACAAGAATCCGTCAGAGTCTCTTTCTCTGATTTCCTCCTCCTGACTCAGACGTCTGACTCCAACCCCCCGACCAATCGGTGGCCTGTAGTGTGATGATGTGAGATACAGCCGATTCAGCCGCTTAGAACCTCGGCAGAATAGATACAGAAAAGTATCTACTCTGCACGTTAGACCCCTGGTGGAGAAGAACCAAACCGAGTGGAGGCGAGTCGGGCTGAGTAGGCACTAGTGGAAAAGCGCCATAAGCAGCTTTCTGTTCAAATATGTGAAAAAGTGTCGGGGAAAGCCATCTCAAACATGTCTAACCTGCTCCTCTGCTATTCTGGAAGTGTTCTGCAGTTTAATGATGGTTTTGTTAAAAGCCCTCTGCATCTCCTCCATCTGCTTCCGATACCTTTAGTGGACAGAAATGGAAGAAACCTCATTTAGTATTTCATCAGAGTTGCTGTGGCCGTGTCTTGCTACTCTCCACACCTCTGGCTGAGCTGCTCCAGGTACCGGCCGCTCAGCGACATGTTGACCTCCAAGGCCTTGATGCGGTTGTTGAGTCTCATGAAGACGGACTCCTTCTGGCTGGAGCTGGGCACCGGGTTCCCGTTGGGCTCCGTGCCGTTAAAAGGTTCTGCGTAGATGTCTGAGAGGGACGACGAGGCGGCTGAAGGAGGGGTTGGAGAAGAGGGGCGAAATGGCTGCCCGTTCCCCCCGGAGGAGGGAGAGGCGTCTTCTGCCAGGTCCTCCACTCCGGTCACATGACCGCCGGGAGGCTCCGTCTCCGTTACGGCCTCAGGAAGAGGACTGGGGACCTCGGTGGGAGCAGGGCCGCCTTCAGGTACAACCGGTGGCTCGGCCTGAGTCTCTACGCTCGGGCCCTCGGGGAGCTGATCCGTCTTATCCTGTGTTTGGATGGAGGGATCCACCTCGGGGTGAGGGATTTCAACGCTCGGCTTCTCCTCCGGTGGCTCCGCCGACGGGCCGTCCCCCGGGACGGTGGCTGTGGGTTGTATTTGGGCCGAGCTGCCGAGGGAGGTGGAGGGCTGAGGGGGCTTCTCTTCAGGCTGGCTCTTTGAGGGCCCCGGCTCCTCGGCCGGTGCTTCAGAAGCCGGCGGAGGCATCTCGACGACGGGCGTCGGCGTGGCCGACGTCTCCTCGGAGACGCTGGGCTGCGGGAGGTTCACGGTCTGGCTGGGCTCCAGCGGAGGGGGTTCAGACGCAGGTTCGTCAGGAAGCTGCTTGTCCTCCGATACGACCGCTTGCCGCTCCGGCTCCTGGTCAGAAGCTGGTTCTTTTTCAGGAGGTTGCTGTGCCCCCGTCTCCTGCGGCGGGGGCTCCGTCGACGTAGACGACGGCGGAGGTTTGTGCCGAGTGGGCGTCTGGATGAGAGGATCTTTTTGCTTTCCATCCACTGCTTGGCATTTCCTCTTTTGGGACAGAGAGGCTGAACTCTGCCGCTGCACGTACTCCTGGAGGGAAGCTGCACAGGAGCATGAAGAGGAAGGTGGGGAGCAGTAGCTCCGGCCCCCCGGACGCTGCTGCTCCTCACTGTTCTTCTTCTCTTTACCATCATCCACTTCCTCCTCCTTGTCCAGGAGAGTGATGCTGGAGCTGATCGGTTCTTCCTCTTCTTTGTCTAAAGGAATGACTATAGTTTCCTCTGGAGGAGGAGGAGGGAGCTTCCCCTCGGTGCCGTCAGTAGTGTCCGTCTCTGGTGAAGGGATCTCCACCGACGGGGCTTCGGTTGGGGGGACGCCAGGGTCGGGTAAAACCTGCACATCCTCACCGTCTGGACTGGAGACAGAAGAACCATGTTAAATATTGTAAACGGTAACAAAAAGGACAGAGTTATAACCGCTTTATACCAAGGTCTGTGTGAATACTCAATTCTGATTGGCTGGCAGGTGTACGTTAAAGGTGATAATCTACACCTAGAAAACAAGTTCGGTCAAATTGCCTGATAAGTTTAATATCATTGCGCTGGATCAACACGCCCACAACTAACTCCACCGGCCGGAGCTTCCACCATTTTTCCGTAGCGGTGAATCGCATGATTCAGGCAGCCAATCAGCACAGAGCCTCATTATCATAGCCCCGCCCACTCAGAATCCCTCATAGATAATGAGGTTAGAAACGGTAAAGATAAAGACATGACTCAGAGGCTGAATTTCTAATTTATTTAGTAAAAACAATCAAAAGCTTGTTTTTAAGACATTCAAGGCCTGTTTAAAATAGGTATTAGATGCCATAATAGGTCCCCTTTAAGTTACACAAGAGGTGCAGCAGGAGGTAAATCCGTGGAAAACAGGTACTCACACTGGGGTAAGATCAGTAGTCACCGTGTCAGAGGAGGTTTCAGGCTGTTGAGACGGCTCAGTCGTGTTCACTTCCTGAGATGAAAGGTTGCCTTGAAAACAAGGACAAGAAACATTCACAACGATTAGCTTCAAAAGTTATAACAACTTACTCAATATCAGCATCTTATCAATATAAAATAATGAACTACGACATTATTAGACTAGACATTAGACATTATTTTCGATTAAAATGTCAAGAATCGATTCGATTCTGATTCTTAAGATTCAGAATCGATTATCAAGATTTGATTCGATTTCAATATTGATTTGGGTTAGTGTTATTAAAATTGTTTTTTGAAGCTGTTGCATGAATTATATGACTGTGTAGTTTTGCAACATATTAATACTAGTATTATATTGAGATTCAACAGCAAGTATTGGCGCCTAATGATGCTGTAAGGACCAATCAGCTCCCAGAATGCTGATAGAACTGCTTTCAGAAACATCATGGGGCAGAATTATAAGATGCAGGGCAGAAAACAGAGGACAAATGACACATTCCGTTTTTATTTTTCCCAGTTTTCTGTTTTTTTTGGTTTTTAAGTTTTGAGAATATGGTTTTTAGCATTTTAATGCAAATGTAACCCCAAGACAGTATATAAAGTAATTAAATATGGACAATTTATGCAAACTTTAATGTTTTCATACCTTTAAACATATTTAAAGGCAAAAACATGGCACTAGTTATTTTCCTGTCCAACAAAACATTCCTTTTTTCGGCATAAACAAAAAAAATACCAAGTTTTAATGCAATGATGAAAAAAAAAAAATCTTTAGACATACAATTCGATTTTTAGGAATTAATATGAGAATCGATTTAGAATCGGAAAATGGATCTTTTTCAACACAGGCCTAGTAAAGGCAGTACCTTTCATCTCTGAGCTTCGTCCCAGAACGTTGACAGCAATGTCTTTGACCATGTTCAGAATAGCATCTGAAGAAGAAACGTCAAAAGTTGATCTAGCATTAATCTGAGTTTAGGTCAAGTGCACTCATTTAATAGTGTAGAAGTTAGTTTAAGACCTTTTGCTGATCCAATCAGATTTTTGGATAGATTGGCTTCACCAGGTGAAGGATAGTCTGCAGGGCACAAAAAACACAGTTAAAGCTCTCATCAGCAAAACTCCAGATAAAACGCCTCTAGATCATCACGACTATTTCTTTTTTTTTTTTGTCACGACTATTTCAAAGACACTTTTTTTTTTTTTTTTTCAAAATCACAAAACTTCAGCAAAGAGTTTCCATTACACCAGGTTCCAGATGTCTTGCTCTCAGATCTCACCCAAGTCATCGTCCTGATCATCTTGTCTCTCTGAGGGATCAGCGATCTCTTCATACTCTTCCACCATGCTTGTCCCAAAAACCCTGACAGAAAACAGAACCAGAAGATTATGAACTCCCATCTCACGATGACAGCCGTCCACAGACACCTCTACACTGAAGCCTTATAAGTGGGTTTAACTCACTCAGTTTAGCGCGTTAATTAGATTAATTAATTGCACTGCTTATTAACTCGTTATGAAAATGAACGCAATTAATGAGTGGCAAAATGCGTGAGCATTTTAAATTTGGTCCATTGAGGGACCCGTAGGCAGTACTGGAGTTGAGGGGGGATGAGGGGGGATGAGGGGGGATGAGGGGGGATGAGGGGGGATGGCATCCCCCCCTGAAATAAAAACGGTCCAAATCATCCCCCCTGTAAAACTGCCATCCCCCCTTTCCATCCCTTATGTCATTTCATCAATGAATGTGGTTTTACTGCTATTTCAACATTTAGAGTCATCACCAAAAACTTATCTTCTCATTACAAGCAAAAAAATCTTGTTCCACTGGCAGATTTTTCTACTTATTTCAAGTGAAAATCTACTTCAAACAGGTGAAAATTGTTGTTTTTTCCAGTGATGATTCTTGTTTTAAGTGCAATAAGATTTTTTTTACTAAAATGAGACATTTTAACTAGAAATAGGACAAATATTCTTATTCTGAGTTTTTGCAGTGATCCATTTTACTTATCCTGTGAAGGACAGAGTCATATTGATAAGTTCAGAAAAGTGTTTTTTATTGTTGTGTTTTGATGTATTTGATGTAAGCCCAGTGGATATTTAAAGCTTACAGAAGGCTGCATTTAACTGCTGCTATGTCATTCCTGCAGTATTTCTGCAGCTGTTTTGGTCACTGCTATTATTTGTAATATATTATATTATTTGTAATCAGCACAAATTATCTGTCCCCATATCTGTCCCCCCTGATTTTTTTTTACAACTCGAGTACTGCCCGTAGTTCACTTGGCAGTAACAGGTCACTTCCCTCCTGCTGCTAGTCAAACTAACAAAGCAGTGACAGACCTGGACGCGACTCAGAGCAGCGACTCAGCAAATCTCTGCCAGGGCCTTTGAACGGCAAGTTTATGTATAAAAAGAAAGAAGACGGGACTATCAACAAAAACACGGTGATTTGTACATTTGGTAAAAAAGAATTTTCCTATCAGCGGAGCTGCTCCAGCCTGAATTATCATTTAAAAGCTAAACATGTCTGGACAAGTTCCACTGTAAACGTTACAGCTACTAGTACTTGAAGTGCTGTATTGAGTCAGCTTTAGTTTTAATTTTGAATTGAGAGTCTTCTTAAGTGCCTATTTGGAACTCAGCCTTATTTTATTTCTGAATTTTATTTATTTAACTGTATTTGCATTGCATTTTTTAATAATGCACCTGGCCTAATTGGTTTGCTGATGTACTTGAGTTTTTTCTTTTGAATTTCATTTATGAAACACACTTCACCAATAAAAATGTAGATTTCAAATCTTCTCTTCTTAGTGTATTCAATTGATTAGTCATGCACTGCAATTTTTGCAATGTCCTAGAATTCTAATTCTTTATTTGGGGACCTTTAGCAGATATGATATTAAAATGTGATTAATTAATTATAAATCCTGTAATTAATTAGATTTTTTTTTTATTGCCTGACAGCACTAATGTGAACATTTAAACATATGAACAAAACTAATATTCAGTTCGTCTTCAAGTGAAAGCACAAGAAAACAACAACCACACACATATTTCCTGGGACCTGCTCAACAACTATGCGTTTGTGCAATCTTTTACACGTTTCCATTTTGCAAACGCAGCGACCACATTTGCAGCACCTACCCAAACAAAGGGTCAGATGATTGATGACTAATCCAATATGCAAATTTATACAAAATGTCAGTCAAATTTATGCAAAAAATAGTGGATAAGAAGTAGAATAATGTGCAGCCGTCTATACATGGATGCAGTCCAAGTGCTGCATTCTTGTTGTTGTCTTTAGCTGGTGTTTTGACAGCTTTTCAAAAGTTAAAACCTGTAATCATCACCCTTCATGCTGCATGTTAACTAAAAATATGATTGAATTTTCTGTTGCTTACCGTATTAGACTGAGAGGACAGAAGTGTTCAGAGCCAAAGTGAGAGACCAGCTCCACCTGAAAGGTTAAAGATGAGCAGATTGCAATTCAGATAATCAGAACAAAAATGTGTAGGAGAATAACACCGTGCACAAAAATCATCCCTTCGCAGAATTGGTTACAAACAGCAATGTGGTGATTTTCTTGAGGCAGAAAAACCATGTTCGGTGCAAATGAAACACTGCAGGATGGGCAGAGAGGTACAGTTTCAGTAAATCAGGGTAGCAACATCTCAGTATGAAGTATTAGTCATCTGTTAGGATCTGTTAGGTACAGAAGAGTATTAGGGGAAGGCAGGAGAAAAATAAAAATAATATTTTAGAGGAAGATTTTTTTTTCATTATGCACTTCGAGAAATATTCGAAATGTCGAGAAAAAAGTTGAAATATTGAGAAAAAAGTCGAAATGTCGAGAATAATATTGAAGTACAATTTCGAGAAAAAAGTCAAAATGTATTTCAACTTTATTCTTGAAATTCCGACTTTATACATGAAATTTCGACTTTATTCTTGAAAATGTATGTCAACATTAATCTCGACATTTCAACTTTTTTCTCAAAGTTCACAATAAAAAAAAAATCTTCGCCCCCCAAATATTTTTTCTCCTGCATGGCCCTAATACTCTTCCGTAGTTAGGATACACTTGATTGTTTAAATGGCAGAAAAGGTTTATAATTCCAGGTTATTTCCATTGTTCTTATATGTGACAAGTGTTTTCAAAGCATGTCCTGCCATTATAATGATTTGCAGAAATCAGCATGTTAGATGTGATTTGGTGAGGTGATGATTAGTCTATTAAGATAAAAGTCCCAACAACACATTTTCAGTTCATCCAAACACAGTGCACTACAAGGAGGATAGGCTAACCTTTATGTACTTGGTGAACATCTGAAGCAGCAGAAAAAGGAGAAAGAGAGAGAAATTAAGGAGATGAGAGCATGCAATCCAAACAGCTCTAAACAGTTTGTTGGTAAAATGATGCCAACATCTACGACAAAAAGACTTTCCACGGTGCTTTAGACACATTTTAGACATTTTTAATGAATTTTGAAATTAGAAAAATGTAAAACAGAAGCAATACTGGGGACCAGGACAAGACTTCCTACGCAACGGCTCTTATACAGGTGACTATAGAACGTTGTGACCATTAAAGGGAAGCAGCAAAACAAAACTACAGAAGACAGACACTGCAGTCAAGAGAAATTAAGAGATTATAACAAAAAAACACCCGGCCCAAGTTGAACATCAAGTATTTACATGCAATTAAAGACAAGGACTTTCACTTGGAAACCATTTCTCACTTCAGAATATAAGAAAGTGCATAAGTGAAACTTTGAAATGCTCCCTTAGCCCTTGTTTTTTTTTTTTCTTAGTATAAGAAAGATTGAAAATCGATGAGTGTAAAAGACTCAAAACATGTCTGCTGTTATAACAAAATCATTGAATGAGACATAAAGCAAATTGCCATCCAGTTGTGTCTGGTCACTAAAATGAAATCAATAAAACCAATAAAATGCAACCCAAATGTCTGATCAGGATTAGATGCAGTAAAACAGGTGAACTCCTCCTCAAAGTTTAAATAGTGAAGACACTGTAGAGATCTCTAGAAATGACAAACTTTACAAAAGACACACAGCAGTTGTGTGGAAACAGAGCAACACTATCTGTTTGCAGAAATTTAAAGGCAGATCTAATCATTAAAATTCAGTACATCCAACTATGTCTGACATTTAAGTTTTGAATACAGACGGATATAGTGTCAGCCTGACTGATAGAAAACAAATATTGTGCTCACCTTCACGTATTTAGCATAAAGTTGCTCATCTAAAGGGAAGCTCTGAACTGTGCGTTCGTCCCTGGCATGAAAGGTCCCCAGCTTTAGCCACTTGTTCGTTGGATATCTGCAAAAGTTTATTTATGCAACATTTGAACATCTGGAAGCTCATGCTAACATTGGAAGAATTAATCATTCAATTATCCTGCCATCAGAAATACTATTTTATTTTAGACATCCATTACTTTCAATTTCTCAACAATAATTACATTAATTAATGAGCCAGTGATGAATACCAACTTTGAGATTCTTCTTTTAACTGAAAAGGTATTTGGCTATGGAGCCAAATCAAGGCCAAAAGTTTTGCTAATTTGTAAATAAAATTTGAACCTGAAAATTCTTTTTTACAGTTTCAATTTTTTTTTTCAGTATCAGATCTTTTTTTCAGTTTCAGAACTTTTAATTTCAGTTTCAAATCTTTTTTTCCAGTTTCAGATCTTTTTTTTTCAGTTTCACTTCTTTTTTTTTTTTAGTTTCACATCTTTTTTTTCAGTTTACATTTTTTTTTTTCAGTTTCAGATTTTTGGCCCCGATGTGGCGTGGGGGGCGTGGCATCAACTGAGAGGGGCGTGGCATCATGAGTGACAGCATAACAGATCAGTTATCAGTAGAAGTTTGATTCAACACTGTACACTATATTCACGTGATTGGTAGTGGAAAAAACTGATATTAGTGACACATTTCTGTTTAAAAAGCTGTTTTAGACCGTACTTGGCACCAATCGCAGTATAAAAGCAATAAACTATGCCAGACTGTACAGTTCAACAGCCACACTTTAAAGTTTGACATTTCCCACTTCCAGATACTACCAAGTACGGTGCCAAGTACTACAAGTGAAAAAGAAGTGAAACTGGAAAAAAAAGATGTGAAACTGAAAAAAAAAGTTCTGATACTGAAAAAAAAAGAAATGTATTTATTTTCAAATTAGCAAAACTTTTGGCCTTGATTTGGCTCCATATTTGGCTATATTGGATTAAAATCTTTTAAACTTCAACCCATACCTGTCACTGATAGAGACAAGAAAGTCTTTAGGTGTAGAGGAGAAGAGCTCAAAGTTGGCGATGTCCAACTGCTTCACCTGGATGGGCTCGCAGAGCTCGATGATAAACCTGAGAAACGGACAGGTGGAGTTGAAAACCAACAGCAGACTTCAGATGGATGTGAAAGTAAATATTATTGTGAAAACAGAGCGCAGCAGACTGAAAAGGCACGTACCAGATTTTGTTACTGCAAGGGTTTAGCATGTACAGGTCCATGTTCTCCTTCAGTATGGCTGAAGTGCTCTGGGTTGAAAATGCAAACACATTCGTGTTCATCTATCCTTGTTACACACAATAAAGCAAGTTGGGTTTTTCTTATAAAAGCTGCAAGAAAAGCAGGAGTTTCATGAACCTTAGCATCTGGGTTAGCGCCAAGTATCTTGGCTCCACACTCCACTGACGCGTAGTTGTTGAAGTTCTTCTGGACCTTCTTCACCCTGTGAGAACCTCCGTTGTTGTACGTGTGAGTGGAGAGAGCTGGACCCACACAAACAAAAGGAACAAGGATATGAGGGAGAATTTTAAAGTTCATTCCTTGCCCTCTTGTATTTGAAGTCAAATAAGAATTAGTGCGTTTACATGGGAAGTTTAATTCCTCTCTGATTCAGAATTAAAATGAAATCTGATTTAAAATGAGCAAAAATTACCATGTAAACACCTAGTTCCGAATGAAAATGGCCATTCCAAATTAAACTTAGGCCACGTTTACACATAGCCGGGTATTTACAAAAACGGATATTTCCCCATCTACGTTTTGAAAAATACTATCATTTACACGAACCTGCATAAATAGCTGTTAAGGAGCTATGAGCTGCCAAACCTACAGGGGGCAGTGTAACGGGAAGATAAAGTCATGCTAGCCAATCAGAATCCTGGAAAAACACATCAACAAATGACACGAGTAACTTCCAGTTACTTCAAAGTGTGACTTTAGAATATAATACAGATAAAATATTGACGGTGGCCAAACAAATTGTAAACACAGGTCGCACACATGACGCTGCACTGCACAAACTCAAAATCTTACCAGGAATATTTATCTTATTTCTAGTTAAAATGTCTAATTTTTAGTCAAAAAATCTCATTACACTTAAAACAAGAGCCATAACCAGATAAATAACTTATTTGACAATTTTCACCTGTTTCAAGTAAATTTTCACTTTTTTCCAGTGATGAGTCTTGTTTTAAATGTAATGAGATTTTTTTGAGTAAAAAATAAAACATTTTAACTAGAAATAGACAAATATTCTTGTTAAGATTTAGAGTTTTTGCAGTGTGGTGACGTTTCTGTGGCATAATGTGACGTTGTGAAGCCTAAATGTCTGTTTCCCTCCGCTTACAAGTAAATGTGAAGACGGAGTTTTTGCAAATCTCCACATTTTTCAGAAATAATTTTTGGTGACTTTGAGCCGCGTTTTCGTGTAAACGAACGGCCAAAACGCATGAAAACGCCACTGTTTTTGCTACGTGTAAACGGGGCCTCAATTCCTAAGTAAATGGCTGGTTTATTCAGCGCTGGGCTTGTTTTCCAAACAAAGTTTCAATATGGCAGCACGCAGTAAACGGTGGTCAAGAGCAGAGACCATTAATTTAATAAATAGCTTGGAGGACCTGGAAATAATTAAAAGAACAGATGGCAAGAAACATAAAAATTGTGAGCTTTTCAAAGTTGTAGCGGCTAAGTTTGCTTTTCTTCCAAGTAGACTTAACTTCCGGTCCCCCCCCTATCCAATCAGAACCTTCCCAACCCCCAGACCTTAAGAGGAATTGGAGAAAGCCAATCAAACGTATTTTCCATGTAAACCTCAATTTGGAATTACTATTTCTATGTAAACTCGAAGGAAAATAGTTTAATTCTGAATTATTTAATTTGGATTAATTAATTCCAAATCAAAAAACATCATGTAACCGTGGCCAGTGATCCATGTTTATAATCTGTGATCTTACTCTTATGTTTCTCCACCTCCTTTGCCTTCCACTCATCAAAAGTGGGGATGTCCTCCGGGTCTCTGGTGACACTGGGATCTGTGTCTGTGGCGACAGGGGACCCCAAGTCCTGTCCAAGATAATGAGAAAATGAGGGCTGGGACCGACGTCTCCTCTGGCAGGGAGGAAAGTAGTTCACGTGGCATCCGACTGCCTCACCTGCTTCACCTCCTTCAACATGTGTGACGCGTTGCTCTCCAGAGTCTTGCTGCTCGGCACGGATGGAGGACTCAGAACAGGCTCAGGGTGGATTTTAGTACCTGCAGTGTGAGCGTTGGAAGTGTTCTCCAGAACCAGTGGGGGGCTGCCATGGGAGAGGGGACGGGGGGCAATAAGAGACAATAACAGTGGCACTTGTACGTCTAAAATGGTAACTTTGACCCCATTCTGCAAAGCACTGCAAAAACTCAAAATCTTAACAAGAATATTTGTAATTTTTAGTATAATAAATCTCATTACACTTAAGACAAAACTCAAAAACTCAAAAAACAACAATTTTCACCTGTTTCAAGTAGATTTTCCCGTAAAATAAGTAGAAAAATCTGCCAGTGGAACAAGATTTTTTTTGCTTGTAATGAGAAGATAAATCTTGTTCCACTGGCAGATTTTTCTACTTATTTCAAGTGAAAATTTACTTGAAACAGGTGAAAATTGTCAAATAAGTTATTTTTCTGGTGATGACTCTTGTTTTAAGTGTAATGAGATTTTTTGACTAAAAATGAGACGTTTTAACTAGAAATAAGACAAATATTCTTGTTAAGATTTTGAGTTTTTGCAGTGTGGTTTGTCTCACAAATAACTTGTGATGCTTTTATTTTAAAGATGTACAGTTAGTACGGTTTAAAAACACATACAAGAAAACAATTCTTGACAAATATAAAAATAAGGACCTCTAAAGAACTCAATTTACCTTCTGTATGTAATTCTTTTATTATTATTCTGTTCTTTATGTGATACATCATATACGATACAAATGTAACTCCCTGCATTCATGGCTGGTCATGGATCATCAAATAAGTGACTGGAAATTACATTTTTCAGTTTAGGATATTGTAGGAGGCTAGTTTAATTATGCCTTGATCTTTGTTTATTAATTGTTTGTGTTGTATTTATTTATTTTTTGTTATTATTGTGTCTTTTCTTTTTATTTTCTTATTTTATTTAAATTTTTTACATTTCTTATGGCATATGATATGATATTCTGAGGATTATTTATTATTATTTTGCTGTTGTTCTTTATTTCTGGATGAGACTGTTAAATTGTTTTGCTTTTTTTGACATTTTTGGCGCTTTTAATTTGATGGTGATTTGTTGTTGTTTGAGATAAAGCCAACAATAAACAAATAATAAAATAGTTCTACGTACCTGTCATTGTCATAAGGGTTGTCTTCCTCCTCGTCCACACAGTCCGATGGAAGCAGTTCAGGATCAACGGCTTCAGGAGCCGCTACATCAGGTGCAGCGCTCGGATCACTGAAATGAAACAACAGCAACACATTTCACATGTGATGCATTGAAGCACGAGCAGGGATCTAAACCTATGATATCTACAAAACACGCTTGCCTGTCCGGGATGTCTTCTTGAACACCAAGGATGGGGGGATCCTCTTTATCTGCAGCAGGAATGACAGAGTCGGCGAGGGCCGGCTGCTGGGCAGAGTCCTGATCCTTAGGGACCGACGTTTCAGGGTTTTGATATTCAGAGCTCTGCTCAGTTTGTGAAATGTCTGTGTCGGCTCCCTGCAGCATTTCTGCAGCATACTCCTCCGCTTTAATGGTCTGATGGAAGGATGAAGAGAGGAAATGTGATGGGATGAGCATAACACCTGACCTAATATAATGTTCAAGGATGTACAGGTATAATATAATGTATAATGTACAGGATAATGTATATAAAAGTTATTCTTGATCTAAAAATGCTGTGTTGCTTCAAAAGAAACCAAAATGAGTCTTTGAAGTTATGACTCACATACGGCATGCAAATATCACAGCCCAGCATCCTTGCGTTTGTATTTAGGACTGCAAAACTAAGTTTGTGAGATGAGTTGTGAAAAAGGTTTCTGTGTTTAATTGATTTGCAAACAATGTGTTTGTCTATAATTCTGTTTAAATTAAGATAAGACTACTCTCCATGAGGTATTAGTCTAGAAATACTAGTCATTTCAACAAACTCTCGGTTGTTTTCTCTTATAAATGCTACCTCTGTGTGATGTTTCTGAGCTGCGTCTTGTGCTATCGAATCTTCTTCTGGATGATCGTAGTCTGTCAGCTGCTCATTTTCAGATACGAGCTGGTCAGGTAGGGCCCAGCTCTCCTCATCCTAGGAAAAGAAAAAGAAATAATCATAAAAACATTCAGCAATGTCACTGACAGTGATGACAGAGACAGTTTGGTCAACAGAGTGGAAAAACGCCCATAAATCTCTGACCAGTTCAGGTATCTGAGTCATGCTGTGTACTTGCTGTTGATGTGACCGCGAGATGTTTCCTGTGTGGGGAAATCAGCAAAGCCTACACTGCCAACTATTTTGTCACATGAGCGAACTCTCCCCTCACTAATCTGTGACGACCTTGTGCAACGGGATTCTTTACGGTATCAGATGATCAAACAAAGTTACCTTTTGATGAGTCTTTTCCTCCGACTCCTCGACTGGACTGTCATCTTGCAACGAGGCGATTCCCGGGGCCTCCGTGTTCGACTCTGTGCATCCAACATGGCAACCGCAGGACCTGACCAGGACATTCAGTGCAACAGAGCAGAGAGCATTAAACGGCTGAACTCAATTCAGAAAAACGTGTATTAAGTAAAGACTAGTGATGCACCGAAATGAAAATTTGTGGACCAAACCGAAAATAATAATAAACACTTGGCCGAATATCATAACATACCGAACATGGTTCTTCGCAGTTTTTCCATTTATTTTGCCAGTTTTTTCACCATTGCATTTATCAAATAAATGTGCTTTAGGCATGCTTTTCAATTAATTTTCTTTTTTTTTTTTTTTACAAAATTACAAGGTAGAAATATTTATTTAACATGAACAACTGAACATTTCCCAGCATTTTTTAAATATTCCACCAGACATTATACCAACAAAGCACAATAACTTAAAATAAATAAATTGGCAAAATAATTTTTTGGCCATCTTTGAGCCTACATTAGGCCTATGACTGACTGCTGAAAAATTGTAACATAGGCCTTAAAACTAAAAAAAAAAAAAAAAATGCATTTAATGCATTAAAGTGCATTGTAAAAAAAGTGAAAAAGAAGTGGATAAAACAAAATAAAGAAAAAATAAATTAAAAAAAATCAATCCCTTTCCCATACAAGTATTAATATGGGAAAGGGATGGATTTTTATTTATTTATTCTGTTTTATCCACTTCTTTTGCGTCATCTAAAAGATAAACACGCCGTTATTAATTGTTCGGTTTTTTTCCCCACTTATTCCGCCGAACACCGAAAGTGGTGTTTTTGCTATTTTCGGCCGAACAATTTCGGTTACCGAACATTCGGTGCATCGGTGTAAAGACACATTAATTTAAAGATGAACACTGAAACCCAAAGTCACAGTAAGATGCACCACTGAAGTCCAGGTACCCCAACAAATCCATTTATCTTATCCGTTGGCAGAGATAGAAGTCGAGACGCACGCCTTTGCAAGGAGCATATCTCTCTACATGAAAGTAGGATTGTTGGTAACAGACATTAATAAACAGAAAGAGCCTTTATAGTTAAGTGTTACTTCTGTAAAAATAATTGTAATTTGTATTTTCTTCTGGTGTCTGTCGGGAACTTTAAGTATAGGCCAAAACAACCTTTGCAGCAAAAATGTTGTTAGCACACTGCTGTATTTTACTTTATGAAGCTACAGTAAAATGCAGACATACTGTAGAGCTCACTGCAAAAACTCAAAATCTTAACAAGAATATTTGTCTTATTTCTAATTAAAATGTGTCATTTTTAGTTAAAAAAAAATCTCATTACAATTAAAACAAGACTCATCACTTGAAAAAAACAACAATTTCCACCTGTTTCAAGTAGATTTTCACTTACCGTAAAATAAGTAGAAAAATCTGCCAGTGGAACAAGATTTTTTTGTTTGTAATAAGAAGAAAAATCTTGTCCCACTGGCAGGTTTTTTCTACTTATTTCAAGTGAAAATGTACTTGAAACAAGTGAAAATTGTCAAATAAGTTATTTTTCTGGTAATGACTATTGTTTTAAGTGTAATGAGATTTTTTGACTAAAAATTATGCATTTTAACTATAAATAAGACAAATATTCCTGGTAATATTTAGATTTTTTGCAGTGCTGCTGCAAAAGTGTTGACACCTTTCCATTTGACTCTTAGCTCCATAAACTATCAAAGCATTACCTGTAACCTGTAAGCAGGCCAGGGTTTGCCATCAGGCTTGTCAGCTAATGACGTTCCCTGAACTGATAAATACTTCCGATTCTTCCAGACACGAGGCAATGCTGAGCAACTATGAGCTCATCTGAGAAACAGTCAGCAGATAAGAACATGAGTCAACTTGACGCCTGTCAGAGTCACATGTAGGGAGTAAAAACCCTCGACATCTGGTAACTCTCACCCGTGTTGGACGTCAGGAACCGGAATTCGAGGAAAAGTGTGGAAGTCAAGACATAAAATGACTTTTCAGATAAAACTGTTCCAGCAAATGAGCTGCAGGGATGCTGACAAAAGAGTGCCCACACATTTATCCTTAAACCAGCTCATAGCATGTCTGTACGTTTAGATATGTCATGTTGGCTTACATGACAGTGTTTACAGTCCATATAGAGGACTTGAAGACCCTATTAATATCTCTGACAACAGAGCGAGGGCCTCCACTCACGGCAGAACAGGAACAAGGATTCATCGTAAGGGGCTTCAAATCACAGACATTTCCCACTCCTGTCATCCAGGGCCACACTTGAACACTGACTCAGTGACAAATCCCAGTTTGATTAATGACATTTTTGCAAAACGATCGAGTTTCTATTTAAAGATTAAGACTTAATGCTCTCAAAACCATATTCAAAGTGTTGGTAAAATTCAAGATGCCATGTCTGCTCAGGCTTGTACGATATATTTCATAAAACACTGAACAGAAATTAAGTACCATGGAAATAGATTCTGATGGAGTACAAAGTTGAAGCAATGACAGAAGAAAAGGCTTGAAACGTCACTGTAGCCACAAAGAAAATAGTGTGAAACTGATCTTTGACCGTATAAATGAAATGTCATCACTGCAGCATTTTATCTGATATGATTTCATATTTAGCCCCTGCAAGGCGCTAAGAGATAGGCAAGCCCTCTGAGGAGCTGAGGGCCTTCGCTCTGGCTTAGGTCATTTTGGACAATTAATTGATATGTGAAGTCACAGTCATCTCTGTTATCCAATTTACTCAGCCCAGTTCATTCTGGGCTGGTTCCAGTATTTCATTTACCTAGCAGAGAGGCAGATTTTTTAGCTCAGAAAGTCCCCTTACAGGTATGAAGCTGAAGTCAATTTTTACCCAACAGTTCAAGATTTACAATTTGTCAGTCTCTTGCTCGGTCAAACTCTCGTTTCGTCTCCTACCGCTACAGTTTTGAGTCCCTTGGTGGCACCTGCCATGATGTCCACAGTAGCGCTGTTGTTGTTGATGAGCAACATGGTTGTGTAAAGCACTATGAAGGCATCACTACAGACAACAGGGATGAGAGTCCACAGTTACTTTGGCTGGTTTTGTCCATAGCAGGGATGGGAGCCCATAAGATAATAGTTTGAATACTGATACTAATATTGTGCAACCCTAATAGATGTACATAATACTGTAAGCATCATTATGGGTGGTCTCTTAAACACATACTGTAAATACTAATATGCATAAAATTTGTGCAAAGATGATTTTTTTTTTACTAATGATAAATAGTATTATATGATGCCTTGCCCTCTGGTTCAGAGAAACTGCAGATTTCCCATGTTTTTCTTTTCTTTCGTTTGTTGATTTTTGTTTTTCAGTTGAGTCTTTCTACAGAAATGAGGTGATAAAGTGATAAAACATGTGATAAAACATATTCCTGAAGTGAACTGAATAAAAAAAATAGACTAAAAGTCATCTTATTGAGGTGGTAAGGTCAGCATAGTCTAGTTAGTACAAACAAATGTGTTATCTCACAGGAAGACAAGTATGATCAAATCTACCTGATGGCAGGTAAATAAATACACAATCTCACATTATACTTCAACAACTGACATCTCTGGATAAACACACTCAAAGAAAGAAAAAGTGCAGTCTGTTGTTAAGTCCCCTTTTCCTCTAAGACAGTTGTATGTATCTACAGGACTGTCTCAGAAAATTAGAATATTGTGATAAAGTCCTTTATTTTCTGTAATGCAAAAATGTCATACATTCTGGATTCATTAAAAATCAACTGAAATATTGCAAGCCTTTTATTATTTTAATATAGCTGATCATGGCTTACAGTTTAAGAAAACTCAAATATCCTATCTCAAAAAATTTGAATATTCTGGGAATCTTAATCTTTAACTGTAAGCCATAATCAGCAATATTAAAATAATAAAAGGCTTGCAATATTTCAGTTGATTTGTAATGAATCCAGAATGTATGACATTTTTGTTTTTTTAAATTGCATTACAGAAAATAAAGAACTTTATCACAATATTCTAATTTTCTGAGACAGTCCTGTATGTATGTGAATCAGTGACAGTACCTGCAGTCACGTTTACGTTAGAGTTACATTTCACTGGCGTAAAAGTAAAAATAAACAACTCGGTGTCAACTGGCCCAAACTGTCACCACCCAGGGCTTCGCTCTAAAAGGAGAGCTGATGAAATGTGTGAGAAAGTAGGTCATGCCAACATCCTCGACAGTATCTTTTCCAGCAGGGCGTCATATCTCTCCCCTTTTCTCTGAGAAGCACTCGGAGATCGTTTTACGTTTACTATCCTCTAACGTGATGGCTTACTTACCACCCATTAATCAATCATCTAGTTAGATTTGTGGTTCTGTTAGATTAACACGGACCCAAAGAGCTTGGAGTCTCAACAGGTCTGATATGACAGTCCTGTAATCCTGTCGACTGCTGAGCCAAATGTGTGTAAGTAAAGTCCGGTGTTCTGCCAATTTCTGCTGCTTTGCCAAAAAATGCTCCCTAATGGTTTTCTACCTTTGTAAAGCTACAATTTTACTGAGTTTTACCCCCTAAACCACTTCCTTGTCCCCTCCAAGTGGTCCTTGTCGCTTGCCAGGCCGTCATTGTAAATAAGAATGTGTTCTTAATGACCTGCCTGGTTAAATAAAGGCCAATCCACATACACTGTCGACACTTTACACTGACACTTTATATTCTTATTTATACCACTACTGTCATGTACATTTACATTGTGCATTTACATGTACATTTTTTTGACATTCTTACATTTATATATTTTGTACATACGAGACATGCCTCATTTATCTGCTTTTATTTTATTCTATTATTATTCTTTTTGGTACTTTCAACGTGTTGATGCTCAGTTGTTCTTGCAATTGCCCCTCTGGGATAAATTTCTTTCTGAATCTGAATCTGAATCAAAGACTGAATGAATATCAAATAAAGCGATAGAATTGTAGTTTTTTTTCTCTTTCTTTCCTCTTTATGTAATGCATTCATGTCATGGGTAGTGTATTTTGAAGGATCAAATACTCAACATCCCATATTATCAATTTTACATTGTGCAAGAAATGATTGGCGTGGCAATCAAACTTTGAAAAATCGACTGTGCGCATGCGCAGAACCACAAAGTATAATTTCTCGGCAGGTAACAAAGATTGGCAGAACACCTGGACGGAGGTGAATGAATACAGGTGTGCAGCAACAGCAGGAGGAGACGTTTTGTTGTAGTCAGGTGTCTCCAATGCGGTGCCCTTATGCGTGCCATGCAGCACCAAGAGTAAAAGAAATGCATAAATCAATCAAATCAAACAGGATCAGTGCTGAAAGCGGCTGTCCGTCAGTCAGTCAGTCCGTCCGGCAGCAGCTGGAGCTCCGTCCGGACTGACGGACCAGAGTCACAGACCAGGTGCCACATCACACAAACACAAACATACGAGCTAGCTGGCGCTGTGGTCGCTATAAACCCCAGGTAATAGTGCTCGCACAGGTTTAACCCCCAAAGTCTGACAATGCGGCAACAACGCCTTCAAAAAAAAAAAAAAAGGACATTTTTAAATGCACTCACCAACAAACTACAGCTACACACAGACACACTGACACAAGTCGCCACAACAGTTGTGTCGTCGTCATCCTTCTCCTGCCGGGACAGACATCCTCGCCGTGCCAAAATAAACGTTAATCCTTTTAATTAGTGGGGCTCTTCTGCGATATGTTACATAATTCCCCCTCCGGCGGTTGTTGTGCAGAGTTTGATGTGTGAAGTGTGAAGTGTGATGCTAACCCCTGTCACGCACGCTACTACCTGCTGCGTCATTGCGTCATCGCGCCGATGACCAATCAGCGGCCGCGTCGTTATGGCGCAGTTCAAACTGACTGTTTTCTGGTGGTGTTATGTCGATTTTTGCTACCCTATCAAAAGATGCTACCTAATGGTTTTCTACCTTTGTAGAGCTACAATTTGACTGTGTTTTACTCCCTAGCCCACTTCCTTTCCCCCTCAAGTGGTCCTTGTCGCTTGCCAGGCCGTCATTGTAAATAAGAATGTGTTCTTAATGACCTGTCTGGTTAAATAAATGCGAATGGCTGAATGAATATCAAATAAAAGCGATAGAATTGTTTTTTTTTCTCTTTATTGTATAATGTTCACAAAGTGTAATGCAATTCATGTCATAGGTAGTGTATTTTGAAGGATCAAATACTCAACATTCCATATTATCAATTTTACATCGTACAAGAAATGGTGGGCGTGGCAATCAAACTTTGAAAATCGACTGTGCGCATGCGCAGAACCTCCGAGTAGCAATTCTCGAAGGGTAGCATGTATCGACAGAACACCGGCGCTCATTCATACTGGTGGCCCGAATACATTCGCCTTTTTTCATTCAACATTTTAAGTCTCTAAAGCAGAGATTTCAAGCTTCAGTTCAGTTTGCTAACATCTAAAAACTCTTATTAGTTGACATAATCGCCATCCGTGGTGACATAAATAGTGCAGTGTAATTCCAAGTATGACGAGCAGAAGTCCCCGGATTAGTTTGAACAGCTGATGGAAAACAATAACCTTGAAAATACTACACGGAAATTCATTGACTGTGAGATATAAACTACCTGTAAATGTATTCTGGATTATCTCGAAAACGATCTCACTCAATAAATAGAGTCTAAGAAAAAAACAACTCAAGTTTTAATACATACATAAACAATATACAAGAAACGTTTAAATGTGGGTATACTTATTCACATAGTATGTTTATTTTTTCCAAAAAGAATGCTATGAGAAAATGTTGGTGTAACCCAATACCATCTTTGCCTCCGAAATTTGGTGGTGTAAAAAGTATAGTTTTTATTGCAGCCCGTTTTGTTCCACTTTACCAGGATTGAGTGTCGTTGAACATCTGATCACGTGACCAGATCCCGCATGTTTCAGACACTAGAGGGCGCTCACTGCCCGACTCTGAAACACTTACAAAACTATGTTTGCCATTCACACTGATGAGTGCGAGACAGGAGTGAATAAAGATCATTTCTAAGGATGGAAGCGAGGAAATAATTACAGTTATTGTTAATTTATTGGCTTAGAATTTATTTAACAAATTTGGAATGAGTTAAACTGTATTCTGGACGTTTCTTGAGATTACATTTGTCGTGATTCATGGTTTGTTGCCTTACATACATATATTTATACACATAATATTTATATATATATAGCCAAAACTGAACTGAACTACAAAAACTTTAAAATACACAACCTTTATTCTTACATATGCGTGTGTACAGTACTGTGTTGAAAAGTCTTAGACAACATTACCTTATTTTCTCTACATTTTAAACACATCCATTTAATTTCCAGTACAGTGATAATATTAAAAGTAGACTGATCGCACATTAAATATGTGCAATGTTAACAAATGTTACTTTGCCACTTTGCTCAATCAGTATTTTTATTCCTTATGCTCAACCGGGTTTCTGCTGCTGCCACCATGATGTTCCTAAAGTTGAAGAAAATGGATAATGTTGTGCCAGGCGGGTGTTTTTGCACAATTATTTATTAAACAAGGAACCTTGTTTGATTGATATGATACACATCTCAGTGAAAAATATCATATCACATGTTTCTCAGTGAAACAGTAAGATTACATAAGCAAACAGACACAAGCATTCATTTTATTGGTCTGAGGTGCATAAAATGTAGCAAAGCTGGAAAAGGCCACAGGTTTGGTCTGGCAGATGGGACTGAGGAATGCAAATAAGTCCTGCTTCTCTGACATCATCACTAAAAACAGTCATAACGCTCGGTTAGGGTTATCCCTTATTTACTACAGTTGACAGGCTGACAAACTACCGTGTCAGTGGCGGATGAACTGCAATGACTTCCTAAATTCTTCACAGACAAAATCCAAAATATTAGACCAGCGTTTGGTGCATCAGCAGCAGGTTCGGGACCTGTTCAAACACCATGATCTGTTCTCGAATAAAGCTCCAAATCTGCACTCTTACACTTTAAAAACATCATATTCTAATAATATTTTAACTTTATCCATTGTTCTTTTTCCTTTCTTTTTTTGTTTCAATTTTAAATCAGGCTTTTTATTTCTGCTATGTGTTAATGTCTCTCTAGTTGTTGAATTGTGCTACACAAATAATACTTGCCTGGCCTTTATAGGCCAAGGTGAAAGCGAATATTTGACTAATATTTAATGTGAAGATAAAACTGAGTTCCCTTGTAGTTAAGGGTTCACCTGCTCACCTTTCAACTGTGTTTCAAGTGCAGACCTGTGAGGCTGTCGCAAACCAACATCCAAACACGGCGCTTTATACTTATAGAGCCATAGGTTTTATTCATGCAACAATAACAACAATCTTGCTTTGATGGATTTAACTTTTTTGGCTTGATAATAACACCAATTGAGTTCATTTTTTAATAATCATACATCCTTTTTTCCAAATGACTTTAAGAATGAGGACAAAATATGATATCATGAGGAAGAAGTTTATTGAGGAGCAATACAGACACACAAAAAATAACAGTTGATGCATTTTCTCAAATTTAACATTATGTCCTTGTGTCCTTTGCTAAATACAGAACCATACTGATGCTGGTTTACAGCTGATTTGTTTGTTTTTTCTTTTTAACTTTGCAATTCTCCTTCTTTAATTAACTTTGGCAATAAAGAATTGTAACTCATGCCAGTAAGGCAGTCTAAATTAGAGAAAAGCATGTAGTGAAGAGAGACAAAGAGAACAATTAAAGCGCTAGGATTCTCAACGAGGTTGTTAATAATCCACTGATACATCTCCTTATCTTTACCTATATACATAAACACACAGTTTAGGCCCACATACACAATAACAAACGGACAGAGAAGCACTTGAAACACTGACGATACGACCTCAAGCCGTGATGCAAATGCTGACGGGCTGGCTTCAGTGTTTGGAAGGAAGCGAGCAGAAAAAAAAAAAGAGGAGAGTTTTGGTTCAAAGAGGTTTGTGATGTGCATGGACTTGCATGTTTCAAACCTGAGAAAAAGGCTAAATGGAAACCTGTTAAAGCATTTCACGGTCCATTGTTAGATGAACTTGTCTATCCAAGAAGTTTTCTTTTTTTTTTCTTTTTTTTATTCTTCTCCAAGTGCAACGCTCCAGTCCCGTCCGTCTCTCCAGTCAGCATGTGGATCAGAGCTTCAGGCCGTAAAGGGGTCACGAATTCGACCACTGATACAGCACAGGTGGACACCTATGGTGGATGCATTATTGAGGCTGTTTTTCCATAGAGTAGAATACTGAATGTGCTCCTCAGCCTTGCTATGTGTGTATGACTTTGCTACTACGACACGGGAACGACTCACAACAGTCACACGGTAAATTCTCCCCCTTGAAAGGGTTATATAATTATTCATTAACAGCTTTGACCAAGAAAACAAATGGAACTGAAATGCCAACAAACGTGCAGACGGACAGCACACACATACACACACACGCACAGCCTCACACTCTCTCTCTCTCTCTCACACACACACGCACACGCACACACACACACACACACACACATACACATACACGGTATTATCCTCACAGAAAAAAAAAAATGCATATACACACTTACACTAAGACCCAACTTCTGTTCCTATGAGAGAACATCAAGCTGATACAGTAGTTACCACTGGTGGTGTTGGGGGTGGGGGGGGGGGCATTATACAATATATTCATACAATACTAAATCAACGTCAGCCTACATATAGGCAAATTAGTCCCTCCTTCTTACACATACACACAAACCCCACGTGCACACACTCTACATACACGCACCCCCATGCAAGAGAAGCAGCTCATGTGCCATGCTGCACTTTGGAATGAGTAGGGTAGCGTGAGCGGTGACGGGGGGGGTTGTGGTGACGGGGGGGCTCTGCTGAGGGAAGGTTCTGCTTGTGAAGGTGGAGGAGGGGGAGGAGGATGTCCCAGGGACCGATACCGGGTCCTGCAGAAACCAAAAACCCGTATCGCAGGCGAGCAACAAAGCAGCACGTACACATACACCACAAGACAAGTACCATACTGTACACAGATATATGGACGCCGTCGCCTGGTGGGGGGGCGGGGGGTTGGGGGGGGGACGGGGGGCTTGAGGTTCAAAGGGGGTCGGGGAGACTTCAGTGTCAGCACTAAGGAGAGCAGGACAGCCGTGGCTGAGGTGGGGGGGGGAGGTCACCGGGGTCACCGGGGTACCAGACACCCCCCTCCCTCCTGGATGATGAGATGATTATGGGGCCTGTCTTGTAGGAGACGGGGGAGGCCGCCGGCTGCAGAAGGGAGTCGCCGGCGATGTGGCGAAGGGTGGCGCGGAGCAGCAAAACATCGACATCAGAAGAAACAGATGAGACGTTAAATTGTTCTAATGTTCGAAATACGACAGCAAAAAGACCTGAACATTTCTGCACGAGTTTTCAAAACAAGCAAAATGATCATTTTGTTCAGTCTTGACATAAAAAATAAAAAGGTTTTTTTTTTTTTTTTCTCCTTCTTGCAAAAACCAAAGAAGAGGTTGTGTTTTATAAATATAACCCTTGAAAAGAGTTTCAGAAGCTCAGTTTCCTTGTTTCCAGCACAAAGGAATTTTGGAGCTTTTAGCTCGGGATCTTTGGGGAGTGGATATTAAATTATCTTTATGACGCTGTCCAAGATTTGCCCTTGCATAGTCTAGTTCTCTCCTCCATCCTACTTTCCTGAGTCTCTTACTCTCCTCTGCCGTTACGTCCACTGCAGTTCAGTTTACTTGTTTCAGGGCTGTGACAGCTAAACGCAGCGGCTGCGACGCCCGGATATCGCCTCTCAAACATGAGCAAAAAACCTACTTACAATGAAATAGATATTTTAAGATGTGCAGCTTCAGCTTGGAGTCTAAAGGACAGCTCAGACATGACGGCGGTGTCGGTTTTCTCCTCCAACTCTTGTTTAGAAAGCAACGAAGAAGTGATTTCAAAAGTTCAATCGCTTCATTTCAAGACTATTTTACTGATCCCCGGCGGCAAATCACGTTAATGCCGAGGGGAAACTATAATGTTTCAGTCATTGGCAACGTTCCATCGCATCCTGCACTTTTACTGGGGACACATTTGACCATGCAGCGAAAACACAAACACCCGCAGACGGGCCTGCAGCTCCCTGGGTTGACTGACGTTTAACTGCAGTGGTTTTTATTTATTTCTTTTTAATTTCTCGTATGTTACTTGATTTTGCTATTATTTCATCGATATTGCTGCACTTTGTAAAGCACTTTGCTATGTGTTATCTGTGAAAAGAACTACATAGAGTTTATTTTCTTTTAGACAGTTTCAAACTAAAGGGAAATGTACGGAAGAGTATTAGGGCCAGGCAGGAGAAAAATAAAAATAATATTTCAGAGGAGGAAGATTTTTTTTTCATTATGCACTTTGAGAGAAAAGTCGAAATGGCGAGAAAAAAGTCGAAATGTCGAGAAAGAAGTCGAAATGTGGGGAAAAAGTTGAAATGTCGAGATTAATGTTAAAGTACAATTTCGAGAAAAAAGTCGAAATGTCGCAAAAAAAGTCGAAATGTTGAGAAAAAAGTCAAAATGTGGGGAAAAAGTTGAAATGTCGAGAAAAAAGTTGAAATGTGGGGAAAAAGTTGAAATGTCGAGATTAATGTTAAAGTACAATTTCGAGAAAAAAGTCGAAATGTCGCAAAAAAAGTCGAAATGTTGAGAAAAAAGTCAAAATGTGGGGAAAAAGTTGAAATGTCGAGAAAAAAGTTGAAATGTGGGGAAAAAGTTGAAATGTCGAGATTAATGTTAATGTACAATTTCGAGAAAAAAGTCAAAATGTTGAGAAAAAAGTCAAAATTTGAGAATAAAGTCGAAACGTTGAGAAAAAAGACGAAATGTTGACTTTATTCTTGAAATTGTATTTCAACATTAATTTTGACATTTCGACTTTTTTCTCGAAATTATATTTCAACATTATTCTCGAAATTTCGACTTTTTTCTCGAAATTGTATTTCAACATTAATCTCGACATTTCGACTTTTTTCTCGAAGTGCACAATAAAAAAAAATCTTCCCCTCTCAAATATTTTTTCTCCTGCCTGGCCCTAATACTCTTCCGTAGAGATGACAGCTTCTTCAACCTGTCACTCAACTCTTATTTCACTTGAAAGTCATCGTAAATCACTGATTTTGTGTATACATCTTATTTGAGTGGAAAGTGAAGGGCACTTGTTCTCACCTGGGGATGCTGGGGGGGGCCCTGTTGGGGCGGCTGGGAGCCTGAGGGCTGTCAGCAGTGTTGTTGAAGGGCCCCAGCGGCCCCGGGCGGTTTGGTGGCGGCGGGGCCCCTCGGGGAGCTGGACGCTGGCCGGAGGACATCCTCCTCGGGGCGGTGGGGCTGGGGGGAGGGGACCTGAGAAGGAGAACGGACGTGAAGAAAGAGAAGTGGATAAGCAAGAACAAATCCGATGAAGAAGTAGTCCTTCATAAGCAGTGTTCTATAGAGGGAATGCACATGACGTCACAGATGCGACTTCACAGAGGGTTACGCCCACTGAGTGTCAGAAAGACTGAGTGTCAGAAAGACTGAGTGTCAGAAAGACTGAGTGTCAGAAAGACTGAGTGGCAGAAAGACTGAGTGGCAGCGTAAACTTTCAGTTTGAGCAAAGGTTGGCTTCCGATGGGTGAAACCACGCCCACAACTAACTCCGCCAAACGGAGCTTCCGCCATTTTTTCGTAGCGGTGTATCGCGTCATTCAGGCAGCCAATCAGCACAGACCTCATTATCATAGCCCCGCCCACTCAGAATCCTGCATCGATAATGAGGTTAGAGAATGGGAAGATAAAGACATGACTCAGAGGCTGAATTTCTAATCTATTTAGCAAAAACAATTTCAGGTTTGTTTTTAAGACATTCAAGGCCTGTTTAAAATAGGTATTAGATGCCATAATAGGTCCCCTTTAAGAGAGACAAATGGATCACTACAATTCACAGAAACAACTGGATTCCAGACACCAAAACGTGGATTTGTGGTTCCCATTTAGTATCAGGTAATGTTGGATTTTTGGGTAGCTAACGTTAAACGGTCAAATCATAAAGTTCGGTGTCCTCATCACTTTCATTTCTACAACAAATCCTGCCTTGAAGTCGGACCAGATGTCAAGACTTTTGTAAGCCTTCAAGCTTTGCTTCGTGTATTTCCCCGGTGTAGAAATTAAGTACATATAAATATCAGGAAACTGGATTCGTGGACAAATATTAATGTCCATGGACCACTGGTTCTTGGTAACTGTACCAAATATTAATGTCCATGGACCACTGGTTCTTGGTAACTGTACCAAATATTAATGTCCATGGACCACTGGTTCTTGGTAACTGTACCAAATATTAATGTCCATGGACCACTGGTTCTTGGTAACTGTACCAAATATTAATGTCCATGGACCACTGGTTCTTGGTAACTGTACCAAATATTAATGTCCATGGACCACTGGTTCTTCAGGTAACTGTACCAAATATTAATGTCCATGGACCACTGGTTCTTGGGGTAACTGTACCAAATATTAATGTCCATGGACCACTGGTTCTTGGGGTAACTGTACCAAATATTAATGTCCATGGACCACTGGTTCTTGGTAACTGTACCAAATATTAATGTCCATGGACCACTGGTTCTTCAGGTAACTGTACCAAATATTAATGTCCATGGACCACTGGTTCTTGGGGTAACTGTACGGGTCCCTGTCAAGTCCAACTGACTTTAATTTAAGCCGATAATCATCTGTTATCCCGTCTTCTCCACTAGTTGCAGCCGTTTTTGCTGATGTTTTTCCACTCCAGTGTGGAAGTAACGTCAATGAAGACCCTCTATAACGGGATCGTTTCTTTTATTTACCTGCGACCCCCACTGGTTCCTCCCACCCAGGAGTTGTCCACAGGTGGAGGCAGGGGGACGGTGATGGTGGAGGTGGAGATGTCCCCGATGATGGCCAGGGCCTCCTTCAGGGCCTGGTGGGTCCTCAGCACCTCGTCCCTCCTCTGGGCCTGCTCCTGGGACTCGTCCATCAGGGAGTTCTGGTCCCCGGCAGAATACAGCTGAGCCAACAGCTCTGCGTTGATGAAGTCCTTCACCTGGATCCGGGGGGGAGCCAGTGCACAGGAAGGATGAATCAGACCTGAATGCGCCTCGTCGCCTACTTCATCATTAGTACTTCAGGCATAACCAGTGAAAAGTGGACGGCACTTAGGGGTGGAACAATATATCGTGCCACGAAATTTCGCGAAAACAAAAAACGTCACGATACGTGTCGTGGAGGTGACAAACTGTAGCGCGATATTGGGTTATTAATATTAATATTAGGGCTGGGTATCGATTCAAATGTCAAGAATCGATTCGATTCCGATTCTTAATATTCAGAATCGATTATCATGATCCGATTCGATATTGATTTGGCTTAGTGTTATTTAAAATGTTTTTTGAGCTGTTGCCTGAATTATATGACTGTGAAATAACTAGTGAAATAATAATTTCACAATAATTATTGTGAAATAACTGAGAAATAAATAACTCAAACAGGCCTTTCAACATCCATTTAAAGTGCAAAAAAGAAAGAAATTGCAACAGTTCATGCAGTAAACAAATCATTTTAGCTTATCTAATTTATTTTGTCACCACGCACACATATTGCCATGAAGCACCAGGCATTTTTCAGAAGTGTCATGACAAACTGTGTGTCCGACTACTGGGATTAAAGTTCACCTGGCGAAAATGATGAAAAAAAAATGAAAAAAATCGATCTTTAGACATAAGAATCGATTTTTAGGAATTAATATGAGAATCGATTTAGAATCGGAAAATCTATTTTTTCAACACAGGCCTAATTAATATATTGTGTTGACTAGTAAGTAAGAAAAGTAAAAAATTGGGGACTTTTCATAGTTTATTTATTTATTTAATTTTAGTTGTTAAATTTCTGGAAAAGAAAAAAGTCAAGTCATACATGAGAGAAACTGTTCAGTTTGTGGCAAAATATTTGTACTTGTATGAAACTGAAGATGCATAATGCAAACCTGACATTTACTTTTAGTTCAGTTTGTGGAAAATGGTTGGCCTGGCTTTCTCTTTAAAACTGAAACAGTTATAAAGCATTACAAACTGTAACAATCGGACAAAAGCATAGCATTGTTTTGTATTTTGTGTCTTTCAAATAAAAGACAATTTTTTCCGGTCATATGTTCCTCATTCAAGTCGTTAAAAAAATTCTGCTATAATATCGTATCGTTATCGTGAGGTTAGTGTATCGTTACACCCCTAACGGAAGCTGTTTGTTCTTACATTAATGATCATCAGGTGCATGATGGTCTTGGGGATCAGGTCCCGGATGCACTTGTTGACGATGGCCATGTACGAGTCCACCAGGTTACGGATGGTCTCCACCTTCCGCTCCAGCTGGGGGTCCATGGAGAAGTTGTCCGTGGTGGTGGTGGTCTCGCTCTCAACCTGTGCAGGTACGAGGGAAACACTGGGATTATTTCCTCACATCAAGGAAACCCGAGCAGTTCTGTGCTGGTATCAATCATTTTGTACAGGTTTGGAAGTGATAACGAAGTAAAAAACAATATACGTCTCCAAAACGGGTCTTTGAAACATGTTATGTGAGGACTAATATTAAATACAGATGTGGTTCATTGTTGGGAGTCAAATTATGGAATGGCCTTTGTGATGAACTGAAATTATGTAGATAAAACTGTTGAGTTTTAAAAAAATATTGAAAGACAAAATAATTAAGGATTACAATGCAAAATGATTTGAATCTAATTTAATTATTTAATTATAATTATAGAGCGATTCAGAGTAAATTTTCTTTTCTTTCTTTTCTTTTGTATTACTGATAATCTATCTTTTGGAAGGTACAGGATAGGCAAAAATAAGCTTCGGCTTCAGCCTATTCCTTTTTCGGTTACACAGAGTTTGTGTATTATTGTTTATTGTGTGAAACTGATTAGTGTAAATATGTATGATAATGTTTTGTCAGTTACATGCACACAAGTTAAGTTGCATATTATGTAATGTAACCAGAATAAACTATTCATTCATTCATTCATTCATTCATTCATTCATTCATTCATTCATTCATTCATTCATTCATTCATTCATTCATTCAAAACTGATCAGAATGCTCTGAATCTGTGGCGTTGTCCTCAAACTGAGGATGAATGAGTTCACACACCGAAGCCGTCTTTTCAGGATAGACTCCAGCGCGGAGCAGAGATGATTTCCAGCTGTCCACGTCCTCTTGAGAGTCACAGGCCAACTCCAGGGTGCGATTGTCCTTGTACACGTTCCTAATCACCACGAGAGAGAAGATTACACGGAGATGAAGTCCTCAGCTCAGTATGATTCAGGACAACTCATTAGGTTCAAAAACAGACAAAACAGACAACTGTAGTCATTATCAGAGTCTGTGATGAGAAAATAGAGGCAACTTTTTCTCAACCAGTGCAAGGCAAGGCAAGTTTATTTATATAGCACAATTCAACACAAGGTAATTCAAAGTGCTTTACATTAACATTAAAAGCAGCAAGACACAATTAAACAGTAAATAACAAATAAAATGAAATAAAATGATAAGAAAAGAGGTAAAACAACAAAAAGCACAAGTTTTACGGTGAATTCTATGCCACAATGCCTTTTTCAAGGTCTTATTTCACACAACTGGCGAGAATTATGTTTCTATAAGGTCAAAACGTACAAAGACCGGGTCAAATACAGTATTACAAAAGTAATCTGTGCGAAAGAACATCATTGAACTGTTTAAAACCACTCTTCCCAAACGAAGTCCACAGGGAGAAAGGAGAGATTTATTTATTATGAATATTTTAATTAAAATCTTGTGTTAATACTCTTCCTGACTAACACCTTGTGGATGTCTCTTTTGCCTTTATAAGCGTCTCTATGATCTTCACACATGTACACTTTTCTTAATCAAAAAAAGAAAAATGTAGTCCTTTCAAAGTGTCAGAAAGTCTTGGTTCAGCTCTTTTTCGGTTGTTTCTTGGTTTTCCATCAGATTGAGGGTTGGACCGTAGCTGCATCAATCAAACACTTGGATTCTCGTCCTCTGAGGGTTTGCTTTGTGCTTTGGGTGATGGTCATGTTGAAGTATGACTTCCCTCTTTATGTTCAGCGTTCTGGCAGGTTTGAAGCCAGGTCTTGAGCCAGAACACGTCGGCATTCAGAGCCAGCCGTTTTCCAGTCGAGCTTAACGAGTGCTCTGGACCCGGCTGAAGAGACGCAGCCCTGACACATGATGCTACCGCCACCATGCTTCACTGTTGGCATGGCGTTTCCTGGGTGACCCGCAGCGTTAGCGTCGCACCGAACATACCTTTTAGAATTAGAATTAAGGCCAGGAAGTTCAATCTTTGTGTCGTCAGACTGCAGCACAGTCTCCCACATACTGTAGGTTTTGGTGGCTGGATGAAGGGGCTTACATGTTTTTTTTTTTATAAGACACAGCTTCTTGCCGGCCTACCCCACAGCAAAAACTGGTGAAGAGACCAAGAAAGGAGCAGATCTCTGCAGGGCCATCTTGATCTCCGGGCCGTCCTGATCTCCGGGCCGTCCTGATCTTCTGATCCCCGCAAGGCCGCCCTGATCTCTGCAGGGCCATCTTGATCTCAGGGACGCCCTGATCTCAGGGCCGTCCTGATCTCTGCAGGGCCATCTTGATCTCCGGGTGGTCCTGATTTCCTGATCCCCGCAAGGCCGCCCTGATCTCTGCAGGGCCATCTTGATCTCCGGGTGGTCCTGATTTCCTGATCCCCGCAAGGCCGCCCTGATCTCCCGATCTCCAGGTCGTCCTGATCTCCTGATCCCCGCAAGGCCGTCCTGATCTCCTGATCTCTGCAGGGCCGTCCTGATCTCTTGATCCCCGCAAGGCCGTCCTGATCTCCTGATCTCTGCAGGGCCGTCCTGATCTCTTGATCCCTGCAGGGCCGTCCTGACCTCCTGATCTCCAGGTTGTCCTGATCTCCTGATCTCTGCAACGCCGTCTTGATCTCAGGGCCGTCCTGATCTCCTGATCTTTGCAACGCCGTCTTGATCTCCGGGTCATCCTGATCCCTGCAGGGCCGTCCTGATCTCCTGATCTCTGGGTCGTCCTGATCTCCTGATCCCCGCAAGGCCGCCCTGATCTCCTGATCTCCTGATCTCCGCAGGGCTGTCCTGATCTCCTGATCCCCGCAAGGCCGCCCTGATCTCCTGATCTCCTGATCTCCGCAGGGCTGTCTTGATCTCCTGATCTCTGCAAGGCCGTCTTGACCTCCGCAGGGCCGTCTTGATCTCAGGGCCGTCCTGATCTCCTGATCCCCGCAGGGCCGTCTTGATCTCCGCAGGGCCTTCTTGATCTCCTGATCCCCGCAAGGCCGTCCTGATCTCCTGATCCCCGCAAGGCCGTCCTGATCTCCTGATCTCTGCAGGGCCTTATTGGTGGTTTATGATAGTGTTTCAAGCTTTGTTCGTCGCCTTCTCCGCTCACCCTGACCTTCCAGTAGCGGAGTCCTTCAGTTTCTCTGACAACTCCTCGTGGCTCATGGCCCTCAGTAGAATTTAACCCCAAACAAACCCCTGATCTGATTCTCATTTGGTTTCAATCAGAACCCCTTGGATTGACGGCAGGCGTATGTATTCACCCTCAGGCCTGATGTGAAATGTGACTGGCCACTATCAGAACATTTAGAACCCCCAACATGAAAGGGGGAGCAGATTTATGGAGTCACGTTTATTCATTTACTCTTTAAAATGTCCCTAATTATTTCTATTTTGTTGAAAGATCAATTAAAGATCAATTAAAGATGTGACAGTTTAGACATTTAGGACAATAACTACACTATTCTTTGCTCTACTGGGCTATTTTGTTTGGAATATGCTAAAAGAAAGTCATGCAGAAGTAGATGTATGTTAGAAGTAATGATGTATATATGTGTGTCATTGTAGGAACAACTGCTGTCTATAAGAACTGGGTTTGTATTTAAATAAAAACGGCCTCAAACCATGTTTTGAATGTAATTATCAAACATGTAAAACGTCTCCAGCAGATCAGACATCTGGAAGCGCTAAGACTCTTTGAGGTAATGCGAGTTCTTCACTGCGGTATATTTAATTTCTGGCGTTTTTTTGCATGAGTCAGGCCGAGGCGCTGCAGTAGCCGGGCGAAGAAAATAACTGTTAACCTTTTACACGACACACTGCAACCATTACTGAAAGTTCAGGCATGCCATAGAAAACTCTCACTGGGAGTCACCGTCAGGTAAATAACTTCCAGTCCTGCTTTCGGACCATCTGCTCTTTGTTTTCTCTACGGCGCCGTGTTCAGTCCACCTTTACAGCCCCGACACCTTCCAGGACCTCTCTCTTACTTTCTGCTAATTCACTACCTAAAGTCTGCTATTGTGAAACTTTAGTTTCTCTTTTTGGGATCTGTTTTGTCTCTCTTCCTGACCCCCAAACTTGCAGCCTCTGCAGAAAATGCTGCAGAGATGTGGAACTGGTGAATGTAAAAAAAAAAAAAAAAAAAAAAAAAAAAAAAAAAAAAAAAGCAGGATTTTTGAATGTTGAATGTTTTGCGGCCGAACCTCGACTCCGTGTTGAAGATGCAGAATATGTGCTTGCTGGACATGAAACTTTTCTCCACGTCGCGGACCTTCAGGTTGTCCAGCGGGAGCATGTACTTCTTCTCTTTCTCCTGTGAATGAGAGAAAAACGAAGGGAGGAGTTGTCAGTCAGAGCAGAGGACGGCGAAGTGAAAGGTGACATCAGGTTTTTAACCAGAGAAAGAAGGGGGTACGCGGAGAGAAAGAGAGAGAGAGAGAGAGAGGAGGAATGGGGGAGAAATGAGAGTGGGAGGTAATGGATGCAGGGTGGAGAAGGGGAGGGAGAAGAAAGGAGGGAAAAAGGGAGAATGAGAGCACATGTGGAAGTCATTACAGTGTGGGTCAAGGCACAGTCGTTCTTCGCGGTTGTGTTGTTGCTGAGGAGCGTTTGGTAGCGCGGGGCCGAGCTCGGGGAGGGAAACGCTGACACGTAAAAGCACTGGAGGTCCAGCTGAAGCCCCGTCTCTCCGAGGTCCCAGCAGCCCCGGCGTCGGACCCGCAGCCCGGCGAGACGGACGCCCCGGCGCTCAGACTACACCTCATCTCCCCCTATCTTTCCCTAACTTTGTCTCAGCTTTTTTTCTTTCATCCCACCCCCTCAATATTTTTTCAATATTTTTTCTTTCCATTCCAGAGGGGCCCACTTCCTGCCTGACTCTTTTTTTCTTTCTTTTCTTTTTTTTTTTTTTTTTTGAAGGAGGGAGAGAGAGCGAGAGAGATTAAATGACAGCCTGGCGTTAAAACCCAACATCTGGTAGTGCTTAGCAGCACACAGAGACGCACGGAAGGAGGGAGCAGGAGGAAAAGTTAGAGGCAACAGGGTTAAGGAGGAAGACAGCCCAAGAAGAAGAGACACTAAAAGAGGATTTGCAAAAGATTTGCAGGGAAAGAGCTCACATCTGGTCTCGCTGGTATGGAAAGTCGCGCTTTGACGGTTTGCAGGTAAGATTTGGAGGGGAGCTGAAGACGACAAGCAAAAAATCTTGCAAACCCTTCTAGGATGGATTCCCCAAGGGGTCACTACGGCCCAAATATGGTCACGCCAGTCTCCTCCCTCTTCCTCTCTCTCTCCTCCTCGCCCTTTCCCACTCACCCCCCGCCACCTCCGTCTCTCTCTTTCCCTCTTTTTTTGTAATATCCCCTCCCTGAAAGTGCAGCCAGTGTGTCTCAGTCGTCTAGCGAATATGCCACGTCAAGGCTGGATACTCTTCATGGCCGGCGTGACCAAAATGGAACGAAGGGGACCCGGGTGCTCAGACGCCCACCAAAACAAACAAACAGGCCAAGAAAGATGCAGCAAAAAACTCCCCAGGGGGAGAGCGGCGAGCAGCGGGGATGAGGCAACGTCAGGGCTTTTTTGAGGGGTTTGCATTTAGACGGGAGTCCGGCAGCTCAAAATGGACAGGGGGGCGAAAGGAAAGGGAGGGCACAGAGGACAGAAGCAGCAGCATCCGACGCGGCGGCAGACGGCACCACCGAGGCCCGGATCTCCACTCCGGCTCCGTCCACCCAGTGTTCAGACTACCTGTTCATTGTCATACTGGTGTACAGTAGTCTGCACATTGGTTAGACTGGGCATGGACTCTCCTCCGTCAGTCTGTCTTCCTCTGGGACTCTGTCTCTCAAAAATGCCATTTCAGTTCTCAAAAAAATGCGTATGTTGCTTCCACCTCACCTTTATTTTTCTGTATTTGAAATGATATCCATCTGTATGTTGACTTGACCTGAGTGCCCTCTAACACCCACCGCTTCCTTTGCAGCTTTTTTTTTTTTTTTTTTTTTTTTTTGGAATAAACACGTAACACCAGTTTTTTCTGCAGCGATGATGAAAATGAATGCGCTTTTTGCGAGAATCAGGGGTTTGTTTCACATCTGCAGCCTGAAAAATCAGAGCCAGGTAGATCTGAAAACGGTAACTTATACAATCGGAAAAAAAGCCGGTGACATTTATATAGCGTGAATGAGCGAGTGTGCAGTTCTGACTCGGGGCTGTGATGATGAAGATGTGGTTCCCCGGGACGGGGTGGAGCGACGTGGCTGCGACGCATCAAACAGCCAAGCCAAGGGAACAAAGGGCCAATCAATCAAGTCTGAAAATACTGTGACCCCAAGCGAAGTCACTTCAGTGGGTGGTCAAACTGCAACTGGGGGGGGCGGGCGGCCAAAGATCTCCACTTTCTTAAAGTCTTAAATAAATATTAAAAGCTGGTAGGATGCAAAAATAAAAACCCCATGGTAAAAAAAGAATAATGTGCACACATACAAAGTTATATATAATCTATGACATACTTATGTTACATGACACATGTCGGTTGAGTCAGTTTTTTTAAGTTATAGTCTTATAGTTATAGTTTAGTGAGGTATAAAGCGCCAAGGCAGTGACCTTTTGGCCGTTAAGTGGCAGCTACTCAGGATGCTGAAGGGGGCTATTGGTATCTAATAGAGGGTTTTCTCTCCACCAAATTACTGGAAGCTGATGTTTGGTTTAAAAACTTGTGATTTTCCTGCCAAGAATGCGAGAAGTTCCAAAGGAACTGCCAGCCACATTAAGAGAGGGGGGAGGGTGTGCAAAATGTGTGCATGTGCAGAAGTATGTGACTATAGAAAGTTCAAGGAGTGTAAAAAAGAAATATACAAGCCCGAAGGCCACGTTTACCGCACTAAACGCCTGACACGAAAATCCACAGACGCCGCGCCGCACACGGCCCGACTGCGAACGCCGTTTTACCCGAGGGCCGGGACGGCGGCGTTCGTGGATTTTGGGTGTCTGCGAAAGCGAGCGTTTATTTGGGATTGGGATTGTACCAAATGTGCAAAGACACAGTGAATGCCTAAACTCCCACTGGAGAGAGGTGGAGAGAGAAGGAAGCGAGGAGAGAAGGGAAACTTCAGGACAAAAGAAAAGATGAATGGCGTAGAGAGCGGTGAAGAGCAGAATCGATGCCAAACGCTCCACATATTTGATTTATGCAGTAAACTGCTTCGTTGCGGTGAAGGCGCACTCTTCAACAAAGTGAACATGCTGAAAAAATAGACTCACAAGAAAAAAAAAAGAAAAAAGCCACATTTAAAAAAATCGACTTGGTGATCCCAGCTGCAGACAATTCTTTTGTCCCTGTTTTCTGTCTGTTTTCTGCTTTTCTCAGCGTATAAAAGGATGGTGGGAAGTTAGGCAAGAGCCAATAAATGAGCAGCAGAGCAGCCAGAGCATGGACTGACTGGAGGAGTTGCAGTGTGTCTGCCTATCTACACTTGCTGTGCAGAATATCATCCAACCTGTACAGCAGGCACAGACAGGCAGATAGACGTCAGCCTGCCAAAGCCAGACAGCAGGACGGACCAGACGCCTCCTCCCGATAACACACTCGTGGGTTTTAAACCATCGATCGGCGCCTGGCCGCTGGCCCGTCTTCACTTTACTGTGGGATACTAACCATTTAGTGTTTGACATGTGCAATAACACGCAAAAAAATCTGGGGCCGGATTCACAAAACAATCTTAAGAAAGAAAATCTTCTTAAGTGTCATTTTTTTCTTAAGTCATATTCTCCAAAAAAGTTCTTAAGTATTTTCTCAACTTTCTTCTTAAGTTTCTTCTTAAGAAAACACTTAAGAATAAATGGTATTCTTGAAATAAAAGTTCTCAAATTTGTTCTTGACTTTTTTCTTCACTTTAAGACAACCTTGACCTGTCTTAAAATTTCTTCTGTGAAAAGTTAAAACTCTAATATCACCTTTTTCAACACATTTTAGACAAGTTTAGACTAGTAGGTCATAGTTTCAGGATATACTTTGTAGTTAATTACACAAACAGCCTGTTAACTGTTTGTTAGCATGTTAGTTAGCGTGGTAGTTAATTATTATTAATTTTCCCCAATAGTATTTTTTTTCGCACATTAATCTCATCCACCATAACCTTGAAAAGTTCCTGCATCTCTTTTTCTCCTTCTCCATGTTTAGTAAGTGACTGACGGTTAAGACCAAACTACCTGTATAAATGTTGTTTGTTAGCGCCTGCAATGCAATGACATATTTTAAGAAGTTCTTAAGTAGGAAAAATAAGAACATTCGTAAGAAATGACAGTTCTTAAGACGGTTCTTAAGAAAATATTCAGGAATTTCACTTAAGAACTTTCTTATGAACTTCTTAATTTTAGATCTTAAGAAATTTCTTAAGATCGTTCTTAAGAACATATTGGTGAATCTGACCCCTGGTGTTTATTGTAATTTGAAATAAAAACAACACCCAATTATTATAACATATATGTTTTATGGTTATGAATAACTTGGATTATTCTGGTTATTTATTTATTCATTTATTTCAGAAATGAATGTGTCAAATATAACACACGTGGGCTTAGAAACTAAAATAATAAAGTTTTGGGTTTATCGTACAACATTTCCTCAACATTCATTACAGCAGACTTTTATTCATCTATTTGGTTTCTTTGCTTTTCGTAAATATATCTTTATGCTGAACGTTTACCTCTAACGTTTGTCTTTGTCTCGGTGTCCTTACTTTAACACATTTGCCACACAAGTAAAATGTGCCGAAAAGAAAAAAGAGCGGTCAGGTCTGAGCTGTCGTGGAGGAGTTTGGAGAACATGCTGATGCTGATGATGCTGATGATGATGCTGATGATGCTGATGATGCTGATGATGACGATGGTGAGTGTCATCCCTATAAGCTCTAAGCTGAACTGATTTAAATAAACCCTTCAGGTCTCCTCACTGGCCCGCCAACGTTGCCAGGGTCAGATTCCTCAGATAACACTTCAAGGTCCATCGTGCAGAGATGCTCCTGCACAATTAAGAGTTTGAAGAATGACGTGATCTGCTGCTGACCAGCACTAGTACCAGCACGCCCCCCGAGTCCTGCTGCTCTGTCGTAAAAAGGAACATTACACAGAGGAAAAAAGTTAAGAAAAGAAAATTCGATTTCCCAATTCTAAATCGATTCTCATATTAATTCCTAAAAATCGATTTTTTTTTTTTAAATGTATTTATGTATTTTTTTTTTCATCATTACATTACAACTTTTGGTTATTTTTTTGTTTATCCCCAAAAGAGGAATTTTTTGTTGGACACGAGAATAACTGGTGCCATGTTTTTGCCTTTAAATATGTTTAAAGGTATGAAAACATTAAAGTGTTAGGTTATAATTGCATAAATTGTCTATAATTCATTACTTTATATACTGTCTTGGGGTTACATTTGCAAAAAATGCTAAAAACCAAATGCTCAAAAATTAAAGGTGATTGGTCCTTACAGCATCATCAGCTGCCAATACTTGCTGTTGAATCTCAATATAATACTAGTAGTAATATTTTGCATAACTACACAGTCATATAATTCATGCAACAGCTCAAAAAACAGTTTTAATAACACTAACCCGAATCAATATCGGAATCGAAACGAATTGGATCGAATCAAACCCTGATAATCGATTCTGAATCTTAAGAATCGGAATCGAATCGATTCTTGACATTTGAATCGATACCCAGCCCTATGCAGGAGAGGTCATAAAAACCCAAAGGGCTTATGAGCGAGTCCTAAAAACAAAAAAAAATAAAAAACAATAATTCACAAAACCATATAAGCACAATACGTAGGCCTATACAGTATAACTGATAACTCAGAGTTATATGATACTTCAGAATACAATTAAATAGCTCAGAAATATCTCTGTCTCTGCCCTGGAGTCCAGAGTTTGTCCTGCCGTCACGTCTCTGTGAAGCATGTCTCACTGTCCTTGTCTTTTAACGCTTTTAACGACTTTTTAACGCATACATCGATATATTTTGATCACGGAGGTTTCCTGACCTTAATAAGGTAGCCTGGATTTGTGACCCGAGCGGCGTTAGAGCCCAGTGTTAACTAAGCAAAAGTGTTGCCCAACCAAGAAGGTGTGAAGTGTAAAAGTGAGTAAAAGCAAAACAAAAGTGTGCACAAGTGAACAAGGATGTGAAGAGGCAGTTGCTATTTCTGTGGTACCAAACTGGAATAAGTTACTGTACGTGCTGACTTTTTCAATACTTAAAAAACTAAAAGTTCAACTACCAAAATAAACATATGACGTGATGTAAGACAAACAACGGGCAGTGGTGACTTTGCTCTCCTCCAACGGGCCTTCACAGGCCATGTAGCGTCACCCATCCATTAAGCTATAACACTGTTATTTAGGGAATCTCTTCAGCACGTTCAGCACGGACATAAACTCAAAGGTCTTAAACGTGAAGCTGTACACTGGGAAAAGATTTGAAGTTGAGAAAAACCTACGATGCTGCTCTGAAAGTGAACATGTGAGCTTTCAGCTGCAGGTAAACGCTGCAGATGTTGTTGTTTTTTTTGTATCACCCTGTTTTGATCCCACTTAGGAGAAGGGGATATTTTTTGAGCCTTTTATTTTCCTTAATATGAGGTTAGACATAATTACATGGAAATTTTAACTGACCAATGCACTTCTTGTACAATGTGTGTGATGCATATGGTTCATTGTTTTACATTGAGCTGCTTAAAAAAACAAGGAATCTTAAGTTAGCCTTTACAAGTGTAAAGTTGGGGACTACATTGTGTTTGTATTTATGAAGGAATGTTACATTCAGGTCAAAAGCTTTTTTTGTGGAAAGTTGAATTAAAGGAGCTTGAGGCAGGATTTATGAAAAAAATTCGTATACGTTTTAAGTTTTCTAGTAATAATGTCAGATGAAGCGTTCCAAACCAAAAAGAATGAGCCCTCTAGTGTATCTCTCCGTTGCCTTGAACAGGCTGTGTGCTGCAAAATGTGCTGCAATTCTGGGCCCGAATTTCCCGTGCTGTCCTGCGGATGTGACGTCACATGACGCTGCATGCACGTTCTCCCCGTTCTCCCGTGCCGGCTTCGCTGGTGGCTGCAGTACCCCCAACGGCCGTCGTGGTGAAGGGTGGCGCTAGAGAGTCTCATTTCTTAAAAGGAGCCTCATGCTCCTTTAACATTGGCATAAAGCAGCATATTTGCCCCTTACTCATGTTGTAAACAGTATTGAAAACATTTTAAAAAAAAATACCCTAAGGTAATTTAGAACAGCAAAAATCGGAAAATAATATGCGATTAATCGCGAGTTAACTATGGACAACATGCGATTAATTGCGATTAAAATTTTGTTATCATTTGACAGCCCTATATATATATATATATATATATATATATATATATATATATATATATATATATATATATATATAATAATGAGTTGGATTTATATAGCGCCCTTCTAGGCACCCAGAGCGCTTTACAGATACATATATATATATATATATATATATATATATATATATATATATATATATATATATATATATATATATATATATATATATATATATATATATATATATATATATATATATATATATATACATATACATATACATATACATATACAGGACTGTCTCAGAAAATAATAATAATAATAATAATAATAATAATAATAATAATAATAATAATAATAATAATAATAATAATAATAATAATCTGTAATGCAATTAAAAAAATGAAAATGTCATACATTCTGGATTCATTACAAATCAACTGAAATATTGCAAGCCTTTTATTATTTTAATATTGCTGATTATGGCTTACAGTTTAAGATTAAGATTCCCAGAATATGAGTTTTCTTAGGCTGTAAGCCATGATCAGCAATATTAAAATAATAAAAGGCTTGCAATATTTCAGCTGATTTGTAATGAATCCAGAATGTATGACATTTTTGTTTTTATAATTGCATTACAGAAAATCACAATATTCTAATTTTCTGAGACAGCACTTTTTTTTATTATTTATTTATTTATCTATTTATTTGTTTATTTATTTATGTGAAGGGGAGGGGGTGTCAGTCATGTTTCCGAAGTTTGAAACTCACCTCGTCATCCTTGAACCAGGACAGGCTCTCAGCGGTCAGCACGAACCAGTACTCCTTGGCTCCTCCTTTCATGATGCTGATGTTGTTGATGGTCAGCCAGCCTTTGCGAATCACCTGAGGGGATTGAAAGGCCAAATGAGTGCCCGAGACATAAAGCTGGACCCGACAGGACCTATTTCTTTGAAAAAAAGCTTGGATAAAAACCAATTAATAACAAATAAAATCCCCCCCAATACAAAGTCTCAGTGTCAGGCTCGATGCATGTTCAGTAAAATCATGGAAACAGGAACATGTGAGATGTCCGTGAAGATCAGGTTAGGTGTCGCCGCGTGGTCGTGACCCGCTCGGAGTCAGGCATGTGAGCGGTGCGTGTCAGTGCGGCCTCATACAGGGAAGTCTGTGTGAAGCGTGTTTTAGTGACGGCCGTGTTTAGTGGGTCAAGCACTCAATAGGGCATGTTTGCATCCTCTGCATTAGCTGTATTAACTCTACAAACTCAACACAAACAGGCCTGTGGGTACAGTGCCAAGTGATTATTAGATTAGATTACTGGCAGACTCGGACTGGCCTAAGACTCACTAAGGAGGTTACCCAAATCTTACAATGCCTCTCTCTCTCTCTCTCTCTCAGGAGCTGTTTTGGAGCACAAACCGAGACGAGAGAAGAAACACAAATTGAAATTTGAGGGAAGATTTTTTTTGTTTGTATATACTGCAGGTCTGTGTGGCAACCCCTTGTAGTCTGTTGGTCTTGATGGGTGGAAGTGGTGTTAGACAGTTAACAGTTAGAGGAAACTCTTACAATCAGGCCTGATGCGGGAGGAGAAGAAGCCTGCAACAGGAAGGAATGTGGAGGTTTTTAAACACCTTGCGGCACTAAAGAAAAAAAAAAAAAAAAAAAAGAAACGCAGCTTTTCTTTTCCAGTGGAAACTAAACAAAAAGGCTCTTCCCGACAGTCGTCTACAACACAGTCAGTTAGCATTCTTGATCCGTCTGAATGGAAAATGTTAAAAAAAAAAGAAAGAAAAAGAGACAGAAAGAGCAGGTTTAAGGCAGCGGTGCTGCAGAGCACCACACGACGGGGCAGAGGTGGAACTGCAGGGCACAAACGACAAACCACACCCGCCAGGAGCAATACTCACCAGCAGACACCCTTAAGAGGGCAGCTCACATTCTCATTAAGGGATTGGGATGAAATGCAAAGGTGGTTCCTTGATGACATAGGGGGGGGGGGGGGTTCAAACAAAGGGAAACGTCTCAACAACAACACCAGCAACGATGGTGGCAAAGAAAACTAACACACAGCTACTGTATGAGATTCTTAAAGGAAAAAAAAACTATACATCTGGTGCCCAATTCAAACATAACAACGTGCAAGTTTGAACAGGAAATAATAAAAGAAAAATAAAATGCATACAACAGAAATGTGGATCAATGCAAAAAGCTTAACTCCAAAAAAAAGAGAATATTGTAAGATATCTCTCAGCAGAAGTGGCTGAGGTTTCTGTGCAGTAGCCGTCTGCTGCTGTGTCGGTGTGCAGTGAAGCCACGGAAACAGTTGCAATGGAAAATGCGACATAAAACATGGCTTTTATTTCACTGCATACGATATAAACTCAGCCTTTAGTGTTTTGCTTCATCAACTTGATTTCAGTATTCCAATATTCCAATATTTCAAAGCTTGTCCTCCAGATGAAAGCAGAAAATGATTATCCAGACGGACAGCAACGACACTACAGGTCATTCACTTGGAAAAGTGAATGAACACCAGAGTAGTCAAAAGTATTCACATCCATTACTCAGGTAGAAGTATAGATACTAGAGTTTAAAAATACTCCTGTAGAAGTTGAAGTATCAACTCAAGTTTTTTACTCAAGTAAAAGTATAAAAGTACTGGTTTAAAAACTACTTAAAGTATAAAAGTAAAAGTAATGTAAGGGGGAAAAAAGCCATTAAGGACAAAAGCCATTGAAAATGAATGCATCTTAGTATAATGCAAATATATTAAAGAAGCATATATGTGTACTATTGAGCATTAACATGTGTTTCAGAGAGCAGGAGATATGATGACTAGTTGCCTATAAGTATTGTAATGGTGCAAAAAGTCAAACTTCAGAGGCATGTTATCATTTATCCTAACCTTTATTGGAATGTACATCCAAGTTTAGTTGCAGGAATCTGAGGGAACGGATGTAAGAACAAAACTGGACAAGAACATCTGAAACAACCTTTTTTTTGGCATTTTTCCATGTAAACCTTTCTCTGATTCAGAGTTGTAATGTTGTTGAGCTGCTGTTTGCATGTGGAACACAAACCTCACCTGATTCCCAGCTGCACTCTGGCTCTTATTAGTCTGGCTGCTCCTCTGCTGAGCGCTGCGGCGGGAAAACAACGACAAGACGGACGAGGAGGAGAGGTGGGAAACGGGTGAATAGAAAGGATATAAGACGAGCTGCTAAATATCTGACTTTATCCTGCACGCTAAACAAGGAGATGTAATCTTTACTTAGCAAAGCCAATGAAGTCCTCGTGGTTGGTGTTTATGTACGAGAGCTGGATGTCGATCAACAGCAGAACCTGGAGCAACACAGGAAGCAGTCATCAGTTTATTAGTATAGCACAATTCAACACAAGGTAATTCAAAATGCTTTACATCAACATTAAAAGCGGCAAAGACACAATTAAACAGTAACTAACAAATAAAGTGATAAGAAAGGTAACATAATAAAAATCACAAGTTGTTAAAAAGTAAGGGCAGTAGAGTACAGCAGGTACATCTCATTCTTACAATGGCAAGAATTACGTTTCTATACAGTCAAAATGTACAAAGACCGGGTCAAATACTGTATTACAAAAGTAATCTGTAACAATTCGTACGGTGAATTAAACGAATTTGACAATTCTATGCCACAATGCCTGTTTCCAGGTTTTATTTCACACAACTGACAAGAATTACGTTTCTATAAGGTCAAAATGTACAAAGACCGGGTCAAATACAGTATTACAAAAGTAATCTGTGCCGATTCGTGCGGTGAATCAAACCAATTTGACAATTCTACGTCACAATGCCTAAAATTCAGGGCTTATCCATCACTAGTGTAACTTTGCAAGTTTTCAAAAATCATACGTATTTAATTTAAGAGTATGCTTCAGTAAACAGTACACAATTAAACAGTAAGTAACAAATAAAGTGAAATAAAATAATTGGAAAAGAGGTAAAATAATAGAAAGCACAAGTGGTTAAAAAGTAAGGGCAGTAGAGTACAGCAGGTGAGTATTTAATTTAAGAGTAATGTTTTTATCCTGATTTAAAGGATCTACAGTTGGAGCAGACCTCAGGTCTACAGGAAGTTTGTTCCACCGGTGAGGAGCAGAATAACTGAACACTGCCTCACCTTGCTTGGTTCTGGTTCTGGAACCACAACAAACCAGATCCAGATGAAGCTCAGGGGTCTGGGAGCTTCATAGGAACTAACAGATCCAGCATGGATTTTGGTCCAAGACCATTCAGGTCTTTGTAGACCAGCAGTAAGATTTTAAACTCTATCCTTTACTTGAGTTTATTTGAGACAAGTGAAAAGACCAAATACCAAGAATCAAAATGAGACACATGGATGCAACTCTCTCACTCTGAGGAAAGGCTGACTTCACATGGCGTGCTCATAAGAGCCCACGTGTCATAAAGCTGTGATCATACAGGGAATGAACGAGCGCTACCTGGTCCTTGGCCCGGCTCTCTCTGTCTCGGATGTGTGAGGTCACAATCCTCTCGGTTTCCTCGCGCAGCGTGGGGAAGGAATCCAGCTGCAAACACGTCACGCGTTATCACCACACCACGGAGGTGGAATAAGACATAATAATGAGGAGAGGTGTCTTCAGTATTCACATTCATTACTCAGGTAGAAGTATAGATACTAGAGTTTAGAAATACTCCTGTAGAAGTTGAGGTATCTCCTCAAGTTTTTTACTCAAGTAAAAGTATAAAAGTACTGGTTTCAAAACTACTTAAAGTATAAAAGTAAAAGTAATGTAAGCGGGTAAAAAGCCATTAAGGTCAAAAGCCATTGAAAATGAATGTATCTTAGTATAATGCAAATATATTAAAGAACCATATATGTGTACTATTGAGCATTAACATGTGTTTCAGAGAGCAGCAGATATGATGACTAGTTGCCTATAAGTATTGTAATGGTGCAAAAAGTCAAACTTCAGAGGCATGTTATCATTTATCCTAACCTTTATTGGAATGTACATCCAAGTTTAGTTGCAGGAATCTGAGGGAACGGATGTAAGAACAAAACTGGACAAGAACATCTGAAACAACCACAACCAAATTCACTCTATCCGGATGGAGCAATTTAACTGGATAGTTTATTTTTAAAGGCCGAAATGAAATAGAGTAACGAGGCTGTTTTTAAAATGTAAGGAGTAAAAAGTACAGATAATTGTGTGAAAATGTAAGGAGTAAAAGTAAAAAGTCGTCTGAAAAATAATTACTCCAGTGAAGTATAGATAAGCAAAATTTCTACTTAAGTAAGGTAATGAAGTATTTGTACTCTGTTACTTGACACCTCTGCGTTTACAGCAGTCCCTGCATCCGCGAGCGTCGTCCTTACCTTGTTGGAGCACTGGCGTACGGTGTTAATGAGCTCCTGGATCACCATGTCAACACACTTGACGCAAGGCTCCTTCAGCTTCATGATCTGCTTCTTCACGATAGCCTCAAACGCCATATCTGGAGTGAAAAGTCCAGTTCTGGACAAACGACACAAGAAAATAAATCATTTTGCCATTTCTTTCTCATTGTCTGTGTATTATTTTGAAAAGATTTCAAAATAAAAGTTTGCTTTTTTTGGTTTGTTGGTTATTTTTTTGTAAAGCCAGATTTTCTACCGTCTGGATGCAGTTTTTATGGTTGTGCTGGCTAACCGCCGCTGAATAATTATAGATACACACATGGAAAGACTGGACTGAAACACTGAAAAAAGAAAAAAAAACAAGGAAGACATGCTCCACCCTTGTTCGTAAATTCTCTTCCAGACCTTTTTCCTGGATGTTTCCAAAATAAATTCTGATGTGTATTTTTATCTTGTTTTTCTGTACACATGATGTTCAACATACCAACAGCACTTTCTACTCCGTCCACGGGCAGAGACAGATTTATGCCTCTGCATTTATTGCAGTTACTGCAAACTGGCCGACAGCACTCACAAGTGTTTTGCTTGTCGGGGAGTGACTGGCACCACAGGGAATATTTCAGGCACAGATACACAGAGTTTGGGCAGTAATATACTGAAACTCTTACCTAATACCGTGGATATTTTTGATGGCATAACTGATCTCACGGCGCATTTCCTTCTCATCACACTCCATCTGGAGAAAGCAGAGAACAGAGGATCTACGGTGAATGCAGGAAATACTGAGCTGGGTCCACAAGGAAAGCTCCAAAACAGGAGTATTTATGGATGTATTTATGAATATAAAACTAATTCTTTCCTTTTTTTTGGTACTTTGCCCATTAACTAAATAACAGAGCAATCACAAGTACGAGAGGTGATTAGGCCTGTAGGTAGTTTAAGGGGAGTTAGTTAATGGGCAAAGTACCAAAAAAGAGGAAAGGATGAGTTTTATATTCATAAATACATCCGTAAATACTTGATGTCTAACAGGAAGTGGTCAAATATAAATAAAGACAAAATACCACAGATTATTCTGGGTTATTCGGGATCCTTTTTTGCAGAGAAATAGTAAATAACTTTAAAAAAATACACATGGTTGTATTTTGTAGAAGTTAAGGTTCACAGATTCTCTAAAAAAAATAATAACATGCCATTGCTTGGCATGTGAATGAATGAATATTTTTTTTGGTACATTTGTAACCGAAAGGGTGTAGGTAGAAGCAAGGCTTATACTGTATATACCTACCCCTTTTACTGGTACCTTACATTGGTTACAGCAAATACAAAAGAGCAAAGCTCAAGACTTTGAAATGAATTATCAGTAAACTCAAATATCCTATTATAGCAAAATAAAGAAAGGCACAGAGCTCAAAACCCAAAAATAACTTAAATTTCCCATCATAGCAAAAATAAATAGCACATGGCTTAAAAACCCAAAAAATAAACTTAAATTTCCCATCATAGCAAAAATAAAAAGTACACTGCAAAAACTCAAAATCTTAACAAGAATATTTGTCTTATTTCTAGTTAAAATGTTTCATTTTTAGTCAAAGAAAATCTCATTACATTTAAAACAAGACTCATCACTGGAAAAAACAACAATTTTCACCTGTTTCAAGTAGATTTTCACTTGAAATAAGTAGAAAAATCTGCCAGTGGAACAAGATTTTTTTGCTTGTAATAAGAAGATAAATCTTGTTCCACTGGCAGATTTTTCTACTTATTTCAAGTGAATATTTACTTGAAACAGGTGAAAATTGTCAAATAACAAGTTATTTTTCTGGTAATGACTCTTGTTTTAAGTGTAATGAGATTTTTTGACTAAAAATGAGACATTTTAACTAGAAATAAGACAAATATTCCTGATAAGATTTTGAGTTTTTGCAGTGTAGTGCATTGCGCAAAACCCCAAAATATAACAGTACAGAACTTGGCAAACTTAATTTTCCATACCATAACGAGAAATTACGTAATTTTTATAAAGTCTTTTAAGGCTAAATTGTGTACAACATGATTTGATATTTACAGGACAGTTGTTCCAGATGTTCCCCCCTTGACAGATACACAGTGACACATGTTATTATTAAAGGAGCTTGAGGCTCCTTTTAAGAAATGAGACTCTCTAGCGCCACCCTTCACCACGACGGCCGTCGGGGGTACTGCAGCCAACAGCGAAGCCGGCACGGGAGAACGGGGAGAACGTGCATGCAGCGTCATGTGACGTCACATCCACAGGACAGCGCGGGAAATTCGGAATCCGAATTGCAGCACATTTTGCAGCACACAGCCTGTTCAAGGCAACGGAGAGATACGCTAGAGGAATCATTCTTTTTGGTTTGGAACGCTTCATCTGACATTATTACTAGAAAACTTAAAATGTATACGAATTCTTTTCATAAATCCTGCCTCCATCCTGCCTCATGCTCCTTTAACGATAGAATAAATAGCTAACTTGTAATTGTCTTTTTTCAAACGTTCACAATTGTCAGGCCTCTTGTGCCGTGAATCACCTTGACCAGTTCAAAGGGGAATCTCTCGTGGAAGACACGGTTGATCTTTGCTCCCCCGGACAACTCCACCGTGTCCACCTGGTCCCCCGAACCCTCGATCCTCTTCTCAAAGTCCACGGAGAACTGCTGCACCATCCTGGAACACAAACATCACGCCACACATCTCTACGAAAGCAGTATTCCAGTTGTAAAACAAAATCAGGGGGGATGGTGGATTTTATCATATGGGGACAGATTATTTGTGCTGATTACAAATAATATAATATTACAAATAATAGCAGTGACCAAAACACCTGCAGAAATACTGCAGGAATGACATAGCAGCAGTTAAATGCAGCCTTCTGTAAGCTTTAAATATCCACTGGGCTTACATCAAATACATCAAAACACAACAATAAAAAACACTTTTCTGAACTTATCAATATGACTCTGTCCTTCACAGGATAAGTAAAATGGATCACTGCAAAAACTCTAAATCTTAACAAGAATATTTGTCTTATTTCTAGTTAAAATGTCTAATTTTAGTTTAAAAAAATCGCATTACACTTAAAACAAGACTCATCACTGGAAAAAACAACAATTTTCACCTGTTTCAAGTAGATTTTCACTTGAAATAAGTAGAAAAATCTGCCAGTGGAGCAATATTTTTTTGCTTGTAATAAGAAGATAAATCTTGTCCCACTGGCAGATTTTTCTACTTATTTCAAGTGAATATTGACTTGAAACAGGTGAAAATTGTCAAATAAGTTATTTTTCTGGTGATGACTCTAAATGTTGAAATAGCAGTAAAACCACATTCATTGATGAAATGACATAAAGGATGGAAAGGGGGGATGACAGTTTTACAGGGGGGATGATTTGGACCGTTTTTATTTCAGGGGGGGATGCCATCCCCCCTCATCCCCCCTCAACTCCAGTACTGTACAGAAGAGACTAACTCATGACCTCTAAAGTGTAAACCTGATAAGAAAAAGGCCGAAGGCTGCAAGGAGAGAAATTCCTCTCACACATTTTCAATCGACCAAATCTAATGCAAAGGATTGGGCTGTGAAATTATAGCGGATACTGACTGCAACAGCTGCTTGGTTTTGCGGGACGGGTCATCAGGCCGGTATCCTCGGTATTCCTCGGCCTCCTTGTCCAGAGCCAACAGCTGGGACTGCAGCTTGCTGCGAAAAGCTGGCAGGGTGTCCCGGATGTGATTGGTGAGTTGCTATGGAAACATGCAAGCAGAAAGAATATGAACAATTTCAAATCACACGAGGCCACAAGTCAGATTAAATCACTGGCATTTTGGGACACATTTGGATCAATACGTGGATCAATAGAATCAATACGGAGACAGATCTGGTTTCCCAGCATAGGGAAAAGTTGGAATTATTAGGAGCTGAGCCCAAACCCACTGACAATAATAGTACCCACAATTTTATGACATAGAATTACGGAAGAGTATTAGGGCCATGCAGGAGAAAAAATATTTGAGAGGGGAAGATTTTTTTTATTGTGCACTTCGAGAAAAAAGTCCAAATGTCAAGATTAATGTTGAAATACAATTTCAAGAATAAAGTTGAAATTTCGCCTTTTTTCTCAACATTTCAACTTTATTCACGAAATTTTGACTTTTTTCTCGACATTTTGACTTTTTTCTCAAAATTGTACTTCAATATTTTATTTATTTTATTTATTTTATTTATTTTATTTATTTTATTTATTTTATTTATTTTATTTATTTTATTTTTTTATTATTTTTATTTTTTACTTGGGTCTTTTTTTCCTTCTTTTTTTTAAGATCTTTACTTTTTGTCTATCCTTATGTTTATATGACCAGTTAATAATTTCATACAGACTATGTCTATTTTATTGTATTGTTTATCTAGTCTTGTTTTGTATTATCGTTATTTGTTCTTAAAAAATATGTACATTTAAATTCTCTGATGCAAACAACCATGTTCATTGCTGTCACCAATGTGCCCTGGCGTATGTAAGTGCCTTTGTTACTTTTGTATCAATAAAAGAATATGAAAAAAAAAAAATTGTACTTCAACATTATTTTCGATATTTCGACTTTTTTCTCGAAGTGCATAATGAAAAAAAAATCTTCCTCCTCTAAAATATTATTTTTATCTTTCTCCTGCCTGGCCCTAATACTCTTCCGTATAGAATGGACGCACACACACCAAAAAAAAAGTAGGCTATCCTCTCTTCAATTATGTAAAGTGCACTTTAGGAGAGCGCTGGAAATAGAGTCATCGTCACCTGGTTGAGCACTTTCTGCAGGCGAGGCGTGCCCATCTTCTCCGCAAAGTTCCTGTACGCCGGGTGGGACAAGAAGAACTTCCTCTCAGCCTCTAAAGCGGCCTTGATGTCCTTCTTGCCATCGATGTCCTTCTGACTGCGATTCACCACCCCGATGTAACCTGACAGGGACGTGAGCAGAGAGAAATGAAGAACGGCAACACGCGAGAGGCAAAGGGGAAGTTTATTCAGGATAAGATCATTTATAGATTTTATTTCAACCCCTCAAAACTGCACAGAATGGGTTTGATAGGAAATAACTTGTGTTGGAAATGTCAGAATGATATAGGGACATTTGTACATGTGATCTGGGGTTGTAAACTAGTGTACCCAGTACAAGTACTGGAACACGTGAGTAAATGGCTGGGTGTGAAAGTACCTGTATCACCAAGACTGTGTTTGTTAGGGGATCAAACACAAATTCCAAATATATCTAAATATGATCGGATAGTTTTAAAAGTCGGGATGGTCACAGTATGGAAAAGTACAGTTGCCCCAAATGTTAAAAAATGGATGGAAATGATGTCAGAAGTTGCATCTTTTTTTTTTTTTTTTTTTTTTTTTTTTATTACTGGTAGGTAGGTGTGTTTTTTTTGTTTTTTTTTGTTTTTTTTTCTCCTCTCTGCACATCTATATATTATTTTGTACAGCCATGCAATTGTGGGTGGGTTGGGGTTTAAAAAATGGCATACTTGATAGGGTTGATTTCGACATATGTGTTTTTATCATTTTGTTATTGACAAAAAATACCAATAAAAAGATATTAAAAACTAAAAAAAAAAAAAAAAAAAATTCTGCAAAAACTCAAAATCTTGGAAAATATGGAAAAATGTGGAAAATATTGGTCTAAGGTGGTCTAACTTTCCAGAACGCAGTGAAATTGTCCTATTTTACATTTTCACAAATAGATTAAATGTTTCACAAATCACAAAAAAAAAAAAAAAAAAAAAAAAACGATGAACGATGAGGAGGAAGATTCTAGGATGGCGTGGGAACTTATTTATTTGTAGGTAGGACAGATGGAGAAACTTGTAGACGTGGTGCTGGATGTACATTCTGGTTGTTTCAAAAAGAAAATGTGGATTTACAGGAGGCCTTTGTATATATGGTTGTATGATGGCTATACTGTCTGTTGATGCTGTTATAAATGTTGTGTTTTGAGTTTGAATGTATGTTCTTATCAAAGGTGGGTAGAGTAGCCAAAAATTGTACTCAAGTAAAAGTAATGTTACTTCAGAATAATATGACTCAAGTAGAAGTAAAAAGTAGTCATCCAAATAATGACTTGAGTAAAAGTAAAAAAGTACTTGGTGAAAAAACTACTCAAGTACTGAGTAACTGTTGAGTAACGTCTGATTTATTTTTTTAACACAACCATTCAAACAGACAAAAGTACAAAATAATCATCTTTAGGCAAATTAAATCAATAAAATAATAAAATTAATTAAAATTAATAAAACAGAGCTTAAATTAAAATAAGCTTAGAGTAAATTCAAGTACTTTAATAAATAATAAAATAAATAAAAATGAATTAAGCACAAGTAGCACAAAAATTTCAAGCCTTTGTACTTTTCTTTTTAACCAGGCAGAACTGGAACAAACATGAACTCATAGAAACTCTGTGTGTGTTTGAGTCTGTGTAAATGTGACAAAACATGCAAAAACAAACATTTTTCCCAAAGAATCACCCAGTGATGTCATGAGATTGACGCGTACGTGGATAAAAGGGATAAAAGAAAAGTAACAGCTCAACGTAGCCTAATGTAGCGGAGTAAGAGTAACAGTTTCTTCTTCACAAATCTACTCAAGTAAAAGTAAAAAGTTGATTCAAAACTACAAAATTTCCCAAAATTCACTCAAGTAAATGTAACGGAGTAAATGTAACTCCTTACTACCCACCTCTGGTTCTTATATGCATGAATAAATAAAAAAAACTTGAATGACAAAAAAAAAGAAAAAGAAATGAAGAAGGGCGATGTCAGGAAACACAAGTGTGCGACAGCAGCAGGAAAAGGCAGTGCCGTTGAAGGAGGCTAGGATGGGTTTCTCTATATTGTAAAGAATAACGAAGGGGCATGCTTGAGTGAAACCCAGAAAGGTGACGCTGCGAGAGCAAGAGAAGATTGGGGGAGTGTTTCTCACTCACCTCTTCGGAGTGGCAGCAGCTTGTTCTCCAGCACCTCTCGAGCATCCGTGCCCTCATCCATCAAATCCAATTTGGTGATCACTCCAATCGTCCTCAGACCTTCATGGGGCATCAAAGAGACTCTCAGCAGGCACTACTCACTGACAGCATCCAGGATTTAAAATACCCTGGTACCAGAATTATACACAGTTCTCTCTTACCATATTTGCTACATCTACAACATACTGTAGATTCATCATTTGTTTGTCATTATGCTGAACTGTATCATAAAGCAAGGTATCCAACAATTAAGAGACTCATAAGCAGTACTGGAGTTGTAAAAAAAATCAGGGGGGATGGTGGATTTTATCATATGGGGACAGATAATTTGTGCTGATTACAAATAATATAATATATTACAAATAATAGCAGTTTCCAAAACACCTGCAGAAATACTGCAGGAATGACATAGCAGCAGTTAAATGCAGCCTTCTGTAAGCTTTAAATATCCACTGGGCTTACATCAAATACATCAAAACACAACAATAAAAAACTGTTTTCTGAACTTATCAATATGACTCTTTCCTTCACAGGATAAGTAAAATGGATCACTGCAAAAACTCAAAATCCTAACAAGAATATTTGTCTTATTTCTAGTTAAAATGTCTCATTTTAGTAAAAAAAAAATTGCAAAAATAAATAGCACATGGCTTAAAAAACCCAAAAATAAACTTAAATTTCCCATCATAGCAAAAATAAAAAGTACATTGCAAAAACTCAAAATCTTAACAAGAATATTTGTCTTATTTCTAGTTAAAATGTCTCATTTTAGTAAAAAAAATTTGCAAAAATAAATAGCACATGGCTTAAAAAACCCCAAAATAAACTTAAATTTCCCATCATAGCAAAAATAAAAAGTACATTGCAAAAACTCAAAATATTAACAAGAATATTTGTCTTATTCCTAGTTAAAATGTCTAATTTTAGTAAAATAAAATCGCATTACACTTAAAACAAGAATCTTCACTGGAAAAAACAACAATTTTCACCTGTTTCAAGTAGATTTTCACTTAAAACAGTAGAAAAATCTGCCAGTGGAACAAGATTTTTTTGCTTGTAATAAGAAGATAAATCTTGTTCCACTGGCAGATTTTTCTACTTATTTCAAGTGAAAATTTACTTGAAACAGGTGAAAATGGTCAAATAAGTTATTTTTCTGTTGATGACTCTACATGTTGAAATAGCAGTAAAACCACATTCATTGATGAAATTACATAATGACCCAGTTTTACAGGGGGGATGATTTGGACCGTTTTTATTTCAGGGGGGTGCCGTCTCCCCTCATCCCCCCTCAACTCTAGTACTGCTCATAAGAGTCTCGGTCTTCACACAGATCCTTTATCTTTAATACGGATATACACTAACATGAATATGTTTTTCTTTGCTCAAACACATATATATATATTTGGTTATAAGGGACCACCAACTTCAAAATGCCAACATAACTCCGAGCTGAGAAACTTCATGGTTCTGGTAAAAACCTAATCCAGTAAGTCGTTCAGCTTTGCATCCAGCTCAGATGTCACTGTTGAGCTGCAACCATAAAGCAAGCTTAGCAGGTCCATGACACTGATGCCCAACCTCAGGAGATATAACCCCTAGAAGATATTCTCCTTGAGGGAGATGTTCATCAACAGCTGGCAGAGGTCTGTTGGCATATGCCAGCCTCTTTCCGTCAGACGCTGTTTCCAACCTGGGATGATTCAAAGCTCCACTCTCAGGGAAAATGTTATTGTCCTTCCAAACTGATGGCAGAAGCCAACCCGTTTAGTAGTAAACAGGTGAATCTGAGGCTTAATGCAGACACTAGCCTCTCTAGCAGGAGGAACAGAAGTCCCTCAATAGAGCAGTCAATAAAATACTACAATTTTTTATTTCAATTCTCGCAAGTTTTTGCACTGCAAAAACTCAAAATCTTACCAGGAATATTTGTCTTATTTCTAGTTAAAATGTCTAATTTTTAGTCAAAAAATCTCATTACACTTAAAATAATAGTCATTGCCAGAAACATAACTTGTTATTTGACAATTTTCACCTGTTTCAAGTAAATTTTCAGTTGAAATAAGTAGAAAAATCTGCCAGTGGGACAAGATTTATCTTCTCATTACAAGCAAAAAATCTTGTTCCACTGGCGGATTTTTCTACTTATTTTAAGTGAAAATCTACTTCCCCCTCACAAAAATAAGAAAAATAGAGAAACATATTTTCTCAACAACAAAACATTTTAAATTTTTCAAGTAACAAAATAACATATTTGAACCATTTTTCCGACAATAAAATAACATGAAAAAATAACATTTCTAGTTAAAATGTCTCATTTTTAGTCAAATAAATCTCATTACACTTCAAACAAGACTCATCACTGGAAAAAAACAACAATTTTCACCTGTTTCAAGTAGATTTTCAGTTAAAATTAGTAGAAAAATCTACCAGTGGAACGAAGTTTTTTTGCTTGTAATGAGAAGATACATTTTTCTACTTATTTCAAGTGAAAATTTACTCGAAACAGGTGAAAATTGTCAAATAACAAATTATTTTTCTGGTAATGACTGTTTTTTTTAGTGTAATGAGATTTTTTGACTAAAAATGATACATTTTAACTAGAAATAAGACAAATATTCCTGGTAAGATTGTGAGTTTTTGCAGTGCGGGGAGCTGTGGCACTTCAGCATTATGGTGTTTTGACCAAAGCATGTCAGACATTTCATCAAGACCTCAAACAAATGTCCCATGTGCTTCTAATAATACTATGACAGCTGATCGATCCCTGCGGGGGAGTTCTGGCTCCAGATTTACAGCGGTCACAGCACCAAGTCACGCACTGAGCACCATGGCGGCTGATTACCTTTTCAGTTTTGCTCATTAACCATTTGGCCACCTATTTTTTTCAGATTCAATTTCCTTAAGTTTTTGCAGCCTGTCTAAATCCCATCATCCCTTACTCATCCCCCAGACGCGTGCCTTACCCTGGGTGTCCACATCCTTGGACAGTTTGAGGGCGTCGGAGTTGGCGAGGTCACTGTTGGCCGGGGTGACGGCCAGGATCAAGCAGCTCTCTCTGGTGATGAACTGCATGATCATCTCCCGGATCTGCTGCTCGATGTCCACCGGCTGGTCCCCGACCGGCACCTTGGTGATCCCCGGCAGGTCGATGAGAGTCAGGTTCAGCACTGCAAAATCACACGGTGGTAATGTATCAATGTACAAGCCGGACAAATCTGACATGTCCCCGCCTGAAGTCAAAGCTTGACTGAATTATGTGAAATAAATAAGACCTGGAAACAGCATTGTGGTGTAGAATTGTCAAATTGGTTTAATTCACCAGACTAATTGTTACAGATTACTTTTGTAATACTGTATTTGAGCCGGTCTTTGTACGTTTTGACCGTATAGAAACGTAATTCTTGCCATTGTAAGAATGAGATGTACCTGCTGTACTCTACTGTCCTTACTTTTTAACAGCATGTGCTTTTTAATTATTTTATCTTTTTTCTTATCATTTTATTTCATTTGATTTGTTATTTACTGTTTAATCGTGTCTTGCTGATTTTAATGTTGTAAACACGGCAAAAACTCAAAATCTTACCAGGAATATTTTTCTTATTTCTAGTTAGAATGTCTCATTTTTAGTCAAGAAATCTCATTACAATTAAAACAAGAGTCATTACCAGAAAAATAACTTATTATTTGACAATTTTCACCTGTTTCAAGTAAATTTTCACTTGAAATAAGTAGAAAAATCTGCCAGTGGGAAAAGATTTATCTTCTCATTACGAACAAAAAAATCTTGTTCCATTGGCAGATTTTTCTACTTATTTTAAGTCAAAAATCTACTTGAAACAGGTGAAATTTGTTTAGTTTTTTTTAAGTGTAATGAGATTTTTTGACTAAAAATGAGACATTTTGACTAGAAATAAGACAAATATTCTTGTTAAGATTTTGAGTTTTTGCAGTGAAGCCCTTCGAATGTGTTGAAATGTGCTAAACAAATAAACTTGCCTTGCCTAAATGAATCCAGCTGACTTGATTCCCTGTATTTGATATTTATCATGACTGTTTTTAAATCAAAGCTAAACATTTTATCGTCATTCAAAATACGTGACTAGATGGTCTCAGCAATTATTTGATCTGGGTTAATGAAAAAAAACTAAGTCTGCATTCTGTTAGTTCATTTCAACCTTTTACATAAAGGACCTGATAAATTGTAGTGTCTTCTATGACTACCTTCATTTTAGTTCTTAAGAATCAACAAATATAGAAACAATTTAAAAAATAATTTTCTAAAATTTGGAAGGAGACAAAAAAAGAGTAAATGTTAATAATTGGTGACAGGTGAGCGTGTCAGCAGTAGAAATAAATAAAGGATGCATCAATCTAAACCTCAATCTTTCCGAGTATGATTGGATTGTGACTCATCACTTTTGTGTGAAATTTGCTAAAAGTCTAAAATCAAGAGGTTATTGGTTTAAAAATATATTTCTTAATGCAAAATTCAACAAAACAATATGGTCGTTCAAAAAGACTTCAGGGAGTTGGATGACATCCCGATGCATGAAGGACATTTTAAGCCTCGGGCAGCGCTGCATGAAAAAAACCGCCTTGTCACTGTCATCACTGCGGCCACATGGGCTATTTTGGAAGAACGTTGTCACACAGTGGGATCTGGTGCTGCATCCAGAAATATAACTTCAAATTATATCACACAAGTAAAAAAAAACAACAAAAAAAAACATGCACAGTACATCCACTCTGCGTAGAATTACTGCTGAGCTCTGTGCACATTTCAGAGTGTAAAAGCAGCATCTTTAGGGGTAAAAGAGTCTGCCTTGCATTTACACGAAGGCAGCACTGACGTGCAGATACGTGCTGGAATCAAAATGACACATTTTCCCAGGAGATCTGCTGTTATTCACCAGAGAAAGCCAGACATCATTCTGCACAACCTACGACGTGTAACTTCACAGAGCCCGGGAGGCCCAGATTTGGCCAGATCTGCGACTGGAAAGGTTTGGAGGAGAATCAGATGACCACAGTCTGCTGAGCAACAGACGTGTTGTTTTTAAAAAAAGAAACTTCAAATAATATCCTCAATCGCAAACGAATCAAAGGGTTAATCAAGAGGAAGAGTGCTGCCAAGCTTCAGCTTCATTTGATTGGGCTGGAAGATCAAATCTCACACTTGTTTATATTCTAGAAATAAAATGATAAAAATGTAGAATGTTTTAGAATAAAATGAAGGTGTGGGGTGAATGCACTGCAGATTATTTCTTTTCTGCTTTACTTTTCCCTTAAAGATACATGATATGAGTTATAGAAATAACAGATTTATGGGTAACACTTTATAATAACTATCCGTTATAACTAGTTGATAGATCATTAGATAACGTTAAGCTATTAACGACTTGTGAAGTATTTGTTAACAGTTTTTTTATGGATTCATAAGACATTCCTCATTTACTAACAGTTAATAAATGAGGAATACAGGTAGTTGCAACTTTAGAATAACGTCCCAATAACATATATAAACTATTAACTGATACTTAACAAGTCATTAGTAAGTAATTTACTCATGATCTATAACTAATTTATAAGGCACAGTTATAAATCCTTAACAAACTGTTAACTGTTATTTAGCAAGTGATTTATATCTCATTAACTATCAGTTTATTAATGACCTATTAATTATCTATAATAAGGCAACATTATGAATCCTTAACAAACTGTTAACAAATACTTCACAAGTCATTAATAGCTTATTAGTTAACTGTTTACTAATGATCTATTAACTAGTTATAACGGATAGTTATTATAAAGTGTTACCGATTTATGTTCTTGTTCTAATCAGGGATATGGATATATTTAAACCCTTGTTATTACAGTCCGTTTTAAAACTACGTTTCTTGCTTCGTTTGTTTCAGATTTTGTATTTTGACATGGGATGAAGTTAATGACAGGAAATATTAGATTACCCAGCCTGCATTACTTCATTTCAGCACCATCACTGCCTTGTTCCGCTGTTTGACAGATTTCGTTTTTCTACTCATTTACATCATTAATTAGTAGTACTTCAGTGAAATGACGGGTAAATACACAGACTCTTTTCCTCTAATTAAGTAGGACGAACTGCAGTTGCAAACTCAGTAGCTTTGCTTGCTTAGTTTAGCTTTAGTTCCACTTACAGTAAAGACGGCTTAGTCGTAAAATCATCTGATGACAACGAGCACTTTCGTTGAAAAATAGTTTGCCTGGTGAAACGTATACTCACTTTTGGAGGCATAATGCTGGACTAGGTACAAAAATACTTTGAAAAGTGTGAACTTGCTAACAGGAGGTGAAACAGTGAAAAGGTAATTTCACAAGAATCATCCATCCATCCATAATCTATACACTTATTCCAGTTGAAGGTGAGATGAGACAAACCCACAGTCACTCCTGTGTTCCACTGGAATCACCAGCTAACCTGTAACTGGATCATTCCTTCTCAGGACCCTTAAAAGGGGATCCTAACATTGGGGTAACCAAGCAATGACGTTATTACAGTTGTTATTTTGTTGGATTATTCAGACGAACAAGTCTTAAGTTGTGCAAATGTATGGAGTTTGTTCCGAATTTTTCATTTCAAGCCTCTCCACACATTCTCTATTAAGAGCCGGTCCTTTACCCGTACCTCCTTTTTCCTCAGTTATGCCTTTGTATTCTGTGCAGGATGTGACTCTGCATTGACTTGTTAAAAAAGTTATGGATGGAGGATCTGGGAATCATTGCATTCCTTCTTACAAAAGCCTTAACTTCCGTAGCTTCTGCCCTTGAAGGATGAGGACTGCCTATTCTTTCTTTCACTTATCCCATGTATGTGCTCTTCTTTACTTGTCTCTTAATTTACCTATTTTACTTTTATGCGTACGTACTGTGCAACGCTTACTGTTGGTTTGGGGTGGGGTTTTTTTTTATTTTATTCTTATGTTTTTTTGTGTCTCATTTTGTTCTGTTCTAATGTTTGTACCCATAAAATTGAAAAACCAATAAAAATAGTATTAAAAAAAAACAAGAGTTATGGATGTCTCTGAAACAAATGTTATTTCGAAGGCAGCATATGTTACTCTAAAATCTCAATTTCATCAATGCTACCATCACGGGAGTGCAAATAATCTTTGCCAAAGGCACTGACACAAAATATACAACACAAAATACAAAAAAACATTGATGCCGCCTCTGGACAAAGTGACCATATGATCACATCTTGGGCCTGGAATGACTTCACTATTGCACTTTACTGTTGTTTTATGTATTGCACTTTGTTATTTATGTTATTTATATTTATTTATATTTTATTTATTTGTTATTTTTGATTGATTGCCATGTTTTTATTGATTGTTTTTATTGTCCTTTTGTACGTCGACCTTGCGTGTCCTGAAAGGCGACTATAAATAAAATGTATAATTATAATAATAATAATAATTATTATTATTATTATTATTATTATTATTATTATTATTATTATTATTATTGTTATTATTGTTATTATTGTTATTATTATTATTATTATTATTATTATTATTATTATTATTATTATTATTATTATTATTATTATTATATACTATAAATTATATTATACATGTTTTGGACTGGTGGAGGAAATCAGAGTACGAGGAGAAAACCCCAGCAAGCAGGCACAAGCACAACAAGTGCAACAGTGCAACCAGCAGGCCACCATGCTGCCCCTGCTGAGACTCAAACACCTAATAGCATGTACTATAAAGTATATACCTTATTCTATGTCGGAACGCTGAATTAGGAGATCAGCTTTCATCCATACTCTGCACCAGAGCAACAATTACAGTTTAGGATGACCGCTTGTCAATATATTCGTTGGCTATACGTAATCTTTATAATTAGAATAATATAGATGCAAACCATTTTTCAAACAAGCCACAGTTTCGCTCTGATCTACCAGACAGAGGATCACAGATGGTCTGAATTTGAATCAGTCAGTCCTTTATTTCATATCCTTCCCACTCCCAGGCAACCATGGTGAGGAATGGATTTCATAGAGACTATTTTAAAATGTTATATTTACCAAAGAGTTGATGAGGTATCTCTGAACATCACTCCCTTTTTTATTTATCTCAATATTTCATAGAACAAAACCATGGCTGTTTCAGTTTTAAAAACATGATGCACTTGCTCTTCCTAAAGAGGGGGAGACAGTGAGAGAATAAAGCCGGTTCCGTCTGTACCGTGAGGGGAGTAAACCCGGAGGTTGATGGGAATCGGAGATATGCCTTTGTTGGCCCCTGTGGCCCGATCAGTCTCGGCCTCGATCTCCTGGCGAACCTCATCAAAGTCTGTGAACTTTTTCCCTTTGCAGTGGAGGAACTCAGCCCATTCTGACAAAAAGTGAGAATCAAGAACATATAAGTAGAGATTAGAGGCGGCTCTGCTGAGCGGAAAATGCAATAAAAGCATTTCAAAGAGAAGAGGAGGAGTGTGTGGTTACATGCAAATGTGTGATTGCTGGTATGTGTGGGTGTTTAACTGTGATCAAACCCACCAGTGTTGGCACTGATAAGCTGCAGAACCAGGGGCCTGCGGGTGACGATGCCAGAGCCACGGGGCAGAAAGTCCCTGAGGGAAAACAGCAAAGTCAAGACACATTACATCAGAAAAACGCTAAACGCGGCTGCAGATACCGTGAAGAACAGCCTCGCTTGAGATGCTTCCTTCTCCTTTTTAACCTTCCATCGCCACTTTTCTCTGATTTAAACTTAAGATGACATACCAGCTGCTGCCGACCTCTTGGTATTATTAATCATGAAAAAGCTCTTAGCAAAATAAAAAAACACCTTGAAATCGGCAGAGGTGTCAAGTAATGAAGTACAAATACTTCGTTACCTTACTTAAGTAGAAATTTTAGTTATCTATACTTCACGGGAGTAATTATTTTTCAGACGACTTTTTACTTTTACCCCTTACATTTTCACGCAATTATCTGTACTTTTTACTCCTTACATTTTAAAAACAGCCTCTTTTTTTTGTGTTATTGTAATGTTTCTTTCTTTTTTTTTTTTGATTATGTGAAATGTGGTGTTGTTAACCTTTTTTTTAATTTATTGTCCCTGTCTTCATTTTGAAAAATAAAAATTATAAATAATAAAAAAAAAAAAAACAGCCTCGTTACTCTATTTCATTTCGGCCTTTAAAAAAAACTATCCAGTTAAATTGCTTCATCCGGATAGAGTAGAATTTGGTTGTGGTTGGATGAGAAGTATAAACATAATACCATTCCGACACCCTATTGGTTTGTACACGTCTGCTCTCTGAAATACATGTTAATGCTCAATAGTACACATATATGGTTCTTTAATATATTTACATTATACTAAGATGCATTCATTTTCAATGGCTTTTGTCCTTAATGGCTTTTTTCCCCCTTACGTTACTTTTACTTTTATACTTTAAGTTTTTTGAAACCAGTACTTTTATACTTTTACTTGAGTAAAAAACTTGAGTTGATACTTCAACTTCTACAGGAGTATTTTTAAACTCTAGTATCTATACTTCTACCTGAGTAATGGATGTGAATACTGAAGACACCTCTGGAAATCGGGGGCCATCTTAGTTGCAGCTTCAGTGATCTCAGAGCACAGAACAATCTGACCCGATATACAGGTCAGACTGCAGAGCTGCAGCACCGAACCCTCGTTTAAAAACAATGACTTCAGCATCTCTTGAAGGGTTACACACACACACACACACACACACAAGCTGTGTGTGTGTGTGAATATACTGGTGTGTGCATGAGCATGCACATGCATGCGTGTCACACACCTGACTGGCTCTGCCTCTTAAGCATGAGGGCTGTTTCCAAGACGCCTTATTGGCAGATTTTTAGCCCTCAGGGGGCCTTCAAGTGGGATGCGCTTTAAAAAAAAAAAAAAAAAAAAAGGGGGACGAACCATCTATTTGTCCAGTCAGCACTAGAGAGGCAGTGATGGACGTGTCTGCTATTACTCAGCATCACAACTCTCAGAGATGGCTGGAGACTAAATCAATCAAGGCGTCTCTCGGGATCCGTATGAACGATCCTTCTTTTTCTGTCTTTCTATTTTGGCTGCAATGTTTGCTTTATTAAATATTGTAACTGTTCCGTTTCAACACAGATATCAAGCTAAGAGCATATTGCTATGGAGTTTGGTTTTTTTTTTACATTTTTTTCCCCTTCAAGTTAAAGAACTGACAGACTGAAATGAATATTCTGACATTGAGCTAAGTGTGGGAACATCTAAATGTCACATTTGAATTAAAACAAAAAATGCAATCAATGATTAGATTTTTCTTTTGTTTTAATGTTCTCACTCTGTACAATAAGCAATTCGTGTTTTCCAATAATTACCAAAGACAGTATGATGGCTTATTTGTCCCATACTGAACAGTAGAAGGCTACGTAATATAGAATCTGTTGTTGATTGAGAAAAGAAAATGTCAGCAAATGCTGAGATTAAATGTGCACTTTCCTTTGTTTACTGGGAAATTAAAACGTGCTATAATTATATTATATATATAAAACAATGTGTAGCAGAAATAAGTATCAGTGTGGAGCATAGATATATTATTCAGACAGACAAATCCTATTTGTTGACAACAAATGATCAAGCAATATTTAGGCTGTTTGCTCTGTGAGCCTAAACTTCCAGGGCACCTTGATGAATATTCATGTGTGAAGTCAGGAGTGGGAGGGGACACATTATGCATTTGCAGTATGGGTGATGTTTAATGTGTTTCTGCAACCTCTAAAAAAGAAATAAGACCGTCATTCAGTTAATTCAACTGTCAACAGAACTATACACACATACAGGACTGTCTCAGAAAATTAGAATATTGTGATAAAGTTCTTTATTTTCTGTAATGCAATTTAAAAAACAAAAATGTCATACATTCTGGATTCATTACAAATCTACTGAAATATTGCAAGCCTTTTTATTATTTTAATATTGCTGATTATGGTTTACAGTTTAAGATTAAGATTCCCAGAATATTATATAATTAATTAATATTTTTTTGAGATAGGATATTTGAGTTTTCTTAAGCTGTAAGCCATGATCAGCAATATTAAAATAATAAAAGGATTGCAATATTTCAGTTGATTTGTAATGAATCCAGAATGTATGACATTTTTGTTTTTGAAATTGCATTACAGAAAATCACAATATTCTAATTTTCTGAGAAAGTCCTGTATATAACAGTATATATGCGTATGTATGTGTGTGCGTGTATGTATACATAAATATATATATATATGTATATACAGTATGCATGTGTGTATGTATGTATATGTGTAGGTATGTGTATATGTACTATTGTATTATTGTATTATTGCTTATATAAATACTGTATGGAATGATATTTATTAATGACATTGCACTAGTTTATAAAAGCTAACATTTTTTTTGTGAAACAGCTTCAGTCTACACCTTTTGGTCCTTGGTTTTTAGTTAAAATTGTATAAAATTTTATATATATATATCAAAGATTATATATATTTTTGTATAACACTGACGACCTACATCTGTACTTTAGGTTATTTGTGTTGTGGAAATTGAAAGGCCCAATAAACTAAACTAAACTAAAAAACTAAACTAAAAAACTGTGGGTATTTCCGGTTTTGTCACTTCACTTGTACTGGCATGGCCCAAATCCCCAAAGGTTCTGCTGTAACCCAATTAAAGCTCCTCTGATCTGGTAGCCAGGACACAGGGCTGTGTGTTAGGGACGGGGGAGAAATGGAGGCCAGAGTTTAGATGAAGCTGCTCATCAGAATATGTTCAGCTGCGACTGAAAGCAGCAGAAGGGAAGATGGTTTGAACTGCGACGAAGCAGATTGGCTTCATTCATAGGCCTCTTATGTCATTCCCAAGGTTAAAAGGAGATGGGGATTAATCGTATTTCCGGTGGTCAATTTTTTTTTTTTACCTGCCGACAAAGTTCTCCAGCACGGAGCTCTTGCCCGCGCTCTGGCCGCCGACCACGGCGATCTGCGGCAGGTCCAGGTTGCAGGCCTGGCCGATGGAGCTGAAGGCATCCTGCAGCTTGTTGACCAGAGGGATCAGGTCCTCCATGCCACGGTTTCCCATGGTGCCTCTTTAGACGCAGGACTCGTCGGGATCAGCGAATGGAAGCAGTCGGGAGGGAGGGAGGGAGGGATGGGGGGGATGTGGTGCTGCTATCTTAGTCCAGGACGAGCAGTGCTGCTTGTTGATGTGAAGACTAGAGGCGCATTGGCCCCCGGAGCCAAAGCGAGGGGTCCAGGCGACTGATGAAGGAAACCACGAGATAAATAAATCAGACAGGGGGAGGGAGGGGGTCAGAAAACAAAGATATATGACAAGGACGGACAATTGCGCAGTTGCTTCCCACCAACACACACATGCACCCTCCCTGCTTATAATAATAACAATAATATATTTCATTTCTAGTGCACTTTTCATTAAAAACAAATCTCAAAGTGCTACAAGTTAAAATCAACCTTTTTTTTTAAAAAAAAAGGTGGGTTTTTAGGTCCACAGTCTGCAATGCAATGCCTTGTCTCCTTCTCTTTTGACATAAACGCACACAGCTAGCGAATCATAATGCTTTCAAGGACATTTGGGACATTGGACATTGAGAGAAGCTCAGCAGACTAATGCCATTTTCACATTGCACAAACCCAGTGCAGTCAAGGTTTCATCATCCAAGCACCAATCCCCTATAATAGCCGATACGAGGCGCTGCATGCAGACGCAAGGTGATCAGGCTCGGAGCTACTGTATATTATGCCCTTTGACAGGGGACTAATGCGGATTTGAGGGCTCACCCCGCCTCAGGTTCCCTCTGGGTGTCCCCTCGGTGTCCTTCCCGGTCCCCTGGGTGTCCCCTGGGTGTCCCCTGAGTGTCTCCTCGGGGCCCCTCACCGTGTTTTCAGCGGGCGCCGGTCCCGGTCGCTGTCCAGTGCTGAAACGACGCGCAGATCAAGCAGCAAAAAGGCGGACGATTATACAAGCAGCAGCTGCTACCGTCCTGCAGCTTTTACGCATCAATCCCTTTGCTCGCCCCGGCCAGGACCGTTCGGTAGTGTATATGCTGATAGTCAGAGCAATCTAAATCCCCAACACAAATTCGCCGTTGACAGATAAATCATTTTTGCCCCCCACTTCGCCTTTTTTTTTTTCTCTCCTTCCTGCGCTTTAATTGCGAAGCTGCGCCTCGCTGTTGTACACCGACAGACGGACGCGGCGGAGGACCAATGGGAAGAGCGGGATTTGGACGTGGGGGCCGGGAGCCGCCGAGCCTGATTGGCTGGGCAGGTAACAGGTTAGGTGCGCGTCATCCCGCCCCCTGTTTACATCCGTGCGCCGCTTGTGAGTCATGCGGCACGGCTGCGCAACGCCGCACCGCTCCACCGCTCCACCGCACCGCAGCAGCGGCAGGAAGCAGCCCTGCTCAAATCCTCACACTCCTATCTCACATTTTCTCCTTTTGTTGTTGTTTTGTGCAGAGCTGCGACATCATGCAACGATAATTGCCAGTCTGGGCCTACAAGTGGCTGCAGAAACCCTGTTGGAGGAAAAAGGGTGATGCTTGTTGCGGCTCGGTGGGGGATTGTATGGCAAACTGTTTTAATATTTAACAGCTAGACTGGATATTTGTTGCTGATATCCGCGATTCAATTCTTCCTAGTCAAAAATAGCATTTCAGATATCTACAATTACATTCTTCCTGTCCACAATTGTTATTTCAGATATCCACAACGTCATTCTACCCAGGACAAATGACGTCACTTTTGCCATTCATGTGTTTGGGGTTTCTAATTACAGATATCTACAATTCAGTTGCAGATATTTGCAATGTGAATTACTGATATCTGCAACTGAATTAAGACTAGCTGTAATTCCAGTTTCAGATATCTACAATTTAATTCTGACTAGTCCTAATTCCAGTTCAAGATATCTTTAATTCCCCTCAATTCAAGATATCTAGACCGTCCTTTGTAGATATCTTAAATTAAGTTTTGACTAGTCAGAACCAAGTTGTAGATATCTTGAACTGGAATTATGACTAGTCAAAATGACATTGTAGATATCTCAAACTGGAATTACGGATTGTCATAATTTAATTTTACATATCTATAATCAAGTTATAGATATCTTGAAATTAATTTTAAAATAGAGCTTTGTCAAATTGGAGATATCTTTAACTTCCATTCTGCCTAGTCAAAATGTAATTACAGATTTATAGAATTAGACTTTTGACTAGTCAAAGTGACGTTATAGATATCTTGAATGACGATTCTGACAATGTAATTACGACTAGTCAAAATGCAATTGTAGAAATCTGTAATGTTAATTCCGGATAGTCAAACTTAGCCATGAAATGAAAACAGCTTGCCATAGAACTGTCACTGCAGGCCCAGGCTGGTGCAGGCAGTCATGCAGAAAGGGCGCTGCCACTCCGTCTTACCCTCTCACTGGGTGACATCTGTGCCTGCTGGAGAGGTGTCAGGCTGTTATCTGCAGCTAGATCCTCCACCATTCCTACATAGCGTTGCCAACTCCCTGAAAAATAAATAAGGGACACCTCCTCTGCAGGCCAGCCAACCCGATTGCCTTCACCTTTCCTGGCATGGTGATATTTTTTAATCCCTTTTTTTGAGTGAAACAATTTTTTAACTATTTGACTCGAACCTGAATTGATTTAGATGCATGTTCTTGAATGCCATGAACACATGGAAAACTAATTATTATCCAGCAATTAACTTTAATACAAAATAACAAAATGAACTGAATCAAATAAGTATCTTTCTTACACAGAAATCTGTCCTGATTAACTTAAAATTGTATAAATTAATATAAAACAATAGAAAGAAAGCAAAACGTCCATTCTGTAATAGTGCACATTTTTAGTGCAACAACAAACTGCAAAGTAGAAAATCTGTAAACATATTTGTGCCTCAAAGGCCATGACTGTAGCTACAGTTGTAGTAAAACAGAAAAAAATAACTTATGAACTCAACAGCTCAATGCCATTTTCCATTGGCATTTTAATTCTATTTTTTGACTCTCACAGTAATACGGGACAAAGTGCGTCCCTTTTCAGCTCAATACGGGATGCGTACTTTGGTTTTCTAATACGGGGCGATTCCGTTTTTCAAGGGACGGTTGGCAAACCTATTCCTACAGGAGATCTCTCATTTGGTCTCAAATAGGTTTTGTATGGGAGGATAAAAGGGAGACCTTGTGCACAACAGAGACATAACAAGGACAGTTCTACTCATAAACTGTGACGGGGTCAGAGGCATTTGCCCCTATGAAGACGTTTCCAGAGGGTCGACACATGCTGTCATGAGCACTAGATGGCAGTAACAATCAAAGTAACCAATTGCCCCTAAAGTTAAGGAAACCCACTTTAAAATACCATCAGCTATATATCCTGTTAATGATTTGTTACACAGAAGGTTTAAATTGGAAGTTGATCCTTGCATATTTTGTTCTTCTGAGGCCGAGACCATTGAACATCTTTTTTTCAATTGCTCTTTTACAAAGTCCTTTTGGTCTGACATTCATAATGGGTTATCTTTAAAAATTTATGAAATTCCTGTTTTTACTTACAATGCTGTTCTCTATTATATGGATAACTTGGATCCTAAATATTCAAACATTATCAACCTGGTAATTATTTTGGGTAAATATCGTATTCACACTTGTAAGTGGATATTTTTACTTTTTTTTTTACCAACAACTTTAAATCTATGAAAAAGATTGATAATATGAATAGGGTTGCCAATAAACTGTACTCATCCATAACTCCGTCTTTGCTCTTTTGATTCTATTGTACCTTGCTGTCCTTGTGCTTGTGAGGGCAGAACTGGACCCTCATTAATTTTTTTTTTTTTATTCTCATTAAATCATGGAATCATTTTTCAAAATGTTTCAAAATATGCCTATTTGTGGAAAAATATGTAGTATTTGAGTTACATAAAAGCTTATTTTTTTTCTTCCTAATTGTCCTTGAAATAGTGGTCAAGAACCCCCACACTCCCAACACAAAAATGGTTTGGCCGCTGATCAAAATTTGATGTTATCATTTAATTCAACCATTAGAATGGTCAAAATGTCCGATCAGCACAAGTCCGGTGCCCAGAAAAGAAGAGAAAAGAGAAGAAGAGAAGAAGAAAATAGAGGCCTCAGAGATTCTCTACACAAATATTTTAAAAAGGGGGTGACGGTGAAGCTGGAATTAATAAAGTCAGCGTAGAGCAAGGTAAGAAACAGCCCAGCCAACGTTTACCAACCTTGTAACTTAACCTAACTGGCTAGCTCTAATGTTAACGTCCATTAGCTTGTATAAAAACCTGAAGAGCAGAGGGAGAGGACAGGAAGAGGAGAAGGAGAGATCCGTGCGCAGGGGGGCCCATCTTAGATTATTTTGTCCGGGGCCCCGGCAAGACTGTCAGCTGGCCTGGTGCAGGGGCAGCATGGAAACAAGGAAGTAAACATAGTCAATCCAGAAATCATACCTGTATAGAGATTTAATGGCTTGGGGTATAAAGGACTTGTTTGACGTGTTTTTTACGAACAAGGGGGGGCAATAACGCCAAGCTGATGGCAACAGTTTAAAACTGGAGGTAAGTGGGGGCTTCTCATCAGCCACAATGACATTTGCCTTGTTTGTTACCCGGTCTCTGTATCTGCTTTCAAGCTGGGTAGGGTGGCTGTTGTTACCGTCCTCCTAACAGAGCTCTGTTGTGCCTCAGAGGCAAACCAGCAGATGATGCAGAAAGTTCAAACACTTTCAATAAAAGCACAATAAAACTTGTGGATCATTTTGCCATTAACATTAAAAGACAACAGAGGTGCTCCTCTGGTCCTGGGGGGCCGCTTTCGTGGGGGCGGGTGCACCTGCCTGCGTCGGCGGACAGGGCGGCCCTGTCTCTCCGGGCAGGCTGGCCCCTCGCCGGGTGGGGGTCGTTGGCCTGGGGGGTGAGGGCCTCCTGGAGGGTGAGGGCCTCCTGGCCACGTGTCTGGCCCGGACGGGGTGGCCGTGGATTGCCTGGGTCGCGGTCCGCCACCGCGGGATCCCTGGCTGCTTCTTCCTGTGTCGTGGGGGCCCCGCCCGCGGGCCCCCTCGGCCGCCGCCGGGGGGGGTCCTTGCTGGCGGTGGGTTGCCTCCCACCCTCTTCTCCCCTCCGTGGGATTGCTGGTGGCCTGGGTTCCGGGTTCTTCCTTGTCGGCCTCTGGTCTCTCGGGGGGGGGGGGGGGGGGACCCCCGGTATAGATACACACACACACACGCACACACAGCTACACAGACATACACATCTGCTCGTTCACCTGCATGCTCGCTCTGCAGTTTTGGGGGTCAGACAGTCATGGTAGCCTAGCCTAGCCTAGCCTAGCCTAGCTGTGATTGGGTCCTGGGGACCTGGGATAGTTGCTGCTTGTGTTCACAATTGGAACTGTATATTTCTGTAGAGAAGGGTCTTAACTATTTAATCATGTAAAGGAACAGGTTCTAAATAAAAACACAAAAAAATAAACATGTTTCACTTTAGAACTTGATTTGTGTCAACTCATCAACTCATTTGTGTCAACTCATGTGTCAACACAAGAATCTTGTTCTGAAGTCCTGAAGTATGTCGGTATAGTGTTTAGTTACTCTGATATGTAATAAAATACAATATATAAACTCATGTTGTGATTTCACACTATTCTGAAAACCCAGATATCTAAATGTCTGCATTTTCAATCTTTGTTTTTAATTTTAAAATGAAAAAAATAATTTGTTTAGATAAATAAGACATACGAGGATGTAGGTCAGATGGCCATTCATTACATAAACAACATAGAATAGAATAGAATAGAATAGAATAGAATAGAATAGAATAGAATAGAATAGAATAGAATAGAATAGAATAGAATAGAATAGAATAGCCTTTATTGTCGCTGAGCTGGCGTCCCAGCACAGTGAAATTGAACCAGTACAACCCATCAAGACAACAGACAAAACAATAACAACATGAGACATGAGTCAACTGGCGAAATCAGATCAGAGAAAGGATGACATTGGGGAGGGAAGAGGGAAAAAAAGGCATCTTCATACTGTGTATAAATACACAGTGTGAAAGTGCAAAAAAAACCCACCTCAGCACAGAAAGCAACATAACAATTTAACATCATCATCACAAGACTTGCACATGTGTGTGGAGGGGGTGGATCTAGGGGCGGGGGGATCCCGACACAGTACCCCAAGTGAGCACCGCAGCCATTGGCACAGCTCTCAAACCTGTTGACTGTGTTGGGGGGCTGATAAGAGGGGGGGCCGGGGAAGGCGTTGACTTTAAAGGAAGGTGTATTTATCATTGTGTGTGTGTAAGCGGTAAGTCTGTGAACTTCGCCCCAGAGCTGATCCTCAGCCATTGTCCTTGATGTTATCAGACGGCCCGGTACAGTTCTGGTACAGTCCGCAGGTGTTCTTGGAATGGGGGGGTCTAGGGGGGCAGAGCGTCTTGTTTTCATTCCTACAGGGAGATTGTGACTGGAGCGGCCTGCCAGGCTGCTCTGTCAAGGTCGGATAATAACATCAACAATTGTATTGAAAACAGGCAGATCCCAGTAATTTTCCATCTGCCTTAAGTCTCTGGTTCATCATTGGCGACTCCAAACAGACGAATTATTGATCAATTCCCGCCAAGCCAAGCTTCCAACTTCTCCAAGGTCTTATCCAACGTTAAAGGGAAAGTTCGGTTTTTTACAACCTGGACCTCATTTCTGACATTTTTTATGGTCGTATACTCACCCAGGCAAGTTTGGTGTCATTTGGAGTCCTTCGGAAGATATTAGGGGTTTTTTTGCGAGCCGCTTCTCCATATAATGGTAGCGAACGGGGCACAGCGGGACACAGACGATGCAGCGTCTAAATAACACATGATTGCCGCGAAACTCTTCATTTCTTTTATGAATCACTAGATCTGCTTCCAGGACCTGTTGTAACATTGTGGCGCTGTCTGTGTAATAAATAGAATAAATAAATCAGTTTGTAAACAAGACCTCTGAACTCATGACGTCATCTCTGTGCGCGCACTCTGTCCTCCGTTCAGTGAGCTCTTCAGCCGTATACTCTGGCTCAAAACGGTAAGGACGTCCATCATATTCAAAGTCGTCGTCCACAACCTCAGAATTTGACAAATATTCAGACATGTTTCAAATAACTAACAGTAAACTAACAGTAGCGAACTCCAGCTGTATACGGAGCTGTGTCTGGGACGCGCGCACAGAGATGACGTCATGAGTTCAGAGGTCTTGTTTACAAACTGATTTATTTGTTACACACAGCCCCGGATGTAGACAACAGGTCCTGGAAGCAGATCTAGTGATTCATAAAAGAAATGAAGAGTTTCGCGGCAATCATGTGTTATTTAGACGCTGCATCGTCTGTGTCCCGCTGTGACCCCATGCGCTACCATTATATGGAGAAGCGGCTCGCACAAAACTCCTAATATCTTCTGATGGACTCCAAATGACACTAAACTTGCCTGGGTGAGTATACAACCATAAAAAATGCCAGAAATAAGGTCCAGGTTGTAAAAAAACGAACTTTCCCTTTAAAGTCTGAGTGTTGGTCGCTGTGCTTATCCCCTCAGCAACGTCGATCAGCTTAGAAAGGGCCAGAACAGCTGTCGATGACTTACGCGTTTGTCGATATACCAGGAATCCACCAACTCCAAACAGCAGAAATCCTGTTATCATTAGTCCAATTATGAAGGGCATCTTCAGCGTCCTCGTCGGACAGGATCGACAGACACAAAATCCTCCAATAGGAGTCCATCATGTGTCCGGCGAAAAATGTCCCGTCGGGGCAGGAGGGCTCCCTTGTCTCCTGACTTCCTGTCGCAAAAATTTGGTCAATTGTGCTGAGAGACCAGGTAACCAATTCCATGATTGTAGAGTTTCGGAGGAGTGAAAAGAGAGGCTCTGAAAAGACAAGACAGGACAAAAAGCAGCAGCAGGGCAGATAGGGAGGTGAGGAGCAGAAAAAGCATCCGCCTTCACTGAGAGCCGGAAGAAGAAGGTAGACTGAACAAAGAATAACATTTTTTTTCAAAAATGAACAAAAATATACATATGACGGTGTTGACAAAAAACTGACGGTTATTACTCGGTGCTAGATGCAGAGAGGCATCTAGGACCTCGGAGATAAGTGTGCAGTTTAAGCTGCCACTTTTGATTTATATGCACTAAAATAATGATGCTACAGATTACTTTTGTAATACTGTATTTGACCCGGTCTTTGTACGTTTTGACCGTATAGAAACGTAGAATGAGAGATGTGTATCTGCTGTACTCTACTGCCCTTACTTTTTAACATCTTTTGATTATTATTATTTTACCTCTTTTCTTATCATTTTATTTCATTTTATTTGTTATTTACTGTTTAATTGTGTCTTGCAGCTTTTAATGTTGATGTAAAGCACTTTGAATCACATTGTGTTGAATTGTGCTATACAAATAAACTTGCCTTGCCTTGCCGTAAAATTCCTAATTCCTTCAGTTTTTTTAAATGGTATCATACATTTCAGTAGGAAATGCCCTTCCAAGCTGTGTCTCAGGATCCATTACGCAACACAAAGCTTTAACGTCGTGACAGAGTTTGCGTGTTCAGATGGAAGATTTACTGACATTTCTGAATGTGCACATTAGAGCCACTGGAATCCTGTCAACCTATACTTTAAATCCACATGCCTGCAAGGTGATGCTCTGCGAGGAGGTATTTGTCAGAATTACAATCCACAGGTACGGCTTTATTCTCACGCTCTGTACTTAGATGATGTAATGCCACAAGAGACATGGACGCAACACGAGGCTGGACCAACGTGCCACGTTTCTGGTAAAACGCCAGATATATTTGTCATAATTTCAATCTCAAAAACAACTAAAACTAGATTTGTAAGCGGGAGAGGCTGTAATGAGACAGGATATTACTCAGCTTTGACTTCTGATAACATTTCTTACTCTACATACTTGCCGGTAGCCAAGCTTTAGACATAACTGATTATAGTTTGGGGGTTTTGATGTTGTATATTGTTGAAATCGGCTGGATTTAATGGTTTGACCTCGTTTTTCCTGTGTTCAGTGCCTCTTGTAGAGCTCTGGTTGTGTGTTTAGTCACCATTAGCCTCAGTACCTTCTTCCACTTTACATTTGCTGTTAATTTATTACATTGCTGCTTAAGGGAGTTTTAACCTGCCATTGTTTATTTAATAATTGCTCAAGGGGTCATGCTCTGGGTCTCTGGAAAGTGCCTAGAGACAACTTGTATAATAATAAACGCTATATAAATAACATTGAATTGAATTATTTTGTAGAACTTGCTTAACCTTCTGTATTTTATCTCAGATCTTATACCTCCAAAAATATTGGCCATAAAAACCTCTGAGGGTCAAAACTGAAATGTCATGACTCATAATTTTGAGGAAAATTGCTTCATCACAATTCTCTTATTAACTTTTCATCAGTGTTACGTGAAGATGATTAATGGCAAATTTTATGACAACTTCATGTCCTCTTAGATGAGTTTGTTCTGCCAGTTTTTTAATGATTTCTTTTTTGTTTTCACTGCATGAACCATTAAGAAATTGTAAATGTGACTGGAGCAAATAAATTGGACCTGGGAAGGATTCAGGGGCATTGAGTCTTGAACGTACGAATCCACTTTGGTTTTTCTACAATGTATTGTATTTTCTGCCCAAACACTTTCAGGGCAGAAAAAAAAGTAATGTACAATAATCCTTACAAAAGCCAAAGGTTTCCAGACCCTTCCCTTCTTGGACCTCCTTGTTACACTGCAAAAACTCAAAATCTTAACAAGAATATTTGTCTTATTTCTAGTTAAAATGTCTCATTTTTAGTCAAATAAATCTCATTATACTTCAAACAAGACTCATCACTGGAAAAAACAACAATTTTCACCTGTTTCAAGTAGATTTTCACTTAAAATAAGTAGAAAAATCTGCCAGTGGAACAAGATTTTTTTGCTTGTAATGAGAAGATAAATCTTGTCCCACTGGCAGATTTTTTACTTATTTCAAGTGAAAATTTACTTGAAACAGGTGAAAATGGTCAAAATTATTTTTCTGGTAATGACTCTTGTTTTAAGTGTAATGAGATTTTTTGACAAAAAATTTGACATTTTAACTAGAAATAAGACAAATATTCCTGGTAAGATTTTGAGTTTTTGCAGCGTACTGAACAGTCGTGTCAGTCAGAGAACTGAGGTGTGTTGAAATAGAGCCATGGCCTGTACTGAGGTGAAAGTCTCTGCTCATGGTTGATAAATCAACGACAGCCTGCTTCATGTCAGCATTATAGCTTCCATCAGTGTCGGGGAACATTTTTAGCTCAATATTTCCACAGTTAAAGATGCAAATTGGATGTTTTGGTTGAAATATGTGCTAAGTTTACCAGCCTGGTTATGTCATTCCTTTTTTTCAAAAACTAATGGTGAGATAAACATTTGCTCAATTTCACAAGTTTGTGTGACAGCTTTTTATTTATTAGCACTGATCATTTTGGGATGCTGGAATTTCTTTGCAGACATATTATTATAGAAAACGCTTCTCCCCTTCATCATGTCAACTTCTAGTTTGTGCTTGCTTGGAAGAAAAATGTCTTGATGTTGTCTTTAAACATAGCGACGTTCAGGTAACTGAATCGATACCGATGATCAATCACAGACTTAAGTCTCAACCTCCTGCATCAACTGTTTCATTTTCTGAAGCATTGATTCCAGTCGGGGTTCCAGGAGCGATGCTGACCTGTATGGCAAGCTGTTTTAACATGTAATGGCTAAGTTTGACTATCCGGAATTAACATTGCAGATATCTACAACTGCATTTTGACTAGTCAGAATTGTCATTCAAGATATCTATAATGTCATTTTGACTAGGTAGAATGGAAGTTTAAGATATCTCCAATTTGAGATCATTCTAATTAGAATTCATTTCAAAATATCTAGAACTTGATTATAGATATCTAAAAATTAAATTATGACTATCCGTAATTCCAGTTTGAGATATCTACAACGTCACTTTCACTAGTCATAATTCCAGTTCAAGATATCTACAACTTCGCTCTGACTAGTCAAAACTTAATTAAGATATCTAAGAAGTACGATGTAGATATCTTGGATTGGGGGGAATTGAAGATATCTTGAACTGGAATTATGAATAGTCAGAATTATATTGTAGATATCTGAAACTGGAATTACAGTTAGTCTTAATTCAGTTGCAGATATCCGTAATTCACATTGCAAATACTGTATCTGTAACTGAATTGTAGATATCTGTCATTAGAAACCCCATACACATGAATGGCAAAAGTGACGTACCGTATTTTCCACACTATAAGGTGCACCGCATTATAAGGCGCACCTTCAATGAATGACGCATTTTAAAACATTTTCCATATATAAGGTGCACCGCATTATAAGGCGCACTAAATATCTGGTAAAATACCGTACTATAGTGGCTGGGGTTGAGTTACGTATCTACCTGATGGAGCTGCGCTACAGGAAATGCTACAAAATCCTACAGCAAATGCAAAAAAAAAAACAAGAAGAAAAGTACCGTATGTCAAACTTTATTAACAAAATAAAAACCAGCTTTGCTCCGTCTCGTCAAAGTCTCCATGATGCGAGTCAGCGTCGCTGCTGTTGTCTTGAACGTCTGTGACGATTCCTGACTTTTTTAGCACCGTTACTTCGGCGACTCCAACTACACTAGCTACAATCCCCCTGACTACAGTAACAGAAATTACCATAATGATCATCAATCAATCAATGTTTATTTATAAAGCCCTTTACAACACACAGGGTGACCAAAGTGCTTTCTATTAAAATCCACATTAAAACAAAACAATTTAAAAACGACATAATGAAACCATTAAAATTAAATGAAGAATATTTCACATCAATACTGTGTATTACAGTAAAAGCCAGTCAATCATATATAAGGCGCACTGCCAGTTTTTGAGAAAATTAAAGGCTTTTAGGTGCGCGTTATTGTGCGGAAAATACGGTAATTTGTCCCAGGCAGAATGACGTTGTGGATATCTGAAATGACAATTGTAGACAGGAAGAATGTAATTGTAGATATCTGAAATGCTCTTTTTGACTAGGAAGAATTGAATTGGAACGCTGGTCCGGTCTAAACTAAGACCAGAACCTGGTCTTTGCTGTGGTGGTCATTATATGGCAGTATGAAGTATAGATTTTGTTTTCAGTTGTTTCTTTTATTTAAATAAAGGTTTGGGTTGTATCATTTGTTTTATGTAAAGAGGACTGGATTTGGATATAGACCCATATGTTGTGTTTTCCATCAACTAGTGAGACTCGCCTCCACTTCACCCCTGGAAATGCATGCATGTTCAGTGCCGAGCGCCGTTCAACCGTGCAGTCACCACTTTAACAACTACAAGAAAGTCATTACGAGAGGAGAAACACATCACTTCATTTCCCAACACACCTACTTTTCTTCTCTTTCACATGAATCAAACTGCGTCTGAGGAGCAGAGTATTTTTATTTTCCACATTTCCTCTCGATTCTGCAACAAACTTGAAACTGTTTTGTTTGTATTCTGTAGCGTTGACAACCAAACTGCCCTCCTCTCTCTTTTCCTGTTGCACGAAATTATATAATTCCTATTCAAACAGATGTTACAAAAAAAAAAATCTTCTGAAATGAATACTGGAAATCAAGCGCTGCCAAGGATTGTGGGATTGTGGGATTTTAAAGGCCTTTAGAAATAACTGCCAACATTCCTCTGTTTTTCCCCTTCCTCTATCAAATGTCCTGCATTAAGCATTTGTTATTCATTACACTGTAATTTCTACTGACAGCTGAGACCAGGTTGTTTTGATAAAAGCTGCACATCGTAGTTCCCAAAATATCTCACTGTTCCCTTAAGACATGCTTCATGCTGAAGTTATATCCCTTTACTGTCCGAAGTCACGAGGGAAAATGCATGCAATCTGAAACCCTAACCCTAACCCTAACCCTAACTCAGAGTAAGAGTAATGAACTTCTTTTCAGTACTGTACATGTGTTCTTCTCTGAACGCCAGCCTGATGAGCATTTCAGCAGACAAACACTCGGCTCCTGGAGGAGCTGTCTGCTGGAAAAAGTTATGCACTCCGTCCGATCCTGTCAACGCCAACGGAGGGTCTGGCTCTTGGATTTTACAGGATTCCTGAGATGCGATGTTGCGTAAGAAACACACATCTGTTGCAAAGCATTTCGCAATCTTACTGTCTTTCCACTCACTGTAAAATAGACTAATTGACTGGACAGCAGACTGATATGGAGGAAACTAAACATAGATGTGCACCTAAAGCTGTTGCTTGTCTGGGAGTTCAAACGAGAACTGGAGAAAAACTGAGGAACAGCCGTTAGCTTATCATCGAAACCTGAGAGACAAAGATTCCGGTTTTCCTCCTCCCGAATAAGTCCCAGATTCATCACGTCCCTTCTCTTGACCCAGACATTTTAGCTAATTATAGACCAATTTCCAACCTTCCATTTGTATCCAAAATTATGGAAAAGGCCGTTTCAAGCCAGTTATGTGACTATTTGTATAGAAATGATCTGTTTGAAGTCTTTCAGTCAGGGTTCAGAATGCATCATAGCACAGAGACAGCACTGGTTCGAGTCACGAATGACCTTCTTATGACCTCAGATAAGGGACTAGTGTCCATACTGGTTCTACTGGACCTCAGATAAGGGACTAGTGTCCATACTGGTTCTACTGGACCTCAGATAAGGGACTAGTGTCCATACTGGTTCTACTGGACCTCAGTGCTGCTTTTGACACTGTAGATCAGCATTTTACTGCACAGGTTAGAGCATGTTGTTGGGATTAAAGGGACAGCTCTACGTTGGTTTAAATCATATCTATCTGACAGGTTCCAGTTTGACCATAGGTGAGGGTAGGTGCGTAGATTGACCGGTAAATGTTGGATACTGCCAACATTTCAAACCAAAAAAAGATCACAGTCCACAAAGAGAGACCACAGGAGACACTGGAGTTCTGAATCCCAGGAGACGGTCCGGTTCAAAACATTCATGTTCGCGAGACGTCCGGCAGAAATGACAGTTTCACTCTTCACTTTCATTTCTGGACGACCGAACTTTGGGTAGTGACCGAAAGAACAAGATCGCGGATACAAGTGGCCGAGATGAGTTTCCTCCGCAGGGTGGCTGGACGCTCCCTTAGAGATAGGGTGAGGAGTTCGGTCACCCGGGAGGAGCTCGGCGTCGAGCCGCTGCTCCTTCACATTGAGAGGAGTCAGCTGAGGTGGCTTGGGCATCTGTACCGGATCCTCCTGGACGCTTCCCTAGGGAGGTGTTCATGTCCCTCCGGGAGGAGACCCCGGGGAAGACCCAGGACACACTGGAGAGACTATGTCTCTCAGCTGGCCTGGGAACGCCTCGGACTCCCCCCGGAAGAGCTGGAGGAAGAGCTGGAGGAAGAGCAGGAGGAAGTGTCTGGGGTGAAGGAAGTCTGGGCATCTCTGCTGAGGCTGCTGCCCCCGCGACCCGGGAACAGATAAGCGGAAGAAGATGGATGGATGGATGGAGGTTCCAGTTTGTTCATGTACACGAAGTTTCTTCAGAACAGTCGAGGGTCTGTTATGGTGTTCTGCAGGGTTCAGTGCTAGGGCCAATCTTGTTCAGTTTATACATGCAGCCGTTGGGAAGTATAATCCAGAATCACGGCATACACTTTCATTGTTATGCTGATGATACGCAGCTCTACTTGTCTATGAAGCCGGATGAAACAGAACCGTTAGTTAAACTTCAGACATGTCTTAGCGACATCAAGGACTGGATGTCCGGACATTTTTTGCCTCTAAATTCAGATAAAACAGAGGTTATTGGTCCAGAGCATGGTGCTGTTATCGACCAGGATTTGTCGTTTAAACCATATCTTAATCATTTTTCCATCTCCGTAATATTGCAAAGTATGAACGTAAAGATTGGTGGAGTCATTTTGGTGCTAAAACGATTGTTTTTTTCAGCACCAGAGGTGTCAAGTAACGAAGAACAAATACTTCGTTACCTTTAAGTAGAAATTTTGGTTATCTATACTTCACTGGAGTAATTATTTTTCAGACGACTTTTTACTTTTACTCCTTACATTTTCACGCAATTATCTGTACTTTTTACTCCTTACATTTTAAAAACAGCCTCGTTACTCTATTTCATTTCGGCCTTTAAATAAAAACTATCCAGTTAAATTGCTCCATCCGGATAGAGTGAATTTGGTTGTGGTTGGATGAGAAGTATAAACATAATACCATTCCGACACCCTATTGGTTTGTACACGCCTGCTCTCTGAAACACATGTTAATGCTCAATAGTACACAAATATGGTTCTTTAATATATTTGCATTATACTAAGATGCATTCATTTTCAATGGCTTTTGTCCTTAATTGCTTTTTTCCCCCTTACATTACTTTTACTTTTATACTTTAAGTAGTTTTGAAACCAGTACTTTTATACTTTTACTTGAGTAAAAAACTTGAGTTGACACTTCAACTTCTACAGGAGTATTTTTAAACTCTAGTATCTATACTTCTACCTGAGTAATGAATGTGAATACTGAAGACACCTCTGTTCAGCACCGTCTACGCTGCAGCTTCACAGAACTACAACGTATTCCTGTAGTTTGTTTAAAACACTGCATCACTGTTTCCAGCCGGACTGCCTCCTGCGCCAGACATCCTGCCCGGCTGTTCTAGCTGCCGTAAGTGCAGCAGCATGTTCCCAGGTCTGGTGCACCAGCACGCCTTGATGTTGATCATGTCCTTCCCCTCAAGCCCCTGTTTCACCTGGCGCCGAGGTCATAAACCGGGTTTATAGTCAATCACACGGCGGTTTATTGGGAAGGAAATAAACAGACGTACAGCGGAGAGCCACCAGACACATTAGGAGATGCTGTCCAGTCAAAACAACCTGCACAGATTGCTTTTAAATGTTTCTTACTCACTTCATGTTCAAGCACGCTGCATCGCCTTGTGCATGAAATGTGCTGCACAGATAACTCGCCTCATTTCAGCTCATGAAAAATGAGAACGCAAGGTGGGTAGAGTAGCCAAAAATTGTACTCAAGTAAAAGTACTGTTACTTCAGAATAATATGACTCAAGTAGAAGTAAAAAGTAGTCATCCAAATAATTACTTGAGTAAAAGTAAAAAAGTACTTGGTGAAAAAACTACTCAAGTACTGAGTAACTGTTGAGTAACGTCTGATTTATTTTTTTAACACAACCATTCAAACAGACAAAAGTACAAAATAATCATCTTCAGGCAAATTAAATCAATAAACTAATAAAATAAATTAAAATTAATTTTAAAAAAAATCATCTTCAGGGAAATAAAAAAATAAAATAAAAGTAATAAAAATAAAAAATAGCTTAAATTAAAATAATCTTAAAGTAAATTCAAGTACTTTAATAAATAATAAAATAATAACAGAATTAAAAAAATAAATGAAGCACAAGTAGCACAACATTTCAAGCCTTTGTACTTTTCTTTTTTAACCAGAACTAGAACAAGCACATAAATTCATAGAAACTCTGTGTGTGTTTGAGTCTGTGTAAATGTGAGAAAACATCTAAAAATCAACATTTTTCCCAAAGAATCCCTGAGTGATGTGATGAGATTGACGCGTACGCGGATAAAAGGGATAAAAGAAAAGTAACAGCTCAATAGCCTAATGTAGCGGAGTAAGAGTAACAATTTCTTCTTCACAAATCTACTCAAGTAAAAGTAAAAAGTATAGTGATTCAAAACTACTCCTAAAAGTACAAAATTTCCCAAAACTTACTCAAGTAAATGTAACGGAGTAAATGTAACTCGTTACTACCCACCTCTGTAGATATATGAATACTTTTACCATGGATCTAAAACATTCAAACTGTTTTAATTCAAATTACAATGTCAGGGTGAGGAATTTGAGGAGAAAGTAAAAAATAAAATAAAAAAACCCAGCTTGCCTTGATGTTGATCATGTCCTCCCTCCACAGCGCTTCCCCTCAAGCCCCCGTTTGTTTCACCTGGCGCCGAGGTCATAAACCGGGTTTATAGTCAATCACACGGCGGTTTAATGGGAAGGAAACAAACAGACGTACAGCGGAGACACATTAGAGATGCTGTCCAGTCACAACAACCTGCACAGACATTCCTACTGCTGACATACGATGGAGGAATTTATGCGACAGACAACAAACAGTTTATTTTTCCACTCATAACGTGTGGTTTCCACAGTGTCTGTTTACCAGCGCGCCTCGCTCCCCCGGCAGCAGTAGACCACATGGAGACCTTTACATAAGCAGTCTTTGCCCTCCGGCGGTACCATCCCCTCCCTCCCCCTGACAGTTACCTGTATAAATATCTCCCTTAGAGCTCCGCTGGCATTCAGATCTGACCTGTGCTGACCAGATTTATATGAGAATAGACAAGCTGAAGGTTGTAAGAAGAAAAATTCGTGTTTTTTTTACTCAAATCAGTTCAGTTTCTGCAGTCAGGTGGTCCAGAATGTGGCCCGGAGTGTCCCTCCTCTGTTTGACGCTGCTGTCGTGTTTGTGCCACGGCCGTGGCCAGGAGCAGGCTTCCCTCAGCAAGGTCAGCGACCCCGCCGGCCACTGCCTCTACACCTTCACCGTGGCCCGTCCGGAGGAGGCCAGCTGCCCCGGGGGCAGCAGCTCCGGAGAGGAGACGGAGAAGGTGCTGGCCCGCCTCACGCTGCTGGAAGCCGTGGTCAGCGGGCTCGTAGCGGCCGGGGCCAAAGCCGGGGACGTAGGGACAGAGGGTCTCCAGGAGGCGCACGCCCGCGTGACGAGGGAGAGGAATCAGATGCAAGAGGAGCAGAAACGCATGAACCGGCAGGTCCAGGAGCTGCAGAGCAAGCTGCTCCAGCTCAGCCAGGAGGCCGACGGCCTCAGGACCAGTCGCTGCCCGCAGACCGGGAGTACAGGGGGAGGCCAGAATGACAACAGACCCATCAGTGGTAGGTGCATGCAATTGGAAAGAAAAGAAGGAATTCATGGCAGAGACTCCTCTCTAAATCTTCTGACAGACTTTTATAGTTGGTTAGTAGCTGTGGGAGTTGCTTCTTCATCGCATTCCTGCTCAAACACAATTCTTTAGGCGGTTTCTTGTGTATTCTGTCTCTCCCAGACCCTGCGTACGACCCAGGCACCTACCGTGAGATGAAGGCTGAAGTGGTGACGGTTTCATCAGCTCAGCTCAGTCCTGAAGGGAATCTCAGCCTGGCAGGTAAGCAGTAACAAGTGTCTTGGACGTTGACGCAGCTGCTAATGAATGAGTGTGAGTGTGTGAATGAACTGAATTGAATTGAATTGGATTGTTATTTTGAACATGAAACAGTAGTGAAAACAAAACAAAACAATAATAATCAATAATAAATAAATGTAAATAAGAAAACTAAAAGACAAATATATAAATAAAAACATGCATCCGTCATAATTAACATGTTCGAAAAGGAGTAGGAAGAAGTAAAAACATGTTAAATCCTACCCCCTAAACTCTATTTCATTATAATCAAAATACATTTAATTTCTATACAAAAAACAAAAGATATATATATATATATATATATATATATATATATATATATATATATATATATATATATATATATATATATATATATATATATATAGATATATATAGATATATATAGAGATATATATATATAGATACATATAGATATAGATATATATATAGATACACATATAACACATTACAGTACACAGTATATATATATATATATATATATATATATATATATACACAGATATACACATACATAATAATCATCAATCATCAATAATAACACATCTTCACACCTATATATACTGATATAAATATACCCATTTATAAATTAATATATCAGTATCAACAATATACATAAAAGAAAAAAAAACAAACAAAAAAACAACTCATAACGGCAGAGCCCCCCCCCAAAAGCAACCAAGCCCCCTCAAGCCCCCTCCTCCCTGTATCTTGTAAAAATCATGTGTTTCTATTAGTTTTTAAACTGGTTGATGCTTGGACCAGTTTGTGAAAGGTGAAGTTTCCTCCCTGTCCTCCTGCAGGTTGTGGGGAGCTGGTGTCGGTGGAGGATCCCGTGCTGCACCGCACGGCCGACAGCATCACGGGGAAGTACGGGGTGTGGCTGCAGGACCCCGAGCCTCAGGGCCCCGTCTACACCAACAGGACCGTGTGGCGCCTGGACGCCGTCAGCAGAGACGTGCGGCAGCTCTTCGCGTACGAGGACCTGGACCAGTTCTCCAGAGGGTCCTTCATGAAGCTGCTGGTCCTGCCGGAGCCTGTGGAGAGCACGGGGGCCACCCTTTACCGGGGCTCCTTGTACTACCAGCGCCGGCGCAGTCGCACCCTGCTCCGCTACGACCTGTCCTCCGAGAGGGTGGCGGCGCGCCGCGACCTCCCCCACGCGGGCTTCCACGGCCAGCACCCCTACTCCTGGGGGGGCTACACGGACATCGACCTGGCCGCCGACGAGCGCGGCCTGTGGGCCATCTACAGCACGGAGAAAGCTAAGGGGGCCATTGTGATCTCCCTGCTGGACCCCCGGAGCCTGGAGGTGAGGCGGAGCTGGGAGACCAGGATCAGGAAGAACACGGTGGCCAACGCCTTCATGGCGTGCGGACGCTTGTACACGGTGGCCAGCTACGCCGCGGCCAACACCACCATCAACTACACGTTTGACACGGCCACCGGCGAGGGCCGAGCCGTCGCCGTGCCCTTCAAGAACAAGTACCAGTACAACAGCATGGTGGACTACAACCACGCCCAGAGGAGGCTGTTCGCCTGGGACCACTTCCACATGGTCACCTACGACGTCAGGCTGGGCGGGGCCGGCGCCGGCGCCAGCTGAGACGGACACGGGGGGGGTGGAGGAGTGTTAGGGCCAGGCAGGAGAAAAATATTTGAGAGGGGAAGATTTTTTTTATTGTGCACTTCGAGAAAAAAGTCAAAAATGTCGAGAAAAAAGTCGAAATGTTGAGATTAATGTTAAATATTAATAATATAATAATAATTGTACTTCGACATTATTCTCGACATTTCGATTTTTTTTCTCAACAATTCAACTTTTTTCTCAACATTTTGACTTTTTTCTCGAAATTGTACTTCGACATTTTTCTCGAAATTGTACTTCGACATTATTCTCGACATTTCGATTTTTTTCTCAACATTTCAACTTTTTTCTTAACATTTTGACTTTTTTCTTGAAATTTTGACTTTTTTCTCAACATTTCGACTTTTTTCTCGAAATTGTGCTTCAACATTATTCTCGACATTTTGATTTTTTTCTCAACATTTCAACTTTTTTCTCGACATATCGACTTTTTTCTCAAAATTTCAACTTTTTTCTCAACATTTTGACTTTTTTCTCGAAATTGTGCTTCAACATTATTCTCGACATTTTGATTTTTTTTTCAACATTTCAACTTTTTTCTCGACATTTCGACTTTTTTCTCGAAATTTCAACTTTTTTCTCAACATTTTGACTTTTTTCTCGAAATTGTACTTCGACATTATTATCGACATTTCAATTTTTTTCTCAACATTTCAACTTTTTCTCAACATTTTGACTTTTTTTCGAAATTTCGACTTTTTTCTCAACATTTCAACTTTTTCTCGACATTTTGACTTTTTTCTCGAAATTGTACTTCAACATTAATCTTGACATTTCGACTTTTATTTCGACATTTCGACTTTTTTCTCTCATAATGAAAAAAAAATCTTCCTCCTCCAAAATATTATTTTTATTTTTCTCCTGCTGGCCCTAATACTCTTCCGTAGGGGCTCTGGTTGAAGGGTGTTTTTTATTAAAATTGTGAATAAGATGTTGTTACAACAAAGAGAACCTGTGTAACTCTGTGAGTCATGATAACGCTGAAACACCGGGGTCTGTTACATAAAGACTACGCTCTTTGAATGTTGCTGTCATCAGTTTTGGGGATTCAAAAAAAAAGAATCCTTTTTGTATATATTTGTAACAAATAAACAGCTATTAAACGCCACATAAGATATTGTATTCTTCCATGATGTATAAATAGTAAAAATACACAGTTCCAGAGTTTGAATCTGCCCCTGCAGACCAATTATCTCCCAAACAACTTTGCATTTTCTTGCTTGTACATTTTTTGTATTATTTTATTTTACTCCCAGAGAACTGCAGGTCAACATCAGGGATAAAAGTGTCTGTGTTTGCTGTCGTTACTCCCCACGCTGCACTGCAACTTTCATCGTGTGAATTCATCTGTACTCTTCTAGTTGAGCTTTTGCTGTTTAATCCAAATAGTTGTTTTAATTTTCATTCATCATTACTTTTAAATGTGTCTTTCTTACGTCATGTTCAAGCACGATGAATGGCCTTGTGCATGAAATGTGCTGCACAGATAACTTGCCTTGCCTCATTTCAGCTCATGAAAAATGAGAAGAGCAAGTAGATATATGAATACTTTTACCGTGGATCTAAAACATTCAAACTGTTTCAATTCAGATTACAATGTCAGGCAGGGGAATTTGAGGAGAAAGTAAAACATAAAACAAAATTTGCAGCCTCAGAATGTTGCACAAATGAAGCACAGAGCATTTTCAGGTCTGGTAACAAGCAGGATATGGCTCAGTGAACCGCTGTCCCAAAGAGCGGCGGCCTCTGACTGAATATGGCCAGATTTTAAACACACGAGTGAGACGCTGTGATCTAGAAGACGATGAGGACATAGAAAGATGAGTAAGACATAGCCTACACAAACGTTGTTGTGGTGTAATGAGACCAACCTTCTCAGCTTGCTTGTGTTTCCGCCCCCACTGCTCTTGTGGTAAAGTAGCATCGTACCTGTAACATGTTTGTTCTGCCAACTCGCTTGAGGTTTGTGTAGGCGTCTGCAGTCTAAGAGAGCGACCCGTCACCTCAGAAACGCAGGGTCTTAGAACAGAAACTGTAAAACTTAATTAGCTCACAGAAACTCTCGACCCTGGACTCGCTGAACTTGCAACGCCGCGATGGACGGTTGGGTTTGTACTGGCGGATCTGTAACCGCAGGCCTGAAGCCCTGAGGTCAGCATAAGGTCATAATAGACGATAGCCCAGTACAGGTGTCTATGCAGGAAACCTTCAGGGGCATTAAATGTATGTATGGGTGTATGGGTGTATGGGTGTGTATGTGTATGTATATGTATATATGTGTGTATATGTGTGTATGTAGATATATATAGATATAGAGCAGACAGAGTTAATATAGAGATAGTATGGTGTAAATAATTCAATTCAATTCAATTCAATTCAATTTTATTTATATAGCGTCTAATACAACAAAAATTGTCTCTAGACGCTTTCCAGACACCCAGAACATAAACCCCCGAGCAGTTATTACATAAACAATGGCAGGTAAAAACTCCCCTAGTGGGAGAAAAACCTTAAACCAAACAGTGGCAAGAAAAACTCCCCTTTAGGAGGGAAGAAACCTTGAGCAGGACCAGGATCATAAGGGGGGACCCTCCTGCCGAGGGCCAGACTGGGGGTCAGGGACGGCAACAACACAGCAGGCAGGTGGAAGCAGCAACGGGATGACTGGTGGTGGGGTCCACAGGCCAGCATGCAGCTCCCGAAGCTCCGGCCCAATCAGCAAGTCCCAGGTTGGGGTGCAGGGTCGGGGAAAGGTTGAGAAGGGGCAGGGCCAGGGAGAGGAGTCTTGACGGACAAATCTCTCCCCCGCCTGCCCGGGCCGTTACCCTGCCCCTCTCACTCCCACGCTGCAGGATCCGGTGTTGTGCATTCAGAGATGCTCTTCGCCACCGGCAGAGGATGTTGCACCATGAACAAAAGAGAAAAAAAAGAAGAGAAGGGGGGGCCAGCACAAGAAACTAAAGGAGCGACTCTAACACACTAGAGTTTACACTACCTAGAGATTTACCAACACCAACTAGAGGTTTACTAAACACTAACTATAGGCTTTACTAAAGAGAAATGTTTTAAGTTTAGTTTTAAAGGTGGAGGTGGTGTCAGCCTCCTTAACCCAGATTGGAAGTTGGTTCCATAGTAATGGTGCCTGATAGCAGAACGCCCGCCCTCCAAATCTACATTTAGATACTCTAGGAACTACGAGTAAACCTGCACTCTGAGAACGGAGAGCTCTGCCAGGAACATAAGGCACTATCAGGCCTTGCAAATAATGCGGAGCTAAGCCGTTTTGGGCTTATACGCAAGTAATAACATTTTAAATTGGATTCTGAATTTTACGGGTAACCAATGGAGCGACGCTAACACTGGAGAGACGTGGTCTCTCCTGCTAATTCCTGTCGGCACTCGTGATGCTGCATTTTGAATCAGCTGGGGCCTATTCAGCAAATTACTTGGACATCCTGCTAATAACACATTACAGTAATCTAGTCTAGAAGATACAAATGCATGAACTAGTTTTTCTGCATCACTCTGCGAGAGGATTTTCCTAATCTTTGCAATATTACGGAGATGGAAAAATGCTATTTTACAAACCTGATTAACATATGGTTTAAACGACAAATCCTGATCCAAAACAACACCAAGGTTTCTCACAGTTGCACTGGAAGCCATATTGCAACTGTATATAAATAAGTATATTTATATATGGGCATGTGTGTACAAATATATAGAAATATTCAACTATGTGTATGTATGTATAGGTAAGTGTGTGAGTACAGTGTGTGAGTATAATTATAGTATAGTTAGTTATTATAAATACGTGTTAATAAATGATTAGTGAATGGGGGTAGGATTAAATAAGTTTACACTTCTTCCTACTCCTTTTTGCACATGTAAATCAAGATATTTAAGTGTTAAATGATGAAATTCTTTGTATTTTTTTGTTTTGTTTTGTTTTGTTTTGTTTTGATTTGTTTTCTTATCTTCTCTTTTAATTGTTGTCTTTTTACATGTACAAAATCAATCAAATCAATCAATCAATCAATCAATCAACATGCTAGCTGCTCTGGCCGGCCACCTCAGCAACTGCAGGTTGAGAAGTGATGCATCAGTACTTACTAGTAGTAAGTATCCAGAGCCTGAAATACACAAACTGGTGGTTCATTTCTAATTCCAGCAGTAATAATCAACCCAGTCTCACACAAAAACGTGCCCTGCCTACGTTGGTCCAAAGCGCAAAAACGTAGAGGGGCTACAATATTAGCCCTTGAAATGTATAACTGTTACGTTTTTTAGCCCTTAAAACGTATAACTGTTACATTTTTCTGCCGATTCGTTTTGCGCCCAAGTCACGTGACTTTTAAGATTCTGGCTGTGATACCAACAAATACGGTGGACATTTTTCCTTTTTGAGTGAAGAAAATCAATATTTTGAGTTAGTTTCTGCATAGAAATGCGTTTTGATTACATTTCTAGCAATACATATTTCACTTTCATAATATTCACTCAGTAAATGTATATATTCTCTTGCTTGCTCGTGGTTGCAAGGTTTTTTCAGATCTCGTCAGAATAATGTAAATCTGGAACGTTTTAAAAACGTGAAATGGTTACATTTTTGGTTGCTGTACACACTGTGAAGAAAATCAATATTTTGAGTTAGTTTCTGCATAGAAATGCGTTTTGATTACATTTCTAGCAATACATATTTCACTTTCATAATATTCACTCAGTAAATGTATATAATATCTTGCTTGCTCGTGGTTGCAAGGTTTTTTCAGATCTCGTCAGAATAATGTAAATCTGGAACGTTTTAAAAACGTGAAATGGTTACATTTTTGGTTGCTGTACACGCTGTGAAGAAAATCAATATTTTGAGTTAGTTTCTGCATAGAAATGCGTTTTGATTACATTTCTAGCAATACATATTTCACTTTCATAATATTCACTCAGTAAATGTATATAATCTCTTGCTTGCTCGTGGTTGCAAGGTTTTTTCAGATCTCGTCAGAATAATGTAAATCTGGAACGTTTTAAAAACGTGAAATGGTTACATTTTTGGTTGCTGTACACGCTGTGAAGAAAATCAATATTTTGAGTTAGTTTCTGCATAGAAATGCGTTTTGATTACATTTCTAGCAATACATATTTCACTTTCATAATATTCACTCAGTAAATGTATATAATCTCTTGCTTGCTCGTGGTTGCAAGGTTTTTTCAGATCTCGTCAGAATAATGTAAATCTGGAACGTTTTAAAAACGTGAAATGGTTACATTTTTGGTTGCTGTACACGCTGTGAAGAAAATCAATATTTTGAGTTAGTTTCTGCATAGAAATGCGTTTTGATTACATTTCTAGCAATACATATTTCACTTTCATAATATTCACTCAGTAAATGTATATAATATCTTGCTTGCTCGTGGTTGCAAGGTTTTTTCAGATCTCGTCAGAATAATGTAAATCTGGAACGTTTTAAAAACGTGAAATGGTTACATTTTTGGTTGCTGTACACGCTGTGAAGAAAATCAATATTTTGAGTTAGTTTCTGCATAGAAATGCGTTTTGATTACATTTCTAGCAATACATATTTCACTTTCATAATATTCACTAAGTAAATGTATATAATCTCTTGCTTGCTCGTGGTTGCAAGGTTTTTTCAGATCTCGTCAGAATAATGTAAATCTGGAACGTTTTAATAACGTGTAATGGTTACATTTTTGGTTGCTGGACACGCTGGGAATAAAATCACTATTGTGAGTTAGTTTCTGCATAGAAATGCGTTTTGATTATATTTCTAGCAATACATATTTCACTTTGATAATATTCACTCAATAAATGTACACAATCTCTTGCTTGCTCGTGGTTGCAAGGTTTTTTCAGATCTCGTCAGAATAATGTAAATCTGGAACGTTTTAAAAACGTGAAATGGTTACATTTTTGGTTGCTGTACACGCTGTGAAGAAAATTAATATTTTGAGTTAGTTTCTGCATAGAAATGCGTTTTGATTACATTTCTAGCAATACATATTTCACTTTCATAATATTCACTCAGTAAATGTATATAATCTCTTGCTTGCTCGTGGTTGCAAGGTTTTTTCAGATCTCGTCAGAATAATGTAAATCTGGAACGTTTTAAAAACGTGAAATGGTTACATTTTTGGTTGCTGTACACGCTGTGAAGAAAATCAATATTTTGAGTTAGTTTCTGCATAGAAATGCGTTTTGATTACATTTCTAGCAATACATATTTCACTTTCATAATATTCACTCAGTAAATGTATATAATATCTTGCTTGCTCGTGGTTGCAAGGTTTTTTCAGATCTCGTCAGAATAATGTAAATCTGGAACGTTTTAAAAACGTGAAATGGTTACATTTTTGGTTGCTGTACACGCTGTGAAGAAAATCAATATTTTGAGTTAGTTTCTGCATAGAAATGCGTTTTGATTACATTTCTAGCAATACATATTTCACTTTCATAATATTCACTCAGTAAATGTATATAATCTCTTGCTTGCTCGTGGTTGCAAGGTTTTTTCAGATCTCGTCAGAATAATGTAAATCTGGAACGTTTTAATAACGTGTAATGGTTACATTTTTTGTTGCTGGACACGCTGGGAATAAAATCAATATTGGGAGTTAGTTTCTGCATAGAAATGCGTTTTGATTATATTTCTAGCAATACATATTTCACTTTGATAATATTCACTCAATAAATGTACACAATCTCTTGCTTGCTCTGGTTGCAAGGTTTTTTCAGATCTCGTCAGAATAATGTAAAACTGGAACTTTTTAATAACGTGAAATCGTTACGTTTTTGGTTGCTGGACAGTGCTGTGAAAAAAAAAAATCAATATCTTGAGTTAGTTTCTGCATAGAAATGTGTTTTGATTACATTTCTAGCAATACATATTTCACTTTCATAATATTCACTCAATAAATGTACATAATCTCTTGCTTGCTCTGGTTGCAAGGTTTTTTTCAGATCTCATCAGAATAATGTAAATCTGGAACGTTTGAATAACGTGAAATCGTTACGTTTTTGGTTGCTGGACACGCTGGGAAAAAAATCAATATCTTGAGTTAGTTTCTGCATAGAAATGCATTTTGATTACATTTCTAGCAATACATATTTCAATTTCATAATATTCACTCAATAAATGTACATAATCTCTTGCTTGCTCTGGTTGCAAGGTTTTTCAGATCTCGTCAGAATACCCTGGCTACGTTGGTCCAAATGCAAAAACGTAGAGGGGTTACAATATTAGCCCTTGAAATGTATAACTGTTACATTTTTCTAGCCCTTGAAATGTATAACTGTTACATTTTTCTGCCTATTCGTTTTGCGTCCAAGTCACGTGACTTTTAAGATTCTGGCCGTGATACCAACAAACATGGTGGACATTTTTCATTTTTGAGTGAAAAAAATCTATATTTTGAGTTAACAAACACGGTGGACATTTTTCAGTTTTGAGTGAAAAAAATCTATATTTTGAGTTAGTTTCTGCATAGAAATGCGATTTGATTACATTTATAGCAATATATAAATGTAGATAATCTCTTGCTTGCTCTGGTTGCAAGGTTTTTTCAGATCTCGTCAGAATAATGTAAAACTGGAACTTTTTAATAACGTGAAATCGTTACGTTTTTGGTTGCTGGACAGTGCTGTGAAAAAAAATCAATACCTTGAGTTAGTTTTTGCATAGAAATGCGTTTTGATTACATTTCTAGCAATACATATTTCAATTTCATAATATTCACTCAATAAATGTACATAATCTCTTGCTTGCTCTGGTTGCAAGGTTTTTTCAGATTTCGTCAGAATACCCTGGCTACGGTGGTCCAAAGTGCAAAAACGTAGAGGGGTTACAATATTCAACCCAGTCTCACAGGAAAACGTGGTACAGGCTACGTTGGTCCACATTGCAAAACGTGGCCAATGTTACGATTTGCCCTCCTAAAACGTGAGATGTGAAACCGTTCCGTGGCTCATTCATTTTAATAGGTTTTGTTAGGTTTCGTTTCTGTCAGGTGACTTTCAAGTTTTCGGCTGTGGAGGAAAAATAAAATTGCTGCCATTTCTTTGATTCTCGGTCTAAATTGCAATATTTTAAGATAGTTTCGCCATGAAAAGCAGATTTTATCATATTCATAGCAAGAAATATATTTTGGTTATTTTACCCTCATTTAATGGATCTTATTGACGGAAATGTATGAACCATGTGCTTGTTTTACTTCCTTTGAGTAATAAAACCACCAATTCTCTTGCATGGCCCCGTTATTAAAATATATGCCAGGCCCCGTGCTTAATTTCTAAAGTGGGAGGTCCCGGAGCGCAGACGATGAGTGGCTCCGGTGCGAGAGAAAAAAAAAAACACACACACACACACACACTGTTGAACTGTCCGTTTTGACGTTAACGGCGATTTTCACAATGATATCTGCAACATTTCTTAAGGCAGAAACACCACTGTATCATTGTTAATTACACAACATTAGTGGGTTAATTTCCTGCACACCAATTTTCATGTTTTTCCCTTCGATTGTGAGAAAAAAAAGAGTTGTTTCACGCTGAGAGCATCATGCCAGCCAATCAGAATCCTGGAAAAAACATCAACAAATGACACGTGTAACTTCCAGGCTGATTTATGGTTCCGCGTTACACCAACGCAGAGCCTACGGCGGAAGTGATACTAGTAGCTGATTGGCCGATATGTGATCATCATCATCATCATCATCATCATCATCATCATCATCATCGCTACCACCATCATCATCATCACCATCACCATCACCATCATCATCATCATCATCATCAGTCAAGTCAAATTGCACGTGCGAGGTCCCGTTCATCGCTGCTTGCAGCTTTAATTTATATATAACTATTTTAACATTTCTAAACACAAAAACATGAAAGTGTCCTTGATAATTCAATAATACAATAGGTTCATGTTAAGGACATCCGTTTTAATTAGTTCTCCTTCGATTATGAGATGTTATTAATGCTCAGTAGACACAGGAGGTTTGTTATGTATTGTTATGAGGCCTATTTCGTGTCTATTTTTGAACAGTTCACTAATGCTTTGAGCTAGGAAGCTGAAATTCTAGACTCTGTATCAAGAGGTGACTTTCATCCACTGTGCGGATTTTCAGATCTGTGTGACCTTCGGAAGTGTCAAAGGTCACCCCGTCTGTTGCTTTTCGGCCTGCTAAGACTATTTCGTGTCTTTTTTTGCATAGTTCACTAACGCTTTGAGCTAGGAAGCTGAAATTCTAGACTCTGTATCAGGAGGTGACTTTCATCCACTGTGCGGATTTTCAGATCTCTGTGACCTTCGGAAGTGTCAAAGGTCACCGCGTCTGTTGCTTTTCGGCCTGCTAAGACTATTTTGTGTCTTTTTCTGCATAGTTCACTAACGCTTTGAGCTAGGAAGCTGAAATTCTACACTCTGTATCAGGAGGTGACTCTCATCCACTGTGCCGAGGTCCAGACCCGTGCGACCTTCGGAAGTGCCAAAGGTCACCGTGTGTGGTGCCTTTTTCGTGCCTTCTTTGTGTGTTTTTTGAATAATTCACTAACGCTTTGAGCTGGGAGGCTGATTTTTGACTATGTTGCAATGCAGAAGGCCCTTTGCTAGGATCTTTTGGTCTTGTGGCTGTACGACTTCCACAGAGCTAGTTGGCATTGCAGAGGGTTTACAGAGTTGAGACTTGGCAAGCCCAATTTAAGCCCCATATGGAGGCCACAGGTCAAGTTTTACTTGGTTTGGTCAAATATTGTGGCAACGGTGTCCGTTCGAATGTTGGAAAAGGTGACGTTTCAAAGCCCCGCCCATCGAAAAGTACAGGTCTGATCTCCACCAAACTAACGTCTGTCTGATCAGGGGATGCCCCCAAACAACATATAAAAAATTCAGATTTCTATGACTTCTGCAACAGTGTTTCCTCTAAAACGTTCTGGCTGGATAGGAGGGTGTAGAAACCTCTAGCTCTGAGAGCCTCCTGACTAATGGAACAGGGCCTATTTTGTGTCTTTTTTTGCATAGTTCACTAACGCCTTTAGCTAGGAGTCTGAATTTTTTATATGTTGTTTGGGGGCATACCCTGATCAGACAGACGTTAGTTTGGTGCAGATCAGACCTGTACTTTTCGATGGGCGGGGCTTTGAAACGTCACCTTTTCCAACATTCGAACGGACACCGTTGCCACAATATTTGACCAAACCAAGTAAAACTTGACCTGTGGCCTCCATATGGGGCTTAAATTGGGCTTGCCAAGTCTCAACTCTGTAAATCCTCTGCAATGCCAACTAGCTCTGCGGAAGTCGTACAGCCACAAGACCAAAAGATCCTAGCAAAGGGCCTTCTGCATTGCAACATAGTCAAAAATCAGCCTCCCAGCTCAAAGCGTTAGTGAATTATTCAAAAAACACACAAAAAAGGCACGAAAAAGGCACCACACACGGTGACCTTTGGCACTTCCGAAGGTCGCACGGGTCTGGACCTCGGCACAGTGGATGAGAGTCACCTCCTGATACAGAGTGTAGAATTTCAGCTTCCTAGCTCAAAGCGTTAGTGAACTATGCAAAAAAAGACACGAAATAGTCTTAGCAGGCCGAAAAGCAACAGACGGGGTGACCTTTGACACTTCCGAAGGTCACACAGATCTGAAAATCCGCACAGTGGATGAAAGTCACCTCTTGATACAGAGTCTAGAATTTCAGCTTCCTAGCTCAAAGCATTAGTGAACTGTTCAAAAATAGACACGAAATAGGCCTCATAACAATACATAACAAACCTCCTGTGTCTACTGAGCATTAATAACATCTCATAATCGAAGGAGAACTAATTAAAACGGATGTCCTTAACATGAACCTATTGTATTATTGAATTATCAAGGACACTTTCATGTTTTTGTGTTTAGAAATGTTAAAATAGTTATATATAAATTAAAGCTGCAAGCAGCGATGAACGGGACCTCGCACGTGCAATTTGACTTGACTGATGATGATGATGGTGATGGTGATGATGATGATGGTGGTAGCGATGATGATGATGATGGTGATGATGATGAGGATGATGATGATGAAGGTGATGATGATGATGGTGGTGATGATGGTGATGATGATGATGATGATGATGATGATGATCACATATCGGCCAATCAGCTACTAGTATCACTTCCGCCGTAGGCTCTGCGTTGGTGTAACGCGGAACCATAAATCAGCCTGGAAGTTACACGTGTCATTTGTTGATGTTTTTTCCAGGATTCTGATTGGCTGGCATGATGCTCTCAGCGTGAAACAACTCTTTTTTTTCTCACAATCGAAGGGAAAAACATGAAAATTGGTGTGCAGGAAATTAACCCACTAATGTTGTGTAATTAGCAATGATACAGTGGTGTTTCTGCCTTAAGAAATGTTGCAGATATCATTGTGAAAATCGCCGTTAACGTCAAAACGGACAGTTCAACAGTGTGTGTGTGTGTGTGTGTGTGTTTTTTTTTTCTCTCGCACCGGAGCCACTCATCGTCTGCGCTCCGGGACCTCCCACTTTAGAAATTAAGCACGGGGCCTGGCATATATTTTAATAACGGGGCCATGCAAGAGAATTGGTGGTTTTATTACTCAAAGGAAGTAAAACAAGCACATGGTTCATACATTTCCGTCAATAAGATCCATTAAATGAGGGTAAAATAACCAAAATATATTTCTTGCTATGAATATGATAAAATCTGCTTTTCATGGCGAAACTATCTTAAAATATTGCAATTTAGACCGAGAATCAAAGAAATGGCAGCAATTTTATTTTTCCTCCACAGCCGAAAACTTGAAAGTCACGTGACAGAAACGAAACCTAACGAAACCTATTAAAATGAATGAGCCACGGAACGGTTTCACATCTCACGTTTTAGGAGGGCAAATCGTAACATTGGCCACGTTTTGCAATGTGGACCAACGTAGCCTGTACCACGTTTTCCTGTGAGACTGGGTTGAATATTGTAACCCCTCTACGTTTTTGCACTTTGGACCACCGTAGCCAGGGTATTCTGACGAAATCTGAAAAAACCTTGCAACCAGAGCAAGCAAGAGATTATGTACATTTATTGAGTGAATATTATGAAATTGAAATATGTATTGCTAGAAATGTAATCAAAACGCATTTCTATGCAAAAACTAACTCAAGGTATTGATTTTTTTTTCACAGCACTGTCCAGCAACCAAAAACGTAACGATTTCACGTTATTAAAAAGTTCCAGTTTTACATTATTCTGACGAGATCTGAAAAAACCTTGCAACCAGAGCAAGCAAGAGATTATCTACATTTATATATTGCTATAAATGTAATCAAATCGCATTTCTATGCAGAAACTAACTCAAAATATAGATTTTTTTCACTCAAAACTGAAAAATGTCCACCGTGTTTGTTAACTCAAAATATAGATTTTTTTCACTCAAAAATGAAAAATGTCCACCATGTTTGTTGGTATCACGGCCAGAATCTTAAAAGTCACGTGACTTGGACGCAAAACGAATAGGCAGAAAAATGTAACAGTTATACATTTCAAGGGCTAGAAAAATGTAACAGTTATACATTTCAAGGGCTAATATTGTAACCCCTCTACGTTTTTGCATTTGGACCAACGTAGCCAGGGTATTCTGACGAGATCTGAAAAACCTTGCAACCAGAGCAAGCAAGAGATTATGTACATTTATTGAGTGAATATTATGAAATTGAAATATGTATTGCTAGAAATGTAATCAAAATGCATTTCTATGCAGAAACTAACTCAAGATATTGATTTTTTTCCCAGCGTGTCCAGCAACCAAAAACGTAACGATTTCACGTTATTCAAACGTTCCAGATTTACATTATTCTGATGAGATCTGAAAAAAACCTTGCAACCAGAGCAAGCAAGAGATTATGTACATTTATTGAGTGAATATTATGAAAGTGAAATATGTATTGCTAGAAATGTAATCAAAACACATTTCTATGCAGAAACTAACTCAAGATATTGATTTTTTTTTTCACAGCACTGTCCAGCAACCAAAAATGTAACGATTTCACGTTATTAAAAAGTTCCAGTTTTACATTATTCTGACGAGATCTGAAAAAACCTTGCAACCAGAGCAAGCAAGAGATTGTGTACATTTATTGAGTGAATATTATCAAAGTGAAATATGTATTGCTAGAAATATAATCAAAACGCATTTCTATGCAGAAACTAACTCACAATATTGATTTTATTCCCAGCGTGTCCAGCAACCAAAAATGTAACCATTACACGTTATTAAAACGTTCCAGTTTTACATTATTCTGACGATTTCTGAAAAAACCTTGCAACCACGAGAAAGCAAGAGATTATATACATTTACTGAGTGAATATTATGAAAGTGAAATATGTATTGCTAGAAATGTAATCAAAACGCATTTCTATGCAGAAACTAACTCAAAATATTGATTTTTTTCCACAGCGTGTCCAGCAACCAAAAATGTAACCATTTCACGTTATTAAAAGGTTCCAGTTTTACATTATTCTGACGAGATCTGAAAAAACCTTGCAACCACGAGCAAGCAAGAGATTATATACATTTACTGAGTGAATATTATGAAAGTGAAATATGTATTGCTAGAAATGTAATCAAAGCGCATTTCTATGCAGAAACTAACTCAAAATATTGATTTTCTTCACAGCGTGTACAGCAACCAAAAATGTAACCATTTCACGTTTTTAAAACGTTCCAGTTTTACATTATTCTGACGATTTCTGAAAAAACCTTGCAACCACGAGAAAGCAAGAGATTATATACATTTACTGAGTGAATATTATGAAAGTGAAATATGTATTGCTAGAAATGTAATCAAAACGCATTTCTATGCAGAAACTAACTCAAAATATTGATTTTTTTCCACAGCGTGTCCAGCAACCAAAAATGTAACCATTTCACGTTATTAAAAGGTTCCAGTTTTACATTATTCTGACGAGATCTGAAAAAACCTTGCAACCACGAGCAAGCAAGAGATTATATACATTTACTGAGTGAATATTATGAAAGTGAAATATGTATTGCTAGAAATGTAATCAAAGCGCATTTCTATGCAGAAACTAACTCAAAATATTGATTTTCTTCACAGCGTGTACAGCAACCAAAAATGTAACCATTTCACGTTTTTAAAACGTTCCAGATTTACATTATTCTGACGAGATCTGAAAAAACCTTGCAACCACGAGCAAGCAAGAGATTATATACATTTACTGAGTGAATATTATGAAAGTGAAATATGTATTGCTAGAAATGTAATCAAAACGCATTTCTATGCAGAAACTAACTCAAAATATTGATTTTCTTCACAGCGTGTACAGCAACCAAAAATGTAACCATTTCACGTTTTTAAAACGTTCCAGATTTACATTATTCTGACGAGATCTGAAAAAACCTTGCAACCACGAGCAAGCAAGATATTATATACATTTACTGAGTGAATATTATGAAAGTGAAATATGTATTGCTAGAAATGTAATCAAAACGCATTTCTATGCAGAAACTAACTCAAAATATAGATTTTCTTCACAGCGTGTACAGCAACCAAAAATGTAACCATTTCACGTTTTTAAAACGTTCCAGATTTACATTATTCTGACGAGATCTGAAAAAACCTTGCAACCACGAGCAAGCAAGAGATTATATACATTTACTGAGTGAATATTATGAAAGTGAAATATGTATTGCTAGAAATGTAATCAAAACGCATTTCTATGCAGAACCTAACTCAAAATATTGATTTTCTTCACAGCGTGTACAGCAACCAAAAATGTAACCATTTCACGTTTTTAAAACGTTCCAGATTTACATTATTCTGACGAGATCTGAAAAAACCTTGCAACCACGAGCAAGCAAGAGATTATATACATTTACTGAGTGAATATTATGAAAGTGAAATATGTATTGCTAGAAATGTAATCAAAACGCATTTCTATGCAGAAACTAACTCAAAATATTGATTTTCTTCACAGCGTGTACAGCAACCAAAAATGTAACCATTTCACGTTTTTAAAACGTTCCAGATTTACATTATTCTGACGAGATCTGAAAAAACCTTGCAACCACGAGCAAGCAAGATATTATATACATTTACTGAGTGAATATTATGAAAGTGAAATATGTATTGCTAGAAATGTAATCAAAACGCATTTCTATGCAGAAACTAACTCAAAATATTGATTTTCTTCACAGCGTGTACAGCAACCAAAAATGTAACCATTTCACGTTTTTAAAACGTTCCAGATTTACATTATTCTGACGAGATCTGAAAAAACCTTGCAACCACGAGCAAGCAAGATATTATATACATTTACTGAGTGAATATTATGAAAGTGAAATATGTATTGCTAGAAATGTAATCAAAACGCATTTTATATGCAGAAACTAACTCAAAATATTGATTTTCTTCACTCAAAAATGAAAAATGTCCACCGTATTTGTTGGTATCACGGCCAGAATCTTAAAAGTCACGTAACTTGGGCGCAAAACGAATCGGCAGAAAAATGTAACAGTTATACGTTTTAAGGGCTAAAAAAACGTAACAGTTATACATTTCAAGGGCTAATATTGTAGCCCCTCTACGTTTTTGCGCTTTGGACCAACGTAGGCAGGGCACGTTTTTGTGTGAGACTGGGTTGTAATAATTGGATCTTATACATGACGTTACGATTAGGTTTACTTTACGTGATCATTTTACCCCGCCCACTGACACTGGTTGTGGCAGAGTTTTAGAATCATGTTTATTGGCATACAAGAGAATGCTCTGCAGGTTTTCTGCTCTTTATTAAAAGGTCCAGACCTCTATTGTGTGCACATTAAGTGACACACGTGTGCAAATATTTAGACGCTTATGGGAGGGGGGGCGCGGCTTCCAGATTAGACATATCAGCATATAATCAAAAAATTATCTTTACCTGGTTTTGAAATGTAGTGACCTCAGATAATCAGCAGCAAGTGTCTGCAACTCCATACAAGCTAAAATGTTTCCTGGTCTCTGTCAGCATGTTGAATATAAAAGTTGGTGACAGAACCACTGCATAGGAAAAGACTGCACGAGTATGATTTCTATGGGAAGTTTGACAGAATACCCCTTTTCTTTTAAAAGAACTTGATAGCAAAGATTAGGTTTACAAAGTTGTATCTCCACAAACCTGAAAACTACAATGCCCGTAGACGAGGCCGAAGGTAAGATGTTTGGGGCAGATACACGCCGACACATTTGCTGAAAGCCAAACAGAACAGATCAGCACAGGCATCTCACACGAACCGGCAACAAGCATGTCGGCGAGGATTTGGACTTGCTTTGCAGTCACAGGATGTGGGCAACGTTGCAGTCCTCGAGTCAAAGTATGAACTTCTCGGCACACCAGTCTACAGTTGAAAGTGAAGCTGTGTCTGAAAAACATTAACCTCAGCTAAAACTGTGTCATGCAACAGGACAAGGACCCCGAACACACCAACCAGTCTACAACAGAATCAAAACAGAACCACATTCACGTGCTGCCACGGTCCACTCCAAGTCCAGGCCTCAAAAATGTTGAGATTTACTAGCAGGACTATAAGAGAGTATAAATGAATGCTGGCAAAACTCAATGAACTTAAAGACATTAATTCCTCCACAAAACACACCAATAAGGATGTTTTTCCTGCTTACGATGGCGGTAAGTTTGTGGTAAATAACTAATGATACAGTGGGAAATGTCATGCTTTCTATACAGAGGTCAAGTAACAAAGTACAAATACTTTGTTACCTTACTTAAGTAGAAATTTTGGTTATCTATACTTCACTGGAGTAATTATTTTTCAGACGACTTTTTACTTTTACTCCTTACATTTTCACACAATTATCTGTACTTTTTACTCCTTACATTTTAAAAACAGCCTCGTTACTCTATTTCATTTCGGCCTTAAAAAAAAAACTATCCAGTTAAATTGCTCCATCCGGATAGAGTGAATTTGGTTGTGGTTGTTTCAGATGTTCTTGTCCAGTTTTGTTCTTACATCCGTTCCCTCAGATTCCTGCAACTAAACTTGGATGTACATTCCAATAAAGGTTAGGATAAATGATAACATGCCTCTGAAGTTTGACTTTTTGCACCATAACAATACTTATAGGCAACTAGTCATCATATCTCCTGCTCTCTGAAACACATGTTAATGCTCAATAGTACACATATATGGTTCTTTAATATATTTGCATTATACTAAGATACATTCATTTTCAATGGATTTTGTCCTTAATGGCTTTTTTCCCCCTTACATTACTTTTACTTTTATACTTTAAGTAGTTTTGAAACCAGTACTTTTATACTTTTACTCGAGTAAAAAACTTGAGATGATACTTTAACTTCTACAGGAGTATTTTTAAACTTTAGTATCTATACCTCTACCTGAATAATGAATGTGAATACTTTTGACATCTCTATTTCTATATGTACACTGCCCTGTTTTCTGCAGCAGCGACTCGTTTTCACCTGCAGCCACATTCCAAGTGCTGAGGTGCAGCGCCCTCCACAGGCAGCTGGCTGCCCCTGCACGTTACTGCCACATCTCCCAGCTTTACAGACAAGTTTCATGTTTTACAGTAAAGTTCCAGCACGACTGCACTTTGAATGTGCTTTTTTTCAAACTCTTTAGCATGTTGAATCTAAATCGTGTCGAGTTCTGGCAAAAAATGTGGAAGTTGCATTGGCAAGTTATAAAGGCAGCGAGAGGACGCCGCGTATCAACACTGTAAAATGAGATGATTAAAGTAATCATACTCAGATGACTCGGCAGCTGATGGAAACGTTGGCGAGTCTTACTGTAGCTGACTTACCACCAGCAGTGTTCGCACATGTACCCTTCCCCATGTGGTTTTTGACATCTCAGTGTGAAACCTCAAAAGATGTATTAAAAAAAAAGAGAAAAAAAGCTGAAGAACCCAAGACGTACCCAGGAAGTACTGGCATATTCTTGTTAATCTTTTAAAGCTCTCACATGCAACCAAAACCTCTAAAGTACACAAGATATGTAGACAGTACAACATTTCTTTTTATTCATTTATTTATTCATATAGGATATGTTTTTTTCTTTTCTTGTACTTGAAAGCACATTTATTCTGTGTCTGAAATAACTACCAGCTCAAAATCTTTCAGTTCACGTTTCAGTTCAGTCTCAGACTTGCAGGGATCTGTGACATCACAGACCAAGATGGGAGCAGCATTATCCTCTTTAAGTATTTAATATCTTTAAGCATTGTTTCACATCATTTTGCTTTTGCTGCCGCTGATAGCACAAAACCGCAGCAGCAGTAGCTTCAACGGAGGCTTTTATTATATATATTTATATATATTATTTTATCCGAACAGAAGAAGGGGTGGAATTACTGTGCCGACTGTGCCCCCCAAAACCAGCCACTATGAAGAAAACTGGTAAGACATCATGAAAAAGGGTGTTTTTGTACCGTATCTCTGGTTTCAATTGAAAACAGAATAAAATCTTAGAAAATTCTGTAAATTTTGGAGAAGAAAATTTAATATTCTGTCTCTTCTAACAAAAAAAGGCTCTGAATGGTACAAACAAGCTGCATTTGCCACATATTGGAAGTAGTAACTTACTACCCAAGTATACTGTCAGTACATCCACTTCAGGTTTTTGCACATAAAGAAATGGATACATTAAAGTGATACAGATACATGAAATATAAGTGGAGAGAGTAACTTTTATCAAACAGTAAATAAAGTGTTGTAGTGATTTTCTGAAGTAGTTCATGCTGCACATTTCCCTCCTCCCTTGAGGTGACAAACACACACTTTAAGCAGACCTAATGTTTCCAGTAGTGATGGGGGAAAAAAAATCGATATTTCAATATATTGCTCTCTGTGGCAATAAATAATCGATAAATTGACAGCAAATATCGATATTATTATTATTATTACAACACACATGATGGATTTACGCGGTTGTCACCGCACTAATGTTCATGCACTTTAATTTGTCCAGCTGTTCAGTGTCTACATTTACAAGACTAGGAGACAGTGAGGCTCGATACAAATGCACTTTCTTTATACATTGTATGACGTTTTGGCATTGAATAAATGCATAACTACAGACATTTTCCTTTTTATGGGTATTTTTTCTTTTTCAGTCACATATATCGTGATATATCGTTGATGAAATCTCTTACAATATATCGAATATCGTAGATACCGTATTGTCCCGAATATAAGACGACCCCGATTATAAGACGACCCCCTCTTTTTCAAGACTCAAGTTTGAAAAAAGACTTTTTGAACACTAAATTCAATTTTTATACAGAAAATATTTACAGTACATTTGAAACAAATGATTATAACAATATATTCGAGAGAAAAAGCATGTTATTTTGACTATTTGAAATCATTATCTTGAATTTTGCATCATAACTTCTCCTCAGCTGCCGGTTTACCTGCCGAACTTCCACCCACTTTTCTCCAGATTGTCGCTACGTTTCTCCACTTTCTGTTATCTCTTCTCTTATTTTCTTCTCTTTTCTTTCTTATAGTATTTTTTTATTTTTCTTCTTCGTGACAGGGCCTGGGGAGTTAAGTTCAGCATTCGCTTTAAAGATATCTAGCGCCATCTAGTGTTGTGAATGGGTATAACGTCTAGACCCCGAATGTAAGACGACCCCCACTTTTTCAGTCTTATTTCAATGCAAAAAACACCGTCTTATATTCAGGCCAATACGGTATTGTGTATCGTGATATTATCGTTATGGCCACATATCTCCACAGTATTGAATCATGAGTTACCCGTATCGTCCCACCCCTAGTTTCCAGGCCACGGCCCAGAGGTCGCTGTAGGCTCTGTCCAGGCTCCCTCGGACTCGCACCAGCAGCAGGTCCCGCAGGCAGTCCCAGGTGACCCACAGCCGCTCCACCAGGCCGTACTGGAGGTAGCCCTGGGCCAGGCCGAAGCCCACGTCCGTCACGTAGTGTCTGGAGAGCAGCAGCTGGGACAGGCCGAGCAGGGCGGCCCAGCTCACCACCAGCACCCGCACGGAGGCCGTGTCCACCAGCCGGGCCGCGCAGAAGCGGGCGCACAGGGCCGCCCGCGAGGCGTGGCCCGAGGGGAAGGAGCAGCGCTCCACGAAGAGGGTGGAGAGGAGGTCGGCGCGGTTCTGGGCCGGCCTTCGCCGTCTCACCACAGTCCTCACGGCTCTGACCGTCAGCAGGTCCAGAATCAGAGCTGAGAGGAGGAAAGGACAGGCAGCGGTCATTTCAGTCCCCTTCACGCCCTCATCTTAGCTGCTGCACAACACACGCTCTCAGAGGTCATTATTCACTGACAAAAATAAAGACACACTATGGTAAAAGAACAGTGATGTACAGAGCTACGTCTGCATGGAACCCACTTCCCAAACACCCAAACTATTAACATAAAAGAATTCAAATTGTTAGTAAAGAAACATCTCCTGAATAGATACATATAAAACTTATTTAATTATTATTACATAAATAAATAATGTTGACAATATATGGGTTTTTGTGTGTGTATATATATATATATATATATATATATATATATATATATATATATATATATATATATATATATATATATATATATATATATATATATATATATATATATATATATATATATATAAATATAAAAATAAATAAATATTTATTAAAAATGGTTATTGGTGGAAACTATGATAACTATACATGCTTTGAATTGTTGATGTTATAAAATGTATGAAAATGTACGGAATAAACGGAATGACTTTTTAATGTTAAACGGAATGACTTTTTATTTTTTTCTTTATTTTCTGTTTTTCCTTTCTTTTTTTATGCTACCTCTTTAGGTTTGCTTTTAATTTTTGTTGTAATGTACTGTGTATTATGTGTCGGACCCCAGGAAGAATAGCAGAAGTTTTGCTGTAGCTAATGGGGATCCAAATAAATACTATAAAAAAAGTAGTATAGTTGAAAAGTTAAAAAAACATGTTTCTTACATCATATCTTAAGATTTAATAAGTATATAAAGTATCAATAAAGTATTTTGCAAATACATAGATGGCTCCATCAAATGTTAGTAAGTTTCTTGTCTGACCTTTATTTGCTAAAAGGAAATTAAAACAGGTTTGTTTTAAAATATCTTCCATCTTTGTCATTGATCCACAAGTTTCTGACTGCAATAGTAAATTTGCTAACTAAGTTATCAATAAAATTGACCGGAATCCTTTTTTAAAAAAGTGCCTGAAAGCACATATTTAGGTATTTGAAGTGATTACCAGCTCCAAAACTCCATCATAAACATAAAACGTGCTGCTGTTTTGATAGCCACCTTTGTCTTCCAGATCTGCCGGATGCTGAGACGCCTCAGACCCCGGTCAGAGTAGAACTACCCAGCTCCCCCATCTTTATCTCAGTCTTTACAGGACGCTGGACTTCAGAAGTGGGAGGCGCAAAGATGTGACACGTCATCTACGAGGGGCTAGAGTTAAGATGTTGACCCCATCCCCAAAAGGTGTAAAGCTTAAAAGGACAATTTTGAACTGTTTCCTGTGGTGTTTTTACCAAAGACATGCCGTTAAGACGCCTGAAAATTCACACCTGGAAGTCCCCTTTAATAGTTCACCTTATTGATGAATTAAGGGTATGATATGCTGATATTTATCAGATATTTAATTAATGATGTTTAATTCATAAAAATGAATTATAAAATCCATGTCTTGTTTGACCTGACTTGGCCAAATAAACATGATTCTGATTCTAATAACTGTTGTCATCATCATTAGTTCATGTTTTTACAGACACCATAATTTAATTATGTATTTGCCATTTATTTTGACAATTACAAAGCATTTTATGACACAATAAGTGTTCTGCAACACAATGCCGATTTTTATTTTAAAACTCCTCTACATTCAAGTCAGGTAAACTCAAATAAAAGCATATGCCCTACAATTTCCTTTCCTGCCACAAATGACTATTACATAACTAACCATTATTTAACATAATGGTTGACCTCCTCCTTGTGTCTTTTCGCTCTACAACAATAAGCACAGGTCTACAAGCTGCAGCGTTTCAAAAATACACCTGTCCTAAAGCGGCGACAACGTGCCAAGAATAGCTCTGGTATTTCACTGCAGCCCAACACTTGCACTTAAACCCACCGGTCAATAAATAGGCAATAACCTGCGCGTGCAAAGCTGCAATCAGCTGTGAAGCCGTGGGAACAGGAAAGGAAAACTTTCCATCAGACTTTTCCAATGCTGTTTTCCCTGAGTCGGAGGTCACGGGTATATCTGACCTCTGGATGGATTGGTGCACCTTTGGCCTGTAGTGTTACATCAGGGATGTCAGTTACAACCGTCCTCGGGGGAGCGCAACAGCGGCCTTGCGTTGTTATTGGATTGGCACAGTTGTGCGTAATTGCGCACAAACTTTTTTTTCCTAATGTGATAATAAATATCAAGGTGCCCAGATAACATACTGATATCTACGAGTATTGGGGCCATGCAGGAGAAAAATTAAAATAATATTTTAGAGGAGGAAGATTTTTTTTTCATTATGCACTTCGAGAAAAAAGTCGAAATGTCGAGAAAAAAGTCGAAAAGTCGAGATTAATGTTGAAGTAGAATTTCGAGAAAAAAGTCAAAATGTTGAGAAAAAAGTCGAAATGTTGAGAAAAAAGTCGAAATGTTGAGAAAAAAAGTCAGAATTTTGTGAATAAAGTCAAAATGTTGAGAATAAAGTCGAAATTTCGAGAAAAAAGTCGAAAAGTCGAGATTAATGTTGAAGTAGAATTTCGAGAAAAGTCAAAATTTCGTGAATAAAGTCGAAATGTTGAGAAAAAAAGTCTAAATGTCGAGAAAAAAGTCGAAATGTTGAGAAAAAAGTCGAAATTTTAAGAAAAAAATCGAAATGTCGAGAAAAAAGTCTAAAAGTCGAGATTAATGTTGAAATACAATTTTGAGAAAAAAGTCGAAATGTTGAGAAAAAAAATTTCGACTTTATTCACGAAATTTCGACTTTTTTCTCGAAATTGTATTTCAACATTAATCTCGACATTCCGACTTTTTTATCGACATTTCGTCTTTTTTCTGAAGTGCACAAAAATCTTCCATTCTCAAATTTGTTTTCTCTTGCCTGGCCCTAATACTCCTCCGTAGATATCGGATTGTGATTTTGCAGTTGTCAAATTCCACATATGTCACCTGTAGCCTATAGCCTACTCAGTTATTTGGAAATAAATAAATAAATATGTTTGGCAAAGAGTTAGGGAGATGTTAAAGGAGACCTATTATGGCATTTAATGTATATTTTAAACAGGCCTTGAATGTCTTAAAAACAATCTAAAGCTTGTTTTTTCTACATAAATCATAAATCCAGCCTGTGGGCCCTGTCACTAGTTTTACCGCTTCTAACCTCTTTTTCTGCGCCTCATTTTTAGGGAAGGGGGGGGTATGATAATGAGGCTCTGTGCTGATTGGCTCCCTGAATGACGTGTAGCAGGGGAGGAGAATAAACCTGCTCCGCCAGAGCAGCCCAAGCCTGAAAATTATCACAACACTGAATTTTCACAAATGGAAACTTTATTGTTAAAAAAATAAAATATGAGTTGTATATAAATAACATTTATGCACTATTTAAGCCGGATCTGCCCGGCAGATGCTGAACGCTGGCCCCGGAGCCACGCCGGGCGCCCGGGAGCAGCGCTGCTGGAGGAGCGCGCATCACCGCGGCTTTAACGGGGGAATCTGACCGGTTCCGACCGGCCGGGACCGCATGAACCGGCCTGGACTGATAGCAGGGACTCCCGGGGACCGACCAGCGCAATTTCAGCCGGATCTGCCCGGCGGATTCTGCGTGACGGGCGCCGCATCCCCACGGCGGGCACATATCGGCTCCGGAGCGCATCCGCGGCGCATCTCCCGTTACCGGGGATCAAACCGACAGATTTGGCTGAAAATCTCGGAGAGTGAAGCTGGTCCAGCCTGGGACAGACCCCCGAGGACCCAGCTCCCAAACCACCCGGGAACCTGGATGATTTAACCCGGATCCGCGGCGCCTTGACTGGCTGAAGGAACCACCGCTCCAGCAGCGGAGAGAGCTGGTTGTGGGCGTGGTTTCAGCAGCGGAGGCCGAACCTATGGACATGAGCGCCTATGGTGACGTCACCCTAGGCGCAGATTCAGAATGGCTCAAAAAAAGGTCACGTGACACTGGGGGACTCTGGCCGGCGGGGGTCAGAGACCCTGCAGAATTTCATGGTATTTTGTCCCCCCTGTGCTGGCAGGGTGAGGGGAGACCACTTTATATATGTTAAAACAAGAAAAAACGTGTTTTTCATAATAGGTCCCCTTTAAGTCCAGAAAGCCAAATCAACGTCACGTGGGACCTTTTTTACATGCATCACTTACCCAGGGTCAAGTTCAGCATGATCTCCTTCTCCGCCACGCTGTCCCCGCGCAGCAGCGTGTACAGGGAGCCGGCCAGCCACGGGAGGACGTGTCCGGAGAGCTCCACCAGGCGCACCAGCGGCCGGATGCTGCCCCACGCAGACTCCTCCGAGGCGCACACCCCGAGCTGCTTGGACAGCCACAGATCCACGGCCAGGAACAGACGCAGCGTGATGGCGAGCAGGGACTGGCTCAGGCGGACGGAGAGGTTCTCCTCGCCCTGCGCCCCGGAGGAGGAGGAGAGGAGCGCGCAGCTGGAGGAGCCCCTGCGCCGGACGGGAGGACACTCGGGGGCCGCCCGGCTCCCGCCGGCACCTCCGCGGCAACTGTTGCGTCTGGGGGTGTTTGAAGACATCTTAAATTCTCCAGAAAAAGTCGCCAGGAATCTAGTCCGTCTTCCTAAAACCCAAACCCCACTGGCTGCTCTCAAACGCAAGCCATCCTGCAAGGGCTGGGGGATCCACGCAGGGGCGCCTCCAAAAATGTTTCATAGGGGGGGCCAGATGGGGAACTTGAATTCTTGGGGTGGAACCAAAACTAAAATCCATCATTACAGGATTTTATTATAGTATACAGGCTCAGAAATACTTCTTGTAATTCTAACTTGTCTGCATATTAATGGTTAATACCATGTTGGTAAAAACCTAAGGCATATATATATATATATATATATATATATATATATATATATATATATATATATATATATATATATATATATTTCATTTCTTATTTATTTATTTTTTATTATTAGGCTCAGAAATACTTTTTTTTTTACTTTCTAAATTGTCTGCATATATAAAAAACCTAAGGTATATATATATATATATATATATATATATATATATTTTATATACCTTATATATATATATATATATATATATATATATATATATATATATATATATATATATATATATATATATATATATATATATATATATATATATATATATACCTTATATACCTTATATATATATAAATATATATTTATTTTAATAATATATATATACAGTATATATATATATTATTTTATTTTATTAATATTTTTTTCTTCTTATTTATTTATTTTATTATTAGGCTCAGAAATACAGAAACGCAGACTGATATGCATTTGGACCAAATGATTTGGTCCAAATGCGGCAAGTGTTTGTTTTATTTTGTTTCTTGAGACCAGTGGGGGGGGGCAGCAAATTTGTAGGGGGGGCATGGCCACCAGTGGCCCTCCCCCTGGTGGCGCCACTGGATCCACGGGGGCTGAAGTGAGTTTAGACCTGGACTACTTCTGTCACGTGACTAAATAGCGGCTACTGCGCAAAGTTATACAACTCTCTGACAGGAATTAATTAATTATTTTATAATAAACTGCTCTAATAAATTACATAAAAACATTGCTGGATCAGTCCGTGTGTTGTGGAGCCTTTTGAAAACGCGTGCCGGCTGTGCGCCTTTACGCATCCTGGATGCATCACTCTTCGTGGACGTGTTTAATGCGCCGTCTCCTCTGCGGTTCACAGTGATGCTTGAACTGCCGACTTAGAGGTGGCAGTTTAAGGATTTCCGCCTCCACATTCACACGGTCATCTGTCACCAGTCACCACCGCAGTTGCAGGGCGCGCCATCGCCTCCACGCTTCACATGATGCCGGGACTTTTACTCGGAGACGTGATTCCTAACTTCGAGGCAGAGACCACTGTTGGGAAAATCAAACTGCACGAGTTTCTCGGTGATTCGTGAGTACATATGCATGTTTGTGGATTGAGAATGATTTGACATGCGTGGGAGGAGGTGTGAAGAAGTGTGTTTGCAGTTCCTGTAAAAGGACTTCTGCTTTAAATCATCTCAGTTCAAATTATCTAAAGAAATTAACTTTGTCGGTTCATTGAAACTTTGGCACTCAATCCTGATGAGTTTAAACAGATTGTCTGCTAGGGGCAGATATAATTCAGTGGATGTGATGGCTGTCCAGTGTGTGGGTCCTTTGACTTCGTGCTTGATGCTTAGGTCCTGCAAACATTTCTGAACCATGACCCCTCCACCACTGTGCTTCATAGGTGGACATGAGGTGGTTCTATATAAATGCTTTTCTGCTTTTTGCTAAAAGTGAGGCTAGGTTGTGATCAAAGGCATTAAAAACACCAGAACTGTTTCCATCTTCCTTTAAGAGACTTGTGCTGGTGTGTTATTAACATGCTATTATGTTATTAACATGCAGCATGCACGGTTAAAAGTTCACTCTCAATCTCTTGGATATTAGAAGTATATTCACATTAAAAGCAGAAGTAGGCTGCGACTGTCAAAACCTCAAGCTGTTCAGTTGCTGTAGTTCCTGTGACTGTGTTGTCACAGGAAGATATTAATTAATTTATTGTGCAACCAGACAGAGCATATACTGTAATCACACACAATCGAACTTACTGTTCTACTTTGGATTCTGCAGTTCCGCGACTCTGAAAACCCACTTCTTTTCACTGGCTTTTAACAAAGTTTAATTTGACATCCATGTTACTTGTATATGGTTTTTATCCATATACATGTTGGTATGTATATTGATGGTTTTAAAAGAAAGCCATATTCATTCATTCATTGTGCAACAGAGTGCATCATCACCACTTTAGATCCTGCAGTTCAGGGATTCTGTTCACTGGCTTTTAAAGAAGTTTAATTTGACATCCATGTTACATGTATGTGGTTTTTATCTTAAAGGGATAGTTTTGTATAAATCTTTCATGTTATCTTGTACCTTGTTTTATTGTTGTTATGCATGTCATTGTTTAAATGTACTTTATAGTTTATAGTTTATAGTTTTATTTGGATCCCCATTAGCTACAGCAAAACTGCAGCTATTCTTCCTGGGGGCCCACACATAATATACAGTACATTACAACAAAAAATTAAAAGCAAACCTAAAGAGGTAGAATATAAAAAAGAAAAGAAAAACAGAAAATAAAGAAAAAACTAAAAAGTATTTCCGTTTAACATTTAGATATAAATAAAATCAATACTCTTACCTTTTATAACATCAACAAATTCAAACCATGTCTATAGTTATAGTTTGCACCAATAACCATTTTTAATAAATATGTATTTATTGATATTATATATATATATATATATATATATATATATATATATATATATATATATATAAATATATATATATATATATATATAAATATATATATATATATATATATATATATAAATATATATATATATATATATATATATATATATATATATATATATATATATATATATATATATATATATATATATATATATATATATTCATTCAGGAGATTTTTCTTTACTAACAATTTGAATCATTTTATGTTAATAGTTTATATTATAGATAGTCCTGATGGCGATGATGATGAAAGCACCTGCAGGGTGATGAGAGGAAAGCGAGTAACGTGGAGTTAAATCTTCTGGCCCCCTGTGCAGATGGGGGATCCTGTTCTCCCACCCCAGAGACTACACACCGGTGTGCACCACCGAGCTGGGTCGAGCCACCAGACTCTGCAGCAAGTTCAGCGAGCGCGGTGTGAAGCTGATCGCCCTGTCCCTGGACACCCTGGAGGACCACCACGGCTGGAGCAAGGTGCTGTCACGCAGCCGGGAGGTTTAGTCAGCAGGGGTCGGGGTTTTCAGAGCTCCACCTGCACCAGAGGCTGCAAATGCATGATAGCTATCAGCCTAATGTGGATTTTAAGGGTTTGCTTTTTAATTTTTCCTCATCAGAGGTCTCAAGCAATAAAGCTTGTAGAATCATTTCATTATGATTCTCTTTTTTATGTCTTGGAGATAAAAACCCAGCATATACAGTACATTGTAGTGGCTATTTTGTGGTTTGCGCATTTAGGGGTTGGCAGACAGGTGAGGCAGGCACCTGGGAGGGCAGAGGGGTTTTTATTTTATATAAAAAAGCAAAAAAAACAACTCAAAAGTATCAAACTATAATAAACTGAATCAAATCAAACGGCCACTGAGACACTTAGGAGTGAATTTACGCAGGATATAACAAAGTCCATTGTCCAGGCAAAAAATAAAGTTTTTTTAGGTTTAATTGCACTGGCAAATGATCAAACAAAGAACAATGGCCCTCTCTTGCCCTGGTAACAGCCATCTGCCCTCCCAGGTGCCCTTCAGCTACCCAGTACCTTCAAAATAAAAGCATGGTTAAGTACCAAAATAAACTTAATCAAAAATATCATAAACAAAACTAATCCTATCTACGATCCAGGCGTCACCATTACAAGTTCATTTATGTGTTGGCTGTTATCTTAAGAACTAATAGGGCTCTGAATTTCTTCACTTAAATTTTTCCTGTCATTTTTACAAAACTAAAAGTGAAAGTAAAATACGAGTCTGAGGTATTTCAAGTGATTTTCATCAAAATATTTTAAAGAAATCTTAATGAGATGATCAATCTCAAAGTTCGTACCGATCAAATGTGTTACTCTTTTGCCTGTGTCTTGTGTTGTAATTATCCAAAGCTAACAAAGCTCAGTACTGCCCATTGGTACTGGTGAAGGTGCTCCACATTTAATGCTAATGATTACATGAAGGGCCACAACACACACCTGCCGATATATGATCATCTGTGGAGATACATGTCTGAAATGTGTTATTCTTATACAAGGCTGCTATTGCAGGACTTTTGAAAATCGCTTTCAGATAACGAAAGGACTAATATTCACAAACCTGAAAGAAAACTTCATGCACTTGTTCATAACGCTCTGTGCAAAGGGTGCAAAATCTAACACACATTCGCCAGTAGGGGGCGCCGTTTCCTCGGAAAAATGGTACAGTGTATCATTTATTTCCTCATCTTCTGAGATTTACGGGTGAAACTAAAACTTAACGTCCTCCTTCTCCTTATTTTTCATAAACAGGTGAAAGAAAACAAATTCCTCCAAAGGACTTCCTACGATCGCTGTGGATCGTCTCTAAACAGCACTTGCAATAATATTTCTCTTTTTTCTTTCTTTCTTTCTTTATCCTTTATTTCATTCATTAAAAGAAAAACTAAACAGTTCAATATAATTACAACAAATCTCTTTCCTTGAATGAAAGGGAACAGAAAGAAGATTAAGCTTATTATATCCGTCCCTTTTTCCTAAGAAATCAAATTTAAATTAATGTAATAATTAAAAAAAAAAACAATTAAAAATGACGCAATATAAAAAACACTTTCCAATAAATGTAATTAAAAAACAACAAACAAACAAAAAACAAAACTACAACTAAGTTATAAAATAACACAAAATAGCTGTCGTCAAACACAGATAGTCGTATTCTTTTTTGATTCAAATAAAAAAAATATGACAGTGGTGCTAAAAAGAGAGAGAGAGAAAAAAAGAAAACCCATCAAAATTTAATATCTTAAATATATTGTGATGTATCAAACTATTTTAAAGATACAGACCAGACGGATAAAGACCTGAGTCTTAAAGGCTTTTGGGGTGATACTTTCTGCTGTACAAGTTTGAACTTCAGCTTCGTTAAGCTTTTCCTGATGTCAAACTCAGTAAAATGACCTCCACCATCATTTGTTTCCGCTGCAGATCTCCTTGATGATTGCGGCTTGCAGCTGTTCTAATTTAACTTTGAGGAAACTTGAGCAAATCTTCCTTCCTGTTTGAGACGCTTTAGTATGCAAGCTATTGTTTCACAACTTCAAACTTTACCCCATATGGCTCAACGGGTCGATCATTAAAACCTCTGGCAGGTGACGTATTGTTCTGATTGTAAAACCATCAAGCATCCATCCTCTCGCACTTGTCCAGGTCCAGGTCAGGTCAGGTCAGGGGGGCAGCAATCTAACCAATCCACACAATGCACTGAAGACGTTTATTGTTGTACGGAGGCCAACTTTAGCCAGGTTAAGGATAAAAATAAATGTACCTCATAGGTATGTATGTCATGGTGGCTGCAGCTTAAGACAGCTTACCGAGGCCTTGTTTCTCCTCCTGTGTGACCAGGACATCCTGGCCTACAACTGTGAGGAGTCGGGCTGCTGCTCGCTGCCCTTCCCCATCATCGCGGACAGCAGACGGGAGCTGGCAGTCGCCCTCGGCATGCTGGACCCGGATGAGCGGGACAAGGACGGAATGCCACTCACTGCCCGCTGTGTTAGTCTCTCTCTCTTTCTCACACACACACACACACACACACACACACACACACACACACACACACACACACACACGCAATCAGACATTTCAGTTTAGTTTAGTTTATTTCTGTCTTGACATCATAAAAAAAAAGAATAAAAATGACAACAAGAAAACGAATACACTGTTCAAAGAAAACATTATAAAAAATGTCCAATATACAAATACCATCTAGACCAGGGGTCGGCAACCCGCGGCTCCAGAGGCTCTTTAGCACCGCCCTAGTGGCTCCTGGAGCTTTTTCAAAAATGTTTGACCTTTTTTTTTCCTTTTTTTCTTCTTTTTTTTCCTTTTTTTTTCTTTTTTTCTTTTTTATTTCTTTTTTTTCTACTTTTTTTCTCTTTTTATTTCTTTTTTCTTCTTTTTTTCTTATTTTCCTCTTTTCTTTTTTTCCTTTTTTTCTCTTTTATTCTTCCTTTTTCCTTTCCTTTTTAATCTCGACATTTGGACTTTTTTCTCGAAATTTGGGCTTTTTTCTCGACATTTGGACTTTTTTCTCAACATTTCGACTTTTTTCTCAAGATTGTACTTCAACATTAATCTTGAAATTTCAACTTTTTTCTCGATATATCAACTTTTTGCTCGGCATTTCAACTTTTCTCTAAATTTTGACTTTTTTCTCAACATTTCGACTTTTTTCTCGAGATTGTACTTCAACATTAATTTCGACTTTTTTCATGAAAGTTTGACTATTTCCTCGACATTTAGACTTTTTTCTCAACATTTTGATTTTTTTCTCGAAGTGCATAATGAAAAAAAAACTCTTCCCCCAATAATAACTAATATAGCTACATGCAGCATGTGTTGCCTTCATTCTAAGGCTGATACAAGAATTTTCATTGTTTGCGGCTCCAGACATATTTGTTTTTTGTGTTTTTGGTCCAATATGTCAATTTCAACATTTTGGGTTGCCGACCCCTGATCTAGATCGAGAAAGGTGTAGGCTGAAGCAAAGCTTATTATTTGCCTACCCTCAAAAAGATTAATTAAAGTAATGAGATGAAAGCAAGAAGTAAGAGAAAAGACTGACAGTAAAACAAATTGCCTCCATGGGGATAACAAAAATTCCTCAAGAAATAAAAAAAAATTAAAAATAAAGGTACATGTTACCTTCATCCTTAAAAAAACTAATCAAATCACTAATTAAATAAATACCCAACTCAACATAGCAAGCATCACCACTCATTAATTTGATATAAAGAAATCATCCTGCTTTTCAATGTTTTTTTAAATAAAATAAATAACATTACTTGCATAGCACTTTTCATGCAACTAAATGTAGCACAAAGTCATATACAGACTGAAAATGAAAAATCATTCAATCAATCTTTATTGTCACATCATATTACTGAGTAACATGGGTAAAAATCTTGTCTGTGCAGGTTCATCATTGCAGTTAAAAAGATAGAGATACATACAAACAAAGTGCATAGTGCATGAATAATCTACATAAAAACAGTATGTGGAATAAAAAGATAGAAAAATAATAAATAGTCTTGGGCCTGTGTGTATAATATCAAAATCTCTATTAGCAAGAGACAAGTTCAGTCCAGTCTTCCACCAGAACTAGGTCTTATTCAGCAGATAGAAGCTGTTCAGGAATCTGGTGGTGAAAAAACATCAGTCCAGCAGAACCGTGAAAAAAAAAACAGATTTGTAATGAAGTTATTCAAATAAACAAGATAAAATACGTTTAAAGCTACATCTCATTTATGGGATACACACAAATAAATTAAACTCTTGAGCCAACTGTATGTAGATAGTAAATAGGTATGTGTACATATATATATATATATATATATATATATATATATATATATATATATATATATATATATATATATATATATATATATATATATATATATATATATATATATATATATATATATATATATATATATGTATGTATATATATAATATAAATAAATGAATATTTATTAAAAATGGTTATTGGTGCAAACTATGATAACTATTCATTGTTTGAATTTGTTGATGTTATAAAATGTATGAACATGTATTGTTTTTATTTACAGTATATCTAAATGTTAAACGGAATGACTTTTTATTTTTTCTTTATTTTCTGTTTTTCCTTTCTTTTTTATCTCTTTAGGTTTGCTTTTCATTTTTTTTTGTAATGTACTGTGTATTATGTGTCGGACCCCAGGAAGAATAGCTGCGGTTTTGCTGTAGCTAATGGTGATCCAAATAAATACTATAAACTAATATAGCGATAATAAAGCAGCGTTTCATTCATGTTCCACATCCCCTTCAACCGTCTCCAGGGTCAGGGGAGGGCTGGAGCTGATCCCAGCTGTCACTGGGCCAGACGCGGGGCGTCCCGGTGGCCAGTCAGTCACAGAAATAACCTGCTTAACAAAGGAAATGCGTTTCCGTTTAGGACTCGACTCCAAGTACGCTCAAATAGATGCAAGCACGCCCGCCGATAGGGGGGGACAAACGGGTCTGTTGTACCGGGCCCAGGGTAGAGGGGGGGGCCCAGAACTGGGCCCTCATTATTTATTTATTTTTTTAATTCTCATTAGAGTATGGAATCATTTTTCAAAATGTTTCAAAATATGCCTATTTGTGGAACAAATATGTAGCATTTGAGTTACATAAAAGCTTGTTATTTGTTTTCTTCCTAATTGTCCTTGTGGTGAAGAACCCCCAACACAAAAATGGTTTGGCCGCTGATCAAAATTTGATGTTATCATTTAATTCAACCGTTAGAATGGTCTAAATGTCCGATCAGCACAAGTCCGGTGCTCAGAAAAGAAGAGAAAAGAGAAGAAGAGAAGAAGAAAATAGAGGCCTCAGAGATTCTCTACACAAATATTTTAAAAAGGGGGTGACGATGAAGCTGGAATTAATAAAGTCAGCGTAGAGCAAGGTAAGAAACAGCGCAGCCAACGTTTACCAACCTTGTAACTTAACCTAACTGGCTAGCTCTAATGTTAACGTCCATTAGCTTGTATAAAAACCTGAAGAGCAGAGGAAGAGGACAGGAAGAGGGAGAAGGAGAGATCCGGGCGCAGGGGGGCCATCTTAGATTATTTTGTCCGCCGCCCCGGCAAGACTGTCAGCTGGCCTGGATGCAAGTTTCAAGAAGCGAAAAATGGCTGAAAATAATTACAAACGTAATCACAAAAATCAGTTAAAAGCCATGCAGGTGAAAAACGGTAGGTCCAGAGTTCATCCTTGACATCAACGCAGACGTGTTGTCATGAGAAGAGGACATGGTTTTGATTGTTACTTTTTTCAACCAGTTTAAGAGTAAAGAACAAAAAGAAAACCTTAATATGCAGACCAATGCAGACTTTAAAGGGGACCTATTATGAAAAACATGTTTTTTCTTGCTTTAACATATATAAAGTGGTCTCCCCTCAGCCTGCCAACTCAGAGAAGGAGGAAAGCAACCAAATTCTGCAGTGTCTGTACAGCCGCCCAGATGAGCCGTCCAGTGTGATGTGGATCTACGAGCCGTTCAGATTCAGCGCATTTTCGTTACGTAACCAAAATACAAACCACGCCCACAACTAAACACGTGTCATAACTGCATGCGAGCGTCCGACTATCACGTCGCACTGCGTGACATCAGACGCTCTCTGTCCATCTCCCTCCAGCAGCTGCCACTTTATTGAGGTTTTTGTAGTGAAATGAGGAGGAATCATAGAGATAACTTCTCATCTCAACTAACTGAATCAGCCGTTTCTCATCCATGACTGTTTCCTACAGCGCTTTCAACCGGCTTTCAACGCGAGAGACAGGAAGAAAATAGAAGCAGGGCGTCCAACAAATGTTCAGCTCAAAACGCTGCGTCGCTGCGTCCAGTTAGGACAGTCCAATGGAAAATAAAGCAATGGAATTGATTTTGTCGCTTACGCTCGCTCGCATCGCATGCAGTTAGGACACGGTGTAAAGGCTGAATTATGGTTCTACGCTGTACCCTATGGCGTAGGGTCTGCATCGATTTAATGCAGAACCATAATTCAGGCTTAACTCCGCCGGCCGGAGCTTCCGCCATTTTTTCGTAGCGGTGTATCGCGTCATTCAGGCAGCCAATCAGCACAGAGCCTCATTATCATAGCCCCGCCCACTCAGAATCCTGCATAGATAACGAGGTTAAAAACGGTAAAGATAAAGACGTGGCCCAGAGGCTGAATTTCTAATTTATGTAGAAAAAACTATCAAAAGCTTGTTTTAAAGACATTCAAGGCCTGTTTAAAATATACATTAAATGCCATTATAGGCCCCCTTTAAAGTCTGTGTAACATGAACGTTCTTCCTGGTCTTAGTCAACGATTGTGCTGCTCAACTGTGCAGTTTTTCAGCAGTTTTAGCTGAGATCTGCTGGTCTCAGTGACAACAGGTAATGACAGCAGCTGATCCTGCAGGCCGTGCAAGCGTTCAACAGCCTGCCTGCACTCTGGCAATAGCTGTCAGGTAGCAGAATGCTTTAACTGCAGCTCCTCCTTTAAACTTGTCCTGAACTGGGAAGTACAGAAGAGTATTAGGGCCAGGCAGGATAAAAATAAAAATAATATTTTGGAGGAGGAAGATTTTTTTTTTCATTATGCACTTCGAGAAAAAAGTCGAAATGTCGAGAAAAAAGTCGAAATGTTGAGAAAAAAGTTGAAATGTTGAGAAAAAAGTCGAAATGTCGAGATTAATGTTGAAATTTCAACTTTATTCTTGAAATTGTATTTCAACATTTCGACTTTTTTCTCAAAGCGCACAATAAAAAAAATCTTCCCCTCTCAAATATTTTTTCTCCTGCATGGCCCTAATACTCTTCTGTAAAATACTTAGGACCGGTTGAGATTTTTGTTTTTATTTTTTAATAAATTTGATTTATATAAATAAATAAATAAAAATGAAATAAATAAAAGTGAAATGAAATTTAAAATAAAAAAAGGCGAAATTTCGACTTTATTCAAAAAAGTCAATTTCGAGAAAAAAGTCGAAATGTTGAGAAAAAAGTCCAAATTTCGTGAATAAAGTTGAAATGTTGAAAAAAAGGCGAAATTTCAACTTTATTCAAGAAATTTCGACTTTATTCTTAAAATTGTATTTCAACATTAATCTCGACATTTCGACTTTTTTCTCGACGTGCACAATAAAAAAAATCTTCCCCTCTCAAATATTTTTTCTCCTGCCTGCTCCTAATACTCTTCCGTAGGGAAGAGTCAGGTCAACACATCTAAATTACACAGAACTTTATTGTTTTCACGAGCAGTCCTCAGCACCATGTAAAGTGCTCCTTTTTGTCCCTCTCCTTCCTCTGTAGGTGTTTATCATCGGCCCAGATAAAAGGCTGAAGCTGTCCCTGCTGTACCCGGCCAGCACGGGGCGTAACTTCGATGAGATCCTGCGAGTGGTGGACTCCCTGCAGCTCACGGCCACCAGACGAGTGGCCACGCCTGTCGACTGGAAGGTACGCCTCATAGCCACAATGAAATCTTTTTCAAATCGCCATGACCTGAGCTGTTCCCGCTCTAATCAGCTGGAGATTAGACTATTGCAGGGGTCGGCAAACCAAAAAGTTTGAAAGAGCCGTATTGGACCAAAAACACAAAAAACAAATATGTCTGGAGCCGCAAAAAATGAAAAGTCTTGTATAAGCCTTAGAATGAAGACAACACATGCTACATGTATCTATATATTCCTTTATATATTTTTTTTTTTTTTCATTATGCACTTCAAGAAAAAAGTCGAAGTGTCGAGAAAAAAGTTGAAATTTCGAGAAAAAAGTCGAAATGTCGAGATTAATGTTGATGTACAATCTTGAGAAAAAAGTTGAAATGTCGAGAAAAGTCGAAATGTCAAGAAAAGTCAAAATGTGGAGAAAAAAGTCAAAATTTCGAGAAAAAGTCGAAATGTTGAGAAAAAAGTAAAGATTTCGAGACAAAAGTCGAAATGTCAAGATTAATGTTGATGTACAATCTTGAAAAAAATCTGAAATGTCGAGAAAAGTCAAAATGTTAAGAAAAAAGTCGAAATGTCAAGAAAAAATCTAAATGTTGAGGAAAAAAGTCGAAATGTCGAGAAAAAAGTCAAGTCAAGTATCTTGTGAAAAAATATACTCAAGTATCAAAAGTAAAAGTACAAGTATTTTATAGTACGCATGAAAAGAAGCAACACAACCAAAAATTATCCTTCCCTTGTTTTTTTTATTTCACTTTCAGGTGAATGAAATGTGGTGTAGAATACAACACCAAAAATAAACTGTCTTTCTTTCAAAATATAATTCTTTGATTATTTTAAATTGTAACGAGTAACGAGGTGGCAAATGTCAAAGTAATGAAGTAAAAGTATATTTTTTAACTTTTAAATGTAGTGAAGTAAAAGCAAAAGTCCTGATAAAAAAAAAAAAAACTACTTAAGTAATGTAACGAACGGATCTACTTTGTTACTATACACCACTATCTCTGATCTGGGCCTTATTAAATCAAGGCTTAAAACCTATTTATTTAAAATGACTTTTAATACCCAGTAGTGTGGTGACACTTTTTATTCTTTTTTTATTCTATTTTTTTTGTTGTTTTTTTGCTCTGTCTTATGATTGTATGTATGTTGTATTTCTGTATGTTTTATTCTGTAAAGCACTTTGGCTCACCTAGAGGTGGCTGTAAAGGGCTACAGGACTGTCTCAGAAAATTAGAATATTGTGATAAAGTTCTTTATTTTCTGTAATACAATTTAAAAAAAATGTCATAAATTCTGGATTCATTACAAATCAACTGAAATATTGCAAGCCTTTTATTATTTTAATATTGCTTATTATGGCTTACAGTTTAAGATTAGGATTCCCAGAATATTCAAAAATTTTTGAGATAGGATATTTGAGTTTTCTTAAACTGTAAACCATGATCAGCAATATTAAAATGATAAAAGGCTTGCAATATTTCAATTGATTTGTAATGAATCCAGAATGTATGACATTTTTGTTTTTTTAATTGCACTACAGAAAATCACAATATTCTATTTTCTGAGAAAGTCCTGTATATAAATAAAGTATATTTACATTTACATTTACATGTCAGGCTTTTACGAATGACCTCGGTCGGTCGGTCCCGGTCATCTCAACAGGAGAAACAGAAGTTTGCCTCATTGCTTTTTTGTCTCTCCTCCAGCCTGGAGAGTGCGTGATGGTTCCCCCAGCTCTGTCCGAGGAGGAGGCCGCCTCTCTGTTCCCAGCCGGGGTCTACACCAAAGACCTGCCCTCCGGCAGGAAATACCTCCGCTACACCCCCCAGCATCAAGAGCCGGAGGACTGCACCGATGCTGATGCCCAACACTCGTGTCTGGACTGAACCGCTGAAGATGCTGGTCGGTCCCGAGGCCCAGAGGGCGGCTCGTTTCCCTGCACACGTGGAGATGAGATCCTGCAGCCCTGCAGGAGTTAACACCCCCTTTTGAGGTGTAAAGACCCAGCAGTCATAGCAAAGTCTTAATACTAAGCAAGAACAACCTCAGCGAGGTTGATGTATAACTAGATATCGCAGTACCTGTTTTTTCTCTGTGCCATTATTTACAGATTCAACATGAAAACTTTGCACAAGTGGAAGCTATTCAAGACAGTTGCCTATGTACATCAAATCAAATATAAAATTCAGGACAGCACAGCTGGAAGAGTTTCATTCAATAATACTCCATTAACCCCTGAAGAGTAGGGCTGGGCGATTTTGGACAAAAATAAAATCCAGATTTTTTTCTCTGAAAACCCGATTTTCGATTTTTTTGGTAAAACTACCAAAGACAATGGAATAAATTGTTTAAAATATTTTATCTTTATTTTTAAAGTAAAATAGCAAACAAATTTCCCTATTGGGAATGAAGTGCAATTGAAAGATACTGTAAATCCTCCTTGAGTTTAGTAAAGTGACAACATTTACAATTTTCTTGACCAAACAAAGATGACTAGACGAGAGCAGCCTGTAATGCAGCCAGCTGCAAAAAAGGAAAATTTTCCGATTTTCCTTTTTTTAACATCGTGTTGATTAATAAATCCGATTTAGATTTAAAATCGATTAATCGCACAGCCCTACTGAAGAGAAACCACATCATATCATTGATACGAAGTATCATTGATATCGTGGGTGCAGATCCCGGGGGGGACGGGGGGGACATGTCCCCCCCAATTTCTGAAAAACATGAATTGCCCCCCCCAATAAAAATACCCTACATTATTAAAAATTGAACAAATGTATTTTCAGACTTAAAGGTTGAATATGTAGAATATTTATTAAATATTTCAAAAAAAATAATACATCCACGGTGCGTTTTGAGGTGTACAGAATAAAAGTATTGCTACTCCATTTTATTACTACGTCTATTAAGATACAGGATCTCTTCTTCCAGGGAGTCCTGGAAAATGACAGATGAAAACGAACATGGACATTTATGTAAATAAATTTGATGTTGGGTCAACTTGTGCTGTGTTTATTGTGCTCTTAGCAATGGGTCCTTTTTTTTTTTTTAGAACCGTTTACCACCATAACTGTGTTAAAACATGATCAGTTAGTTTAAACAACTTGTTTAGGGCTCCATATTTCATCCATATATCCATTGATCGTGCATAAAGTAGTCCCATAGGATAGAAGGAAGATGGTGAGAAGAATTTGAGATGAGTAGACACTACATGCCCAAAACCCTTAAAATTATGATTTACGACTATAACAGTTAAGTAAGCAGTGACACACACTGTTGGCTGTTTAGGACAAATAAACAAGAAACGTAAGCACAATAAATGATTCCCTGTGCAGTATTTTTTGGCGAGCCTTTACCAATTTATGGCATGGTATGAGTTGCATATTGGTAAAAAATTAAAAATTAAAATCACATGGGTGTCCCCCCCAATCCTGACATCGGATCTGCACCCCTGATTGATATGAAGGCACGGCAGTGGCAGAGTGATGACTGGGGTTGTTTTCTGCGGCCACACGTCCTGGAGAATGTGCAGTAAATCAGCTGATCATGAGCTCAAATGTGGGATCCTCTGTCTGACAGGTGTAGTTTGGTCTAAATTGGGTCATGCAGCAGGAAATGAAATGTGGAAAAAAAAGGTTTAGAGCACGAAAACCTCAAGTAAAGTCTCGAAGAAGAGAAGAATAGGACAAAACTCCACAACGATGTGAAAGGCTGATAAAAGTCATGAGGGACACAACTGCTTCATGTTATTGCTGCGAAAAGTGGATTTAAACCTGCTGAATAATGTGAGTATTCGGTATTTTTTAATTCATCTTCGTTAAATAAATAATGGCACAATGAAAGAAAAGTGATGCAGTCTGATGTTACATTAGCCTGAACCTACTAGCCACTATAATCAGAGGATTATTATCATTTTACACAACACACACAGGATTAAAATCCTCCATGTGCTATACAGTACATGGAGGATTGTTCTCATGTAAAAACCTCATGCTACAGCAGCTTCAGCACCGTTTGGAGAGATGCAGAGCTCAGATGGGATTAAGGAACATCTTATCTGTGGTGTTTCCTTTGTTTAGCAGGGGTATAAATAATACATTATTTACTGCTCACTCATTTCCTCTTTATGATGGTATTCATGGAGAGAGAGGAAACAAAGCTGTTGCAATGACTTTCATCCAACTTTCTCAAATAAAACCCATTATGGCCTCTTTTAAAAAGCTATTTCTTGAAGTCTCAATTTGACGCCTGTAAAATAAGTTGCTGATTTTACAACCAGGGCTGGGGATCGATTCAAATGTCAAGAATCGATTCGATTCCGATTCTTAAGATTCAGAATCGATTATCAAGATTTGATTAGATTCCGATATTGATTTGGGTTAGTGTTATTAAAACTGTTTTTTGAGCTGTTGCATGAATTATATGACTGTAGTTCTGCAACATATTACTACTAGTATTATATTGAGATTAAACAGCAAGTATTAGCAGCTAATGATGCTGTAAGGACCAATTAGCTCCCAGAATGCTGATAGAACTGCTTTAGGAAACATCGTGGGTCAGAATTACCAAACAGATCCAGGGAGGAAACAGAGACGAATGAAATCGCTTTTATTTTTTCCATTTTCCTCTTTTGGTTTAAAATTTTTGAGAATTTGGTTTTTAGCATTTTATACAAATGTAACCCCAAGACAGTATACAAAGTAATGAAATATAGACAATTTATGCAATTATAACTGCAAACGTAAATGTTTTCATACCTTTCAACATATTTAAACTCAAAAACATGGCACCAGTTATTCTCGTGTCCAACAAAACCTTTTTTAAACAAAAAATACCTAAAGTTGTAATGTAATGATGAAAGAAAAATTGACCTTTAGTCATACAAATTGATTTTTAGGAATTAATATGAGAATCGATAGTAGATTTTTTTCAACACAGGCCTAATTACAACAACAGGTCCATGTTTGCAGCTCTGACTGGAGCTGGTTGGAGGGTCGCTCTGCTCCGCTCTGCTCCCTCCTCTAAAAGACTGCTTTGCCATCAGTAGTACAGCTCTGTGAATCCCACTTCAGACGTGTAGTGAAAGCCAGAGGATGTGAAGTTCAGGGGAGACGGAGCAACGTAACTGTTAATCCTCATCTGCAGCCCGGATCCTGAATGTAGACTACAAGCGGCATGAAACCTCAAACAATTCAGAGGTCAAGCGCCATCGGCGGCTCGCTTCTTCACTTCAAGCACGTCAATTTGAAAAAAAAAGTGTTAAAATTATGAAAAGAAAACATCAACTGATGAAGATCTTGTTTTTACTGACTAAAAAGGAAGAAAACAATATGATGGGTACATCCCATTTTGAGGATGAGAGAAGTTGGCGAGTTCAACTGCTTCAAGATGTAAAGTACTTCAGGATGTCTAGACAGCCTGAACAACTGTTGCCACGGTTACTTTTAATCATTTAATTACATTTAATTTAAGAGATGAGCATTATGAGAGGATGTCTTTTTCATTCACAATTTAAAAGCCCCATGATTTGTAAGAAGCTACGTGTTGATTCACTCGTTCGTCTGATGAGCCACGTTGAAGCTTTTACGCCTGGACTGGAACCAACCTGTACTCACAGAAATGAAACTGAAGTCTGTCGTCGGTGTAAAGGCCAGTAAATGATGTCGCAGGATCTCCTTGACTGCTGGATGCTACAGAAGAGTTTGCTTTCATTATGCACTTCGAGAAAAAAGTCAAAATGTCGAGAAAAAAGTTGAAATGTCAAGAATATTTTGTGAGTATTAGTATAATGAGTATTAGGGCCAGGCAGGAGAAAAATAAAAATAATATTTTAGAGGAGGGAGATCTTTTTTTTCATTATGCACTTTATGCACTTTTTATTTTATTATGAGGAAAAAGTCGAAATGTCGAGAAAAAAGTCAAAATGTCAAGATCAATGTTGAAGTACAATTTCGCGAAAAAAGTTGAAAGTTGAGATTAATGTTGAAATACAATTTCAAGAATAAAGTCGAAATTTCTTGAAGAAAGTTGAAATTTCGCCTTTTTTTCTCAACATTTCAACTTTATTCACGAAATTTTGACTTTTTTCTCAACATTTCGACTTTTTTCTCGACATTGACTTTTTTGAATAAAGTCGAAATTTCGCCTTTTTTTATTTTAAATTTCATTTCACTTTTATTTATTTCATTTTTATTTATTTATTTAAATAAATCAAATTTATTAAAAAATAAAAACTGAAATGTCACACGGTCCTAAGTATTCTATGGAAGAGTATGCATGCAGGAGACAAAAATATTTGAGAGGGGAAGATTTTTTTTATTGTGCACTTTGAGAAAAAAGTCGAAATGTCAAGATTAATGTTGTGAGTATTAGTATAATGAGTATTAGGGCCAGGCAGGAGAAAAATAAAAAGAATATTTTAGAGGAGGGAGATCTTTTTTTTCACTATGCACTTCGAGAGAAAAGTCGAAATGTCGAGAAAAAAGTCGAAATGTATTTCAACTTTATTCCCGAAATTTCGACTTTATTCACGAAATTTCAACTTTATTCTTGAAATTGTATTTCAACATTATTCTCGACATTTCGACTTTTCTCTCGAAGTGCACAATAAAAAAAAATTTCCCCTCTGAAATTTTTTTATTTTTTCTCCTGCCTGGCCCTAATACTCTTCCGTAGGAAGCAGCTTTGCAGGGTCTCCTAAGAGATTGTTATTTTTATCTTCATTATGCGTGGCCTGTTTGCAGTATTAACTCAGCTATGCAGGACTCTGTGCTCCCCCAAACTCCCCCCCAGGGTCATTCAAAGGCATCCGCCAAGAGCTTATCAACTTAGACCTCTCTGTCGGCCGCAGGCAGCACAGTCTAAGGACAGCAGAGGTGTCGATCGCATCAAACGGAAGAAGGATCCGTTTTAAAAGTGATTTGTCAGCATTTGTCAACATGTTTCCAGGATATTACCGCTGCACGGCAGTGACTGTTCACATGTCCCCGTTAGGGATGCTTTTAGAAGACAGCAGAGGGTGATGAGATGTGACTTCGAATGGCATGAAGTCAACGCATGCAACCGTGGCAGATGTCAACGCCTCACGCTTTGGGCACGAATGCAGCGGTGAATCGAGAGGAGCCGGCACGAGGCAAAGATCTTTATCTATACCCAAATGCTTGGTGTGTTTGAGCTAAAACCATCAACCAGATCTGTAAACCACATGACAGAAACCCAACTGAGGAGGCAGTTTCCTTTAAGGGGTGCTGACATGATAACAAAAGTAGATTATTTTGCAGGGTTGAGATGTCTGGCACGGTTTTTCCCAGGGGGCAGCTTGTCACCCTTCTACGGTCTCGGATCTCCAGCGCCGTCATCTCTGCTCCATGAGGGCCTCGTACTCCCTCTGATGGGAGAACAGCTGCAGGAACACCTTGTACTTTCTTTCGTAGAAGCTAAAGAAGGGAATAAAACGCAGAAAACAGTCCAATAAATGTCATCTATCGTTTGCATTTCAGGTTTCACTGTGATAACTTACATGAGAATTAACCTCGACTGCAACAACACTTAAAAAAACTTCATTTCAGTTAGGGAGATGTATTACGTCCTCTTTTCACACGTTGACCTGATTTTCTGAAGCTTTTTTGAAATGTCAGGGACACGTTTTGGTGAAAGTAGGACAGAGAAACAGAACGACTGCTCTGTCTTCAGGCACATCCGCCCACAGGAGGCCGAGTCAGTGTTTTAACAGAGCCACCTCTCATCTGAGGTGTGCATTGCTTAAAAATCTACATTTCAGCTTTGTGCTTCCCACTTCCAAGAAGAAACAAGTGCAGCAAGATTTGAAATGGGGGAGAACCTGATGTCTGAAAATCTGAGCCGCTGACTGGAGGATGTGTTTTAGTGACAGGGTTATGTTATCTAAAGGTCATTGGTAGTCAATCCTGACACCCAAATAGAGGGAATGACGTCACAGATGAGACTTCACAGCGGGTTACGTCAGAAAGACTGAGTGTCAGAAAGACTGAGTGTCAGAAAGACTGAGTGGCAGAAAGACTGAGTGGCAGAAAGACTGAGTGGCAGAAAGACTGAGTGTCAGAAAGACTGAGTGGCAGCGTAAACTTTCAGTTTGAGCAACTGGAAAACATCTAAAATGGGAAATATGGAGCCAAATCAAGGCCAAAAGTTTTGCTAATTTGAAAATAAAATATGATCCTGAAAATTCTTTTTTACAGTTTCAATCTTTTTTTTTTTCAGTTTCAGAACTTTTTATTTCAGTTTCAGTTTTCTGGCGTGGGGGGTGTGGCATCATGAGTGACAGCATAACAGAGAAGGCGGGGGACGTTCCTCACTCATGTTGCCTTCAGGAAACGTAGGCCAGATCGGGGCCAAAAGTCCGAAACTGAAAAAAAAATTTGAAAATGAAAAAAAAAGATCTGATACTGAAAAAAAACATTGAAACTGTAAAAAAGAATTTTCAGGTTCAAATTTTATTTTCAAATTAGCAAAACTTTTGGCCTTGATTTGGCTCCATAGGAAAGAGCTGTTGTGGGATCGACTGTACTCATAGATTTAGCAAGAAATCAGAGTTATCGTTTTACAAACTGTCGAAAAATAAGCTTAAGAGAGACAAATGGATCGCTGCAATTCACAGAAACAACTGGATTCCAGGCACCGAAACGTGGATTTGCGGTTCCCATTTTGTATCAGGTAATGTTGGATTTTTGGGTAGCTAACGTTAAATGGTCAAATCATAAAGTTCGGTGTCCTCATCACTTTAATTTCACCAACAAATCCTGCCTTGAAGTCGGACCAAGCGTCAAGACTTTTGTATTCCTTCAATCTTTTCTTCTCGTATTTCCCCGGTGTAGAAATTAAGTTCATATAAATATCAGGAAACTGGATTTGTGGCCAAATATTAATGTCCATGGACCACTGGTTCTTGGGGTAACTGTACGGGTCACTGTCAAGTCCAACTGCCTTTAATTTAAGCTGATAATCAGCTGTTATCCCGTCTTCTCCACTAGTTGCAGCTGTTTTTACCACTCAGTGTGAGTAAGGGGGCTGGTCCAGTGGGAATGTGACTTCAATGCAAACCCTTTATATAAGCTTTCAGGCTTTGACTTTAACATTCACGTCTCCTTTGAATAAAATCAAACAATAGAAGGTCAAATATTAATGAACATGAGTTTATGAGAGCATCTTTGCCTCACCTCTGGAGTTCATGGTCAGGCTGCACAACCCCCCCTACTTTGGCCATTTTCTCCATGGCTTCCTACAGGGGGAAAAAAGAAATCCCACACACAGACAAACACCTCTGAATAATTTATGTTACACACGTTCAGCTCCACATCAGCAGTGACCTACTTTAGTCTCAACGCCGTCGTCCCGGGGCCGTTTTAAAGTGACAGGGGCTTCTGATTAATGCATGGCAGGGCCTCCGCTGTCTAAACCTACAAAATCCAGGAGGTTGCGTGCGTGCGGCCGAGAGGATCAGACTCAACAACTGTCCACCGTATTTATAGCTGACAACAAGGGGAAGGTTCAGCACGGTCGGAATAAGTCTTATTTTTAGTAGGTCTGGCTTAAAAGGCAAATGTGAGCTCGGAATTCTTGAAACGCAGCGCAGAAAGCGGCAGAACCACAAACGGACGGCTCCGTGTTCAGGTTTCACCCAGCAGATGGAGGCACCGGCAGAGGTTTGAGGATGTGTCCTGCTTTACGCCGGCACACGGAGGTGTCTCGGACTTACAGATGAAAGAAAGAAAACGCAACTGGATTTAATGTAGCAAACACACAAGAGACTCCTAAAAACATGATGCGACTCTGGACTAGGGTTGACAACTCCCTGAAAAATAAATAAGGGACTCCTCATCGGCCAACCCAGTTGTCTTCACCCATCCTGGGGGGGTGAATTTTTTAGCGCCTTTTTTTGTGAGTGAAACGATTTTTTTAACTATTTGACTCGAACCTGAATTGAATTAGATGCATATTTTTGAATGCCATAAACACATGAAAAAAAACAAATTATTATCCAGCAATTCACTTTAATACAAAATAACAAAATTAACTGAATAAAATAAGTATCTTTCTTAAAACGGAAACCTGTCCTGCTTAACTTAAAATTGTATAAATGAATACAAAACAATAGAAAGGAAGCAGAACATCCATTATGTAATAGTTCACATTTTTAGTGCAATAACAAAAGTTGAAACAGAAAGTCTGTAGAAAACTTGTAAACATATTTGTGCCTCAAAGGCAGAGGTGTCAAAAGTCTGGGTAGAAGTATAGATACTAGAGTTTCAAAATACTCCTGTAGAAGTTGAAGTATCAACTCAAGTTTTTTACTCAAGTAAAAGTATAAAAGTACTGGTTTCAAAACTACTTAAAAGTATAAAAGTAAAAGTAATGTAAGGGGGAAAAAAAGACATTAAGTACAAAAGCCATTGAAAATTAATGCATCTTCGTATAATGTAAATATATTAAAGAACCATATATGTGTACTATTGAGCATTAACATGTGTTTCAGAGACAAACCAATAGGGTGTCGGAATGGTATTATGTTTATACTTCTCATCCAACCACAACCAAATTCACTCTATCCGGATGGAGCAATTTAACTGGATAGTTTTTATTTAAAGGCCGAAATGAAATAGAGTAACGAGGCTGTTTTTAAAATGTAAGGAGTAAAAAGTACAGATAATTGCGTGAAAATGTAAGGAGTAAAAGTAAAAAGTCGTCTGAAAAATAATTACTCCAGTGAAGTATAGATAACCAAAATTTCTACTTAAGTAAGGTAACAAAGTATTTGTACTTTGTTACTTGACACCTCTGCTCAAAGGCCATGACTGTAGCTACAGTTGTAGTAAAACAGAAAAAAATAACTTATGAACTCAACAGTTCAATGCCATTTTCCATTGGCATTTTAATTCTATTTTTTGACTCTCACAGTAATACGGGACAAAGTGTGTCGCTTTTCAGCTCAATACGGGACGCGTAATTTGGTTTATAAATACGGGACGATTCCGTTTTTCAAGGGGCGGTTGGCAACCCTAGTCTGGACAGAGATGCGTCCTTTACCCAGCGGTGAGAAGCGAGCAGCATCCAGGTGGGCTGCTTAGGGCTCAGGCCTGTTAACAGGACCTTCAACGTGCAGCTTCTCCTGAATGCAAGCAACAACTCTTGTTTATGCAGCACGGTTTTGAGCAAATGTGCATTTTTGTGCCACCGTACCTGTATGGTTCCGTAGTCCCGTGATGCACACGCACCCAGGACGGCTGCTCCCACCAAAACCGCCTCCGTCTGGTCTGGCAGCACCACCGGCAGACCTGGGAGAGAAGGCGCAGGGGCCTCTTTTATAAAGCTTGCTTGCGCACAAAACAGGGCTTGAAAGATGCGCAAGCCACCTTCTACGCAAAGGTTGGGATTTAAAAAGAAAAAACTAACCGAGAAATCTGCGTATCTCTACGCCAACCCTGACCCTCCCGTAGGAACTTACTTAAGATATGGGGAACTGGCGACGCAGGCGGTGAGGTGGTGAAATGAAGCCAGATTCATGTCATACTCTTAATAATGTCATCACATATCAGACTTATAATATAATAGCGTTGATCGTGTCCCTCTGTGTTTGAAGCACAGCGTCAGTCAGGACTCTGGTGCTGATGCAGCCGCGGTGCAGGACACGCCCTGCGGCTCTACCGAGCCCCTAAAGGGACTCAGATTTTTTTTTATATATAATGAGTCTTGCACGCACGTGAAACCTTAAATTGCCTAAATTATGGTTCTGCGTTAAAACGACGCAGAGCCTACGCCGTAGGCTCTGTGTTGGTGTGACGCGGAACCATAAATCAGCCTTGAGCTGATGATTTGCAATTACAGGCTGAGCCCACCGTTAGTTTTTAAACTGTAAAAAGTGGGGGGGACAAAAACATGATTTTGAAAAGTGGGGGGTCATGTCCCCCCTGTTCCCAGTGGAAATTGCGCCGTGGCACTCACGGCGTTTAGCGCAGCAACGACGTGCTGCCACTCACTCGCTTTATTTTATAGCCTACTATTTATATACTTTTTCTACTTTTACTGTGACCACCAAATAATGTGGTTTTCCTGTCCTCCACCTCATCCACAACATCTCCATCTCAGTCTCCGTGAAATTTAGTGTCACGGTGGCTCGACACGTCTCATTCATCCTAACGCAGCAGAAACAGGCTGCAAGAAGCCGCTGCGCATGCTCAGCAGGCTCATTCATATGCAAATACAGTCATGAACTACTTTGCATTGAACATTTATGGTATGAAGTGGGCGTGTAGAGGGCGGGATATGAGCCGAATTCAGCTGCGCAGCCTTCCAGCTGGACTGTGATTTATAAAGAGAACATTGCGTGCAAGTGTGTGTGCACACGATTTTATAAATCCGGATTTTTTTTTGCGCCCGCCATTTTCGGCTTTTGAGTTTACGTGCACTTTTAGTATGAATCCTACACACTCTTTTATAAATGAGGTCCCAGGTGGGTCTCGGTTCTCCGTGTTCTCCGTGTTCTCTGTGTTAGGAGTCTGCTTGGATGCTTCTCCTCTGAGATCACGTTCTTCACTTCCTGCATATTCATCCTGCTCATGTGAAGAAGGCTTTCGTACAGGTGCTCTATCCTTTTCTTTAATTGTATTTCCTCTCTATCCTACGGAAGAGTTTTAGGGCCATGCAGGAGAAAAATAAAAATAATATTTTTAGGAGGAAGATCTTTTTTTATTCATTATTTTTTTCATTTTTTCATTTCATTTTCATTATAAAGTCGAAATGTTGAGAAAAAAGTCGAAATTTCGACTTTATTCTTGAAATTGTATTTCAACATTAATCTCAACATTTCGACTTTTTTCTGTGCACAATAAAAAAAATCTTCCCCTCTCAAATATCTTTTCTCCTGCCTGGCCCTAATACTCTTCCTCTCTATCCTGATCGGTCCCTCCGCCGCTGTTGGTAAAAATAAACACGTGAACATACATCCCCTCAGAATGATGCTGCAGATTTGTTACTGCAGGGATAATAAGGTGATGCTTGACGCTTGGCATCCCTGGCATCGTGGGTAGAGTTGTTTGCAGAGAAGGTCAACAGATCGATCCATAGTGGAGCACTGTTGAGCAGGACACTAAAGGATCACAAGCTGGTGTTGACACGGTGGAGGGACTGTCTTTTGCAAGGTTATCCTAACGCTACAAAGGAAGTCTTGATATCATTTATCGTCTCGGTTTACCCATCTCACCTTAACGTTGACTAATCAGTTTGTGCAGCAGGAAGCTTCAGGAAGTCAGTGTTCTGTGTGCTTGTGCACATTAAACGCTGCAGAATCCTTGACATGTCATTCTCATGGACAGGTATCAACTTAGGGACAGGTGTCAACTCCAATCAAGTGGAAGAGTCGTAGAAAAGTCTTTCATAAGAAAGAATTAAAACTGATCTTTGTTTGGGGGGTACGCTGGACTGAAAATGAAGGAAAACCCTTCTGACAGGAGTTTGGACACAGACACATTGACTACGTTTACATGCAGTCAAAATTCGGGTTATTGCTAATATTCCGGTTACTGAAACATTCGGAATATTCCGTTTCCATGCGTGACCAAACAGGGTTATCCCTGTTTACATGGTAATTCATCATTTGGGATATCTGGATCAAACTAGCGAGGCGCAGAGAATGTGATGACGCAATTAGCGTCATTTCTGCTTCTTCTTCCTGTATCCAAATTCAAAACAAATGCTGCTTAGCGCAACTTCTCTCTCACCTTCTTGTAAATCTGACTATCCCGGAACTTTCTACCGTCTACAAATGCAGAAATGTTCATATCCTTCATTACATTTATGAAGTGATTAGTCTCCTCCTGGTCTTGTGTTTCTCCGTGTTTATAAGAACTTCCTGGACTCAAAAGACCAGGATTCCTTGTGAACAGCATGTGCAGAAAACAAATTCCTGTTCCATTTGATGGGGATATTCCGTTTGGCGTTTACATGACCAAATATTCAGGTTTTAAAAGGAGTAACCCAGGGCTCATATTCAGGTTTTGAAAAACCTGAATATGAGCAAATTCGGGTTATTCAAAGGGGTTATTGGTGTTTACATGGCCGTGCAAATTCGGGTTATTGCCAATATTCGGGTTTTAAAAGGGTTATTGATGCATGTAAACGCAGTCATTGTCCCTCAGCTCCGTACCTGCAGCGTTGGCATGAACCTGCACAAACAGGCTGTTCTTGCTCAGGCCTCCACACAGGAAGAGGGTGCTGACGTCATGTCCTGCTTCCGTCATGGCCTCCAGAATGTGACGTGTGCCAAGCTGAAATAAAAGACGCCACACGGGTCGGGTTAGGAAATGACAAGCTTCCTTTCTTAACCCGACACTACCAGTGCCAAGACGGAGGAAACGGTCTGAACCGACGAGCGCAATGGTGCTACACCGGCGCTACGCTGGCGCTACACCGGCGCTTACAGCGAGGGCTTGAACGGTGGCTAAATAAAGCAGAGCCAAGTCATCCAGGGTCTGGGAGAGGGAGAGTCCAGTCACCTGCAAACAAACACACAAAAAATCAGTGGTGAACACAAATCAGATTCAGATTCAGATAACTTTATTAAGTCAGAAGAAGTGGACAGCATGTGAGTTAAATATGAGTGTCACAGCAAAGGGTCTGAATACTACGGAAGAGTATTAGGGCCAGGCAGGAGAAAAATAAAAATAATATTTTAGAGGAGGAAGATTTTTTTTTTCATTATGCACTTTGAGAAAAAAGTCGAAATGTCGAGAATAATGTTGAAGTACAATTTAAAGAAAAAAGTCAAAATTTCATGAAATTTCGACTTTATTCAAAAAAGTCAATGTCGAGAAAAAAGTCGATATGTTGAGAAAGTCAAAATGTTGAGATTAATGTTGAAGTACAATTTCGAGAAAAAAGTTGAAATGTTGAGAAAAGTAAAAATTCTGTGAATAAAGTTGAAATGTTGAGAAAAAAGGCGAAATTTCGACTTTATTAGGGCCCGAGCACTTACAGTGCGAAGGCCCTATTGTATCTGTAGGAATTCTTTCTTTCTTTCTTTCTTTCTTTCTTTCTTTCTTTCTTTCTTTCTTTCTTTCTTTCTTTCTTTCTTTCTTTCTTTCTTTCTTTCTTTCTTTCTTTCTTTCTTTCTTTCTTTCTTTCTTTCTTTCTTTCTTTCTTCTGACAAAAGGAGGGCCTTTTTTCCCCCTAAACGTGCCCCAAAAGTCACCAAATTTTGCATGCAAGCCATGCCTGGCGTAAAATTTGATATTTAATGGTTTGCATTAATGGGCGTGGCAAAATGGCTCAACAGCGCCCCCTAGAAAACTGTGTGTCCAGAAAAAAGTCAAGATGTATTTCAACTTTATTCTCAAAATTTGGACTTTATTTATGAAATTTTGACTTTATTCACGAAATTTCGACTTTATGCTTGAAATTGTATTTCAACATTAATCTCGACATTTCAACTTTTTTCTCAACATTTCGACTTTTTTCTCCAAGTACACAATAAAAAAAAAATCTTCCCATCTCAAATATTTTTTCTTCTGCATGGCCCTAATACTTTTTTTTTTAAAATACATTTGCAAGGTTGTTTACTGTTTTTTTCTGTCAAGATGGGGTGCTGAGTTTACATTAATGAGAAATAAAATTAACTTTCTTGATTTGAGCAAATGACTGCAATGAAACACGGAGGGAAACATTTCAAGGGGTCTAAATACTTTCACTGTATGTGACTTTCTTCATAAAATGTTAACTTGTTTTGGTTTCTGTTCTCATAGTTCAGAAAAAAAAAAGACATTTCAAAGAACAAAATAAGCCATAAACTGTGAGGACTTTTTGTCCCGAGCGGCCCTCACCATGCCCTTCAGCGTGGGGTCGGCGAGGGGAGACCTGTTCCCGTGGAAGTCTGGCCACACGTGCAGACTGGAGGCCAGCAGATCCACGGCCGAGCCCCCGTCAGACATCTCACTCAAGTGGCTGTTCAGGTACGTGTAGATGTTCTCCCCGGTGAAGGGGACTCTGGGACAGCAGAGTAAAAACACACAAACCTTTTGGAGGATGGTGATGCAATATATCTCACTAAGTATTTCCGCCCCGCTTCCTCTAAGCCCTTAAATTGTGTGTGGTTTTTTTTAACTTAGTTTTCATTTCAGTATCAGTAACTTATACATTCCTTTACATACACATTGTCTACCATTTTCCATTTATTCGTCTGTACCCACAGACTAGTTTGCACCATTTAATTAGCAAAGCAATAAAGATAAGAGTGAGACACAGAAGGAGAGGAAAATAAAAATAAATAAATTAATAGATAAATAAATAAATAAATAAATGAAAAGGGGGTGGAGTGGGGGAGGGTCTTATGTATTACCGTATTTTCCACACTATAAGGTCCACCTAAAAGCCTTTAATTTTCTCAAAAACCGGCAGTGCGCCTTATAATGCAGTGTGCCTTATATATGATCATTACGGTAATTTCTGTTACTGTAGTCAGGGGGATTGTGGCTAATGTAGTTGGTGTCGCCGAAGTAACGGTGCTAAAAACGTCAGGAATCGTCACAGACGGGGGGGTCACGTGACCGGCCGGACAAGATGGCAGCTTAGGCTCTTCGCGCTTGCCCTAACCTCCCCGTTTTTACCTAGTTTATCCCTTTAAGTCTATTTTTACCCGGATATTTGTGACGTTTTTAATTGCTTGTGACAAAATGACGGAGGCTGGGAAGAAGAACAGTACAGGTGGAGGCTCTACGAAGTCGAACAAAGGAGCTCGTGTTTCCGAACAGGAAGCTATGGCAGACATGCTAATGGAGAGACAACGTGAATATCTAGAGCCGCGGTTCGTACAACTCAACGAGACGGCTAAATCCACAGAGGACAAGCTGGACACGATTCAATCTGAGCTGACCTCACTATCGGCCAGTATTGGTGTGGTGAAAGCGGATATTTTGACTCTGAAAAGCACCGTCAATGATAACTCGAGGACGGTTGCAAACCACGAGGCGGCGCTGGGCGCACTGGAACTCAAGATGGCGGACATGGAGGACAGGAATAGACGCTGCAACATACGCATCATCGGCTTGAAAGAGGGTGTCGAGGGATCGAACGGCGTGCAATACCTGAACCGCACACTCCCGAAGTGGTTCCCGTCTCTTCAGCCTGGGCAACCGGAGATCATGCGGGCCCACCGCATATACAATGGACGTCCTGCAGGAGACCGGCCCCGCACTCTCATCTTCAACGTACTCCGCTACACGACACGGCAGGATATTCTCCGGGCGGCGAGGAAAGACCCGGTCACCATTGACGGCAGGAGAGTGAGATTTGCCGCCGATTATAGTAATTACACAGTCAAGCGGCGTCAGGCTTTCACCCAGGCGATGGACACCGCACGCGAGAGAGGGGTTGAATTTTTCCTCCTCTATCCAGCGACCCTCAAAGTCAAGGATGGTTGGGATTATCGTGTCTTCAACAACCCCAGAGAAGCGGAGGATTTCCTCAACTCTCAGCCGAGAACGACGCAGGAGAGGTCCCCTCGGGCTCTGGCTGGCGGGGCTGTGAGCCGACACACGCGGGCCGGCGCCGCGCAGGCGGCGGCGGCGGAGGATCCATAGCGTCCCCGTCACATCGCCTGGATGGATGTGGGACTCATCAGCTGATAATATTCCTGAACGATGTATGCCGCAACGGATCACGGTGAATGGACATCTCTTTTTCTTTCACGCTTCATATTCCATTTAACTTTATGCACTTGCTCTAGTGGTGGAACAAGGTAATTCGCATATAAGACTTTATTTCTGCATTTTGAACATTCTTAAAGTGACTGTTTAGTTTAAAGACTGGATTTCTCCAGATGCGGGTTTAATCCCTCTTATATATATTTTTTTTTTCTACTGCTCTTATTGACAGTCTGAGTTGCTCTAATATTTTAATTTATTTTATTTATTTTTAATTGATTGATTTATTTATTTTTTCTTTCTAAAGTGTCAGTCACTGCTGTCATAGTTATAAGTTGGCGTCGTATATGCTCAGCATTTTGAACTTTCTTGAAGGGACTGTTTAGCTTCAAGGCTGGACATTTTTTTTTTTTTTAATTGATTTATTTATTTATTTATTTTTTTTTTAATTGATTTATTAATTTTTTCTTTCTAAAATGTCACTCACTGCTGTCATAGTTATAAGTTGGCGACGTATATGCTCAGCATTTTGAACTTTCTTGAAGGGACTGTTTAGCTTCAAGGCTGGACATTTTTATTTATTTTTATTTTATTTTATTTATTTTTTTTAAATTGATTGATTTATTTATTTATTTTTTTTTTTTTTTTTTATTAATTTATTTTTTTTTTTCTTTCTAAAATGTCAGTCACTGCTGTCATAGTTATAAGTTGGCGACGTATATGCTCAACATTTTGAACATTCTTAAAGTGACTGTTTAGCTTCAAGACTGGATAGATTTTTTTTTTTTTTTTTTTTTCTCTTTCTCTCTCTTCTAATAATATCAGTCACTGCTGTCATGGTTATGTACAATGTCAACAACTTTGATCTTCATGAGTGTTATAAGTTACCGTTGTCACCACAGAATTCCTGCTGGATTTGATTTATCTTTAGTTTTATGGTATATTGCAGCCTTAGCAGAGGGGCATTTCTGTTTTTACACGCTCAAGAGATTTTCTCACATCAGGGGGTAGATCTCAGTTTTGCCCTTGGTGTAGCCAACACTTTAATGGTAAGGCAGCTACCTCAGTCTTATAGTTTTAATTATGGCTATTGTGTTGTATCTCATGCATCATAAATAGGTCGGTACATTTTTACACGCAGCTCCTTGTGCACGGTTCATGCATGTAGTTCTAAGTATTGAAGGGATGACTTCTTTGACATGTTTTTCGTTATTGATACAGTCTGGGAGGGGAGGGGCTGGCTGCTGCTGCCCTACTGCTGCCCTATTTCCGACTATGGTCACGGAATCAAGTATTAGGGAAGGTTTGTTAGTTAGGGCATATTTCTGGCCCTTTCGGGGGGTGGGTTGGGTGGGGGGTGGGTTTAAACGTTTATTTTATTTTTTCACTATTTGTTTTGATGTGGAGCGGCTCACATCGTGGATTTTGTGTTCACATTCTGTTTGTGTGGTGGGAGAGAGGCTTGACTGTTTTAAGTTATACTCACATCTGCTTGGGTTCATCATTTCAGAGGGTCGCAGGGGCTGTTTTCATGTCTCTGTCCGCATCCGCTATAGAGGCTTCATTCTAAATTATGCCTGAACTTAATATTTTGAGCTGGAACGCGGGCGGCCTGAATAGCCCTCACAAGAGGATTAGCACCTTGAGTTTATTTCGCAGAAGGAGAATAGATGTTGCATTGGTACAGGAGACGCATCTCTTGGCTGCTGATGTCAGACGCCTGGCAGATAAACATTATCATGTGATAGCTTCCTCCTCGTCTGGTACGAAGACCAAGGGTGTGGCGGTTGTTGCCAGACGTAACTTTAAAGTTAAAATCCATGACACATGCTCTGACAAGGAGGGCAGGCTGGCAATTGTGAAGACAGAAATTAGCAGCAGGAAAGTTGCCTTCATATCGGTGTATGCGCCAAACTGTTTTGATAGGGTCTTTTACGAAAACTTGACAAATAGTATGCTGGAACTGAATGATTATTTGTTAGTGGTGGGGGGAGACTTTAACGCTGTTTGGAGTGCAGCCAATGACAGGTCAAGTAAATCCGAGACAAGGGATCAGAAACTAGCGTCCACAGCTTTACAGACGTGGGCTAGCAGCTTGGGGCTCACAGATCTGTGGCGTTCGACTAATCCATCAATCAAAGACTACTCCTTTTTCTCTGCTCGACACAAATCTTGCTCAAGAATTGACTACATATTTGCGTCCCCTAAACTCTTCTCTAATATTCACAGTGTTTCTCTGCTTCCCATGGCCCTCTCCGATCATAAAGGTGTGCTTTGTTCATCGGTGCTCATTAACGCTTCCCCTCGTGCACCAAAATGGCGCCTTAACACGACCCTGTTAAGACAAGAAGAGTTTGGGGCACAATTTACAGAAAAACTTAAGGAATTCTTGGAGTTCAATGTTGGTTCAGTCGACGATCCTAGAATACTTTGGGACTCAATTAAAGGTTTTATCAGGGGTAATGCCACATGGTTTTCCTCCAACCAGCGCAAGATGCAAATTTCTAAATTACATGAATTGGAAAACAAACTTGCAAAACTAGAATCCGCGTTGTCTGCTAATTACTCAGAACAGATAGTCTTGCAGCGTGAGGTGATCAAAAAAGAAATCAATGCCATCCTCAGACGCCGATCAGAATTCTTAATCCACAGGACTAGGCAGCGTTATTATTTTCATGGGTCAAGGCCCAGCCACCTTTTGGCGATGAAGATTAGGTCAAATGAGCAGTTTTCAGATATCTCCTCTATCAAATTACAGTCAGGAGCTATTACCACCGACCCAATGCAGATTAATGACTCTTTTCGCAGTTTTTACTCTGACCTGTATGAATCAGACATACTTTTCGACAAAGATAAATGTGACGATTATTTGGCCCAATTAAAGTTACCTCGTCTTGTGGTGGAGGCGGCAAATGAGTTGGCAAAACCCTTTTCTCTTGAAGAACTTAAGAGGGCTGTGCTCAGTATGCAAAGGGGCAAATCACCGGGTCTCGATGGCATTCCGCCAGAATTTTACGCGGCCTTCTGGGACCTTCTTGGCCCGCTGCTTCTCAGTATGATCCATTTTTCGATGGAGAAGGGCTTTTTCTAGGGATGTGAATACAGCTGTAATCACCTTACTACTGAAAAAGGATAAAAACCCGACGGAATGTGGTAATTACAGGCCCCTTAGTCTGTTGAACGCCGACGTAAAAATTTATGCCAAGGCTCTCTCTCGACGTCTGCAACCGCATATCTCGTCACTGGTTCACTGTGACCAGACAGGCTTTATGAAATCGCGTCTAGCCCCTGACAATGTCCGCCGACTGTTGCACGTAATCGACGCCGCAACAGACATCAAACATCCGGCAGCTGTTTTATCCCTTGACGCGATGAAGGCGTTCGATCGCCTTGAGTGGTCCTTTTTGTGGTCGGTGTTGGGGGTGATGGGTTTTGGAGACGATTTTGTGAAAATGGTACAGCTATTATACTCAAACCCCTCTGCAATGGTTCTTACAGGTAACATTTGCTCCACTCTGTTCCCAGTAACTAGATCATCTCGTCAGGGCTGTCCTTTGAGCCCGACGCTGTTTGCTCTGTCTCTTGAACCCCTAGCGCAGATGATCCGATTATCACCGGTTATTAAGCCCATAACTGTTCATAACACACTCCACCACCTGGCGCTTTACGCTGACGATATTTTAATCTTTCTTGGCGACCCGTTACAGTCTGCCCCCCACCTCTTATCAATGTTGGATGAATTTGGCTCGCTATCAGGGTTCAAAATTAATTGGTCGAAGTCGGCTCTGCTGCCATTGAACAAAGTGACTAGGGACTCTGTTTTACCTCCTAATATTCCCTCGGTTCCACATTTCAAATATTTGGGCATTGAGATATTTCCCTCTTTACACCTTATTGTGAAGCACAATTATACTGAGGTACTGAATAAGGTCTTGAGTGATTTGGAGAGATGGTCCAGCCTGCCCAACTCACTTCAGGCTCGCATTTCTATTGTCAAAATGAATGTATTGCCCAGAATAAACTTTGTTAGCTCTATGGTCCCCCTCCCTCCCCCTACTGGATACTGGGGTAAACTGCAGGCGGCTGTTTCAAGATTTATCTGGAATGGCAAGAGACCCCGCCTCAGATCTGCCACTGTCCAGCGCAAGAGATTAGATGGAGGTTTAGCAGTTCCCAACTTCAAATTTTATCATTGGTCTTTCTCTCTCAGACCCCTGGTCACATGGTTTGACTCTCAGACGTCGGTTTCCTGGCGCACGATGGAAGAAAGAATGGTGCACCCTTGGTCTTTGGCAGATGTTTTATTTGCGAATATCTCTGTGAGGCAGTGTCAGCTGCGCTGCGGCCCCATTGTGTCCCATCTGATTCGGGTTTGGCGCTCTGTAGAAAGGGTTTGTAATATATCTTGTAGATGGCACCTACAATCACCAATTTTCAATAATAAGGACTTGCTGATCGGGGGGAGACCTATCACCTATTCTCAGTGGGAAAGGGGAGGTGTACAGTTTTTGGGTGATATATTCAGCTTAGATGGTTTACGCTCTTTTCAGGACATTAAGAATAACTTCAATTTACCAGGCACTTCCTTTTTTTTTTATTTGCAGCTGAGAGCTTCTCTTAAAGCACACGGTGTACCTTGGCAGCACCCGCTACCTACACATCCACTTCACGAGTTGATCATTACTAATAGACCCTTGAGGGGAATGGTATCCACTTTGTATTTGTACATGCTTGAGGCCTCCTACAAAACGCTTCCAGTAGACAGGTTGTGGAGGGGTGATGTCCCCGGACTGGTTCAGGATTTTGACTGGGACGAGGTGTGGGCCAATATCAAACTTGCCTCTCGAAATCCTGACCATCAACAGATCCATCATAATTTTGTGCATAGGACCTACCTGACCCCTCGTAGGCTACATTTTATGAAATGAGTGATCCCTCATGCACCCTGTGTACATTAAAAACTCCTGGCACTTTTCTCCACATGGTGTGGGAGTGCCCCCCCGTCGCTCGGTTTTGGCAGGGCGTGGCCGCTGAGCTGACGACACTCATATCAGAGACATTACCTGTGACCATACCAGTGTTATTACTGAATGATCTTTACGCACTTCCAGTCCCTGAACGTCAGAAACGGGTCATATTAGCAGGTCTAACAGCTGCTAAGAAAATGATAGCAGTACGTTGGAAGCCCCCTCATACTTTGTCCATCAAACAATGGATCTTGACTTTTCTTGATGTTACTTACATGGAGTTATCGACAGCCCGTATAAATGGGGCCAAAGAGGCGAATGTGAATATGTGGCTCACCACAGCTGAAGCACTGAAGCGCTTGCTTTGATCCTCGTGTCTTTTTTTTTTGTTGTGTATTTGACTTAACTTGCTTAGCACCGTGAGGTTCTATATTCACTGTTTCACAAATCCGCGACTCTCTCTCTTTTTTTTTTTTTTTTTTGTTGCTTGCTTTAGCCGCCCTGTCTCGATTTTATTTTGATTTCATATACAGACGTCAGATAATTGTCCTGGTCTGTAATAGTTTATTTCATTTTATGTGTGTCCGGGTGGGTAGGGTGGGGGTGGGGGGATTGATGTAACATATTCAGTGCCTGTACATCATTGATTGTTGGTTTTCTGTTTGAGTGAAAATAAAATAAAAATTTGATAAAAAAAAAAAAAAGGAATCGTCACAGACGTTCCAGACAACAGCAGCGACGCTGACTCGCATAATGGCAACTTTGAGGAGACGGAGCAAAGCTGGTTTTTATTTTGTTAATAAAGTTTGACATACTGTACTTTTCTTCTTGTTTTTTTTTTTGCATTTGCTGTAGGATTTTGTAGCATTTCCTGTAGCGCAGCTCCATCAGGTAGATACGTAACTAACCCCAGCCACTATAGTACGGTATTTTACCATATATTTAGTGCACCTTATAATGGGGTGCGCCTTATATATGGAAAAAGTTTTAAAATACGTCATTCATTGAAGGTGCGCCTTATAATGCAGTGCACCTTATAGTGCAGAAAATACTCAGAATGTGTAGGAGAGTCTATTAATTGCGTTAACAGAACCATAACAGGGCTCCACCTTTTAAAGGAGCATGAGGCTCCTTTTAAGAAATGAGACTCTCTAGCGCCACCCTTCACCACGACGGCCGTTGGGGGTACTGCAGCCAACAGTGAAGCCGGCACGGGAGAACGGGAGAACGTGCATGCAGCGTCATGTGACGTCACATCCGCAGCCCAGCGCGGGAAATTCCGGCCCGGAATTGCAGCACATTTTGCAGCACACAGCCTGTTCAAGGCAACGGAGAGATACGCTAGAGGGCTCATTCTTTTTGGTTTGGAACGCTTCATCTGACATTATTACTTAAACTTAAAACGTATACAAATTTTTTTCATAAATCCTGCCTCAATCCTGCCTCATGCTCCTTTAAGAAAAACGCTTTTCTGGGGTTCTGGGGGTCAGCTTTTAACCACTTAAAGCGACACTACGTAACTTTTCCACCTTAATATCATATTTCCAGAGTCATTGTGATGGTACATCAACTTCCAACAGGTTTAATGAACCTCTGTCATGGTCTGAGGGGTCTGTATCGCCTTCACTGGCACTATGTAACTTTGAGGAGCATGGTAGGAACACTTCCACACTAAAAAACTACAAATCGTTACGACTTTGACTGCTTTACGGCATACGTCACTTCCCCCTCCTTCCCGATTCGCAGTCGAGACGAAAATGGGCGGGGCGTGGAGCGCAGAGCTCAGCAGAAGCTGGTAAGCCTTGGCTCAGTTATGGTTCTGCGTCACACCAACGCAGAGCACACGCCGCAGCCGTGACGCCGTGCTGAACCCTTCAGACTTCTCCGTCTCTCCATTTGGTCGCGGTGCAGTACCCCCCGCGGCCACTAGTTAGCGATCTTTTTCTGAATGGTTTATCCGACTTTTTCCGGTCACAGTAAATCAAAGAAATAAGGACAACTATTGTGCAAAAAACAAAAACAAAAAAAATCACACATAAACGAAGAAAAGAGCCCTGGAAGTTCACTACTGATTCAAACCGGAAACCAGAAATGCTTCGCTTTCAAACGAACCAATCACAGCGCTCTTGGTCTGCGTGTGGTCGGCGTGTCCTCGACGCGTAGTTACAATTTTCAGGAGGTGCACGTCAGTGACGGCGCAGGTGACGGCGTGTCCTCTGCGTCGATCCAAACCACACGCCGTAGGCACGGCGTCATTTTGACGTAGAACCATAACTGAGCCGTTGTGGCTGCAGCAGCTCCACATAACAGACGTGGGGAAAAGATCCTAATGGTTTAACTTTTCAACGGTTTCCTGCTCGGAGGCAGAACCACGCAGGCCAAGTATCTGATATAACAAAGTAAAAGAGTGAAAGAGTCGTCGGCTCGCTTTGGATCGCGGCTGTAACGACCAAACACCGGCTTCCACACAGTAAAGCCTGAATTATGGTTCTGCGTTAAGTCGACGCAGACCTACGGCGTAGGGTACGTGGCGACACGCAACGTACACCACAAACACTCACACAGACGGGTCGGATCAAAACACGGGATTTATTCCCCACTTCTCCAGCTAAACGCAGTTGCTGGCCAGCTCTCTGCGGTGCAATTAACCCCAATCTTCAGATAAAACTAGTTTGTTGAGGAAAAAATATGAACTCTTATTTGTAGCTGCAGAGGAAAAAAATAATCTCACGAGGAAAACAAAAATAATCACGCCTCGGAGCCTCTTCACCATAATATAGCAGTCAAAAAAAAAGAAAAGAGAAGTAAGAGGGATACAAAACATGTACTGTATGTTGTACTATTATACAAATTTATTGAAACACATGGCTCTTCAGTAGGGATTAATTATTATTATAATTAATAATAATTAATAATCATTATTTTCTCCATATACCGCTCCCTGGCTTCCTTGTTTAAGGTATCCCGGTAAATTCCAGTTCCAGTTCCTTTCCAGTTTAACATCTTTTTTTTTGCTTTCTGTCTGTTCACTTGGTGAAACAGAAAAGTGTCCCGTCTCCTCTCATCAAAACAAATGCAGCGACGGGACAGGATCTTTCCGGCAGTACGCGCTGGTGCTCATGGGAAACGTAGTGTTCTTTCTGGTAAAGCACTACCGCTTTTGTCCAAAAGATGCCGCCAAACTCAGAAAAGCTGAAAGTTACGTTGTGCTGCTTTAATAGTGATGCATGTAATTGCTGCTGTCAGTAATATCTGTAAGAGATATTTTTTACCTCTACCCTCAATTCCTTCCGGTATCACCTAGTGTTGCCACCGTTGGATCTTTTATGAAATCTTGATTAAATACTACTGAAAGGGCCCCAATATGTATTTAATTTTGAGCATGTCCAAAATAAAAAATTAAATTGTGTGTTTTGAGTGGCTTACTACAAGCTAGACGATCAATAGCCTCGTGCTGGAAAAGTGTTAAAGAGCATATTGCAGGTTAGAATTTTTTCAAAAATGATACCTGACCTTATGTGAAAATGACTATGTGAGAAGTTAATGTAGGATTTAATATGTTTTACAAGACATAAGGGCACGTATTCAGAGGAAAAAGTGGCTGATTTTAGCCAAGCTCGTACAAACGCTTTTTTTTTCGAACACCGCGTCATATGACGTCACACCAGGGAGCATCTCCACAGCTGCCCCATCTGTATGCCCAGACCCCGTACACACGTAGCCGGGTATCTGCTAAACCGAAGATATTTTCCTACGTTTGGACCTGTCATCCACATGAAAACGCAAATAAACGAATGTTTAAAAAAACTCCGGGCAAAGTGAAGATTTTTGAAAACTCCGTTTATGTACATGCGTGTAGACAGAGACAGAGAGCAGTTCTGCGTTTTCCAACGTCACATTATGCTCCAAAACAACAACAAATCTGCTCTGAGTCCGACGTCTAACGTGCGATCCAGAACTGCAGATGATCCACCATCTGTCCTCCAAGCTATTTATTAAATAAATGGTCTCTGCTCTTGACACCGTTACACCGACGCGGAGCCTACGCCGTAGGGTACGCGGCGACGCGCAGCTGGGCTGCGTCGATTAACGCGGCAGCTCCGCAGCGGACACCGGGGGGACTCCAGCTCGTTACCCGAAAATGAGGCGCCGCTCACGGGGAGCTGCGCCGCAGAGGCGGCCCGGAGGCCGGATGACCGGATGATCTACAGGTTTGGAATGCTTATAAATGTGGTCGAAAACGCAGATCTTCGTTTATGTGTGGAAGGTTTTTTTTTTTTTAACAACGATGTAATGTGGATACTCATTTTTTATAAACAAAGGGGGGGAAATACGGGGAAATATTCGGTTTTAAAAATACCCGGCTATTTCGGATGCTTTTAATCAGAAAAAAGAGAAGATAATAAGCCTGTTTTCTGTTTAGAAAGTACAAACGTAGACAGATTACAAGTACTCACCCGTTTTTAAGGAGTTATTTTCGGAGTTTCTTTCAGGAGCACGGAGCAGGAGTGCTGCAGTGAATAAAGGCTGATTTATGGTTCCGCGTAAAATCGACGGCGTACCCTACGGTGTAGGGTACGCGGCGCACGCAGCGTTCTGTGCGTCGCCGCGTAACCTACGCCGTAGGGTCTGCGTTGGTGTAACGCGGACACATAAATCAGCCTTTTAAAAAGCGAGTTTCAGCTGTCAATCAAAAGAACGTGGGGGGCCTAACGGGTTCGTAATTATAAGGCTGTGGCCCGTCATATTGGTGTGAATACACATTCACAACCTCTTCAGTGTCACAACTAACATTAAGATCCATTATTTTTCCTATTGTTGAATTCACCGCGCTCCCTGATGTCACGTCACTTCCGGTTCAACTTTTTCAGATGCGGAAGTAAAATACTCTCACAAAAACAACTCCGGAGGTCACTGTAGTATATATTTATGCGTATTTCAATGAAAATTCAGTTCCTACATTATTTTCCCACACATTGATTCACGGGGGTCTCCAACCTGCAATATGCTCTTTAAGGGTCCAACCTTAGGCCTCTGGCTGAGACATTAACGTCGTGCCTGGCTCTAGAAAAACTCACCTACTGTTTCAAGAAAAGGCCCCTTGAATGTGATGATATCTGGGGAAAGTTCTTAGCTTTCCTTAAAAAATGGTGATATTGATGAGGCCTTGTAAGCATGAATATACGGTGAGGTGACCTGAAGAGGCATCGTGGAGATCATTTATACTTTATATAAATACTTGCATTTTAATTATGCTTCTTATTTTTATTGTATTTATTTCGTTTTTCTATTTAGTTTGTTATTGTAATTATTATTTCTGTTATGAGCTTGTTTTAATTTTGTTAATGTGTTTCTTTTCTTTTTAATGTCCTTGCCCTCGTCTTGTTTTTGGTTGTGTGTTTTTGCGTTGTGCTGCCAAATGGGGTTTTTGTATTGTTGTGTATTATGTGGAAAATGTAATAAAGACATGTTTCAAAAAAAACACAGAAACGTTTTTCCTCGTCGTGGAAGTAAAGGTACAGACGCTTTATCTCTTGGTGATGTTCCACGTCAGCGGGACAATCAACAAGGCATTTTTAATCTGCACAAATGTTCCTTCAGACAAGAAGGGGAACATGACTAACATGACTCCACCTCATCTTAAAAGGAGCATGAGGCTCCTTTTAAGAACTGAGACTCTCTAGCGCCACCCTTCACCACGACGGCCGTTGGGGGTACTGCAGCCAACAGTGAAGCCGGCACGGGAGAACGGGGAGAACGCACATGCAGCGTCATGTGACGTCACATCCACAGGACAGCGCGGGAAATTCGGGACCGAATTGCAGCACATTTTGCAGCACACAGCCTGTTCAAGGCAACAGAGAGATACACTAGAGGGCTCATTCTTTTTGGTTTGAAATGCTTCATCTGACATTATTACTAGAAAACTTAAAATGTATACGGATTTTTTTCATAAAATCTGCCACAATCCGGCCTCAAGCTCCTTTAACAAAGAGAACTTTGTATCATTAGTGTTGTTTCTGTCAGCCTGTTTCAATTTTAGTTTTAGTCTAGTCTTTGGGTCAAGATATCATTTTAGTTTTAGTTTCAGTCGACTAAAAGTCTGAGCATTTTAGTCTTATTTTAGTCAGAATTGTCCAGGACCATTTTAGTCTAGTTTTAGTCAAAGATTGTATTTATCCAAACCCATTTTACAATTCAAACAAGGTTATCTTATTATTATATTATTGTTACCTTATAGACTCAATAATACATTCATTCCAGATACAGAAGACTCTAATTTGAGTTTATAACATATTTATTTTTCCACATTTCTCCCCATCTTTTTCTTTTTTGACGACACATTGAGTTTTCTTTTCCACGTCTATGTAGGAAAGTCTGTCCAAAGATCTAAAGATTAAACTGGTTGAAAACCAGAGGAAACTACTTAAAAAATGGAGATTAAGGATCTTTGTCAGAACATTTCGTCTCGTTTTGGTCAACCAAAATGGAGATACATTTTAGCAGAGTTTTTTATTTTTTAATTTACATTTTATTCTCGTTTTTATCCGTCTACGATATTGCATTATATATTTAATTATCGTTATCGTCACATGACCAGCATTTTCGTTGCATCTCGTCTCGTTTTCCTCAGGTGATAAAGGTTCGTTGACGACGATATTTAGTCATAATTTCCGTTTACGAAAGCAAATTTAGGTATCATGTGTCCTTGTTCTCAGCGGCTGATGAGGAGCACAGCTGTGGTAAAGACTTATGGGAAGAGCATGACTTACCTGTGGCGAGCCTGTTCCTGGAGCTGGGAATACGCAGCGTGGCCCTTCACCATGTGCTCAATCTGAGGAGGCAGAGCAGCATCTGTGTTCATGTCATAATCCAAACTGAGAAGGGTTTCAGGTGAAATAAAGCCAGTGGTGAAGCGTGAGCACGACCGCTGGGCCTTCACCTCATCACAGAGACAAGAAATCATTGTGGAAAAAAGCAACAGTACAATTAATTGAAAGGGTTTAACAAGTGCAAATTGAATTAACGATGACAAGAATGTAGACAAATAGACCATAACGTCAATAACATTCTCCACAACAAGAAACATTCTCAACATTAACTTTACAAAACTGGAGTCCATTTAGGCTACATGACTACGTTTACATGCACTCAATAACCCTTTTAAAACCCGAATATTGGCAATAACCCGAATTTCTACAGCCATGTAAACACTTTAAATAACCCGAATTTGCTCATATTCCGGTTTTTAAAAACCCGAATATTACCCCTGGGTTACTCCTTTTAAAACCCGAATATTCAGTCATATAAAGGCCAAATGGAATATCCCGACCAAACGGAACAGGAATTTGTTTTCTGTGCATGCTCTGTTCGCAAGGAATCCTGGTCTTTTGAGTCCAGGAAGTTCTTCTAACCAGCCTTTCTCGACCGGGGTGTTGCGGCACCCTGGTGTGTCGTCAAAAAATGACCTATTCTGACATTTCATATATAAATACCGTATTTTCACGACCATTCGGCGTGCTGTGTGGAAAGGCATACCCTCATTTTTGTGTCATTTGTGTAATTAAAACACACACACACGGTGCGCCGTCTACACACGCGCCGCGGAACACGCACACAAGCACGCAAGTGTGCGTTTTTAAAAATAGAGCCGGAGCAAAGCTTATTTTGATTTACTTTATTTCAGTTTTTACATTAATCAACCCCATCGAAGTCTCATCCTCTGTGTCTGCATTAAAGAGCTGCGCTAAATCAGCTGTGCCAGTCCGGATTCCTCGCTGTCAGAGTCTCTTTCCGTGCCGCGCGGCGCCTCGAAATGCTTTTGCAAAAGCTCGCAAAATAGTCCCAGCAGACACCTTAGCCCACGGATCAACAATCCATCTGCAAACTGTGGCATAACTTGCCTGGCGCTGCTTTCCACTCCTGGAGAAACTGTTCCCCCTCAGTCATCCATCTCTCCCACGCCGGTGCAGCCTTAAGGCGGATTTATGGTCCCGCGTTAAACCGACGCAGAGCCTACGCCGTAGGTTACGTAACCTCCGGCGTATGCTCTGCGTCGATTTAACGCGGACCATAAAGGCTTCACTTTGAACGGCCGGTTCACACCGACGTCCAGCGGTTGGAGTTACTTCGTCAGACCTCCCGGAATAACAGCAAGCACAGCGTTCATATTTTTCACTTCTTTTTTTACACTGTCTGTGTGAGATGGGTGCGCATAGAGTCACAGATCAGCAGCGATGGTGATGTGTGGAAAAAACCACCGGGTCGCCGCAAACATACACCTGCCTCAGCCACTCATCATCATCCCTTCATCCATCCAGCCCTTTTTGAACATTTCTGCATTTGTAGACGGTAGAAAGTACAGGGATAGCGAGATTTACATGAAGTTGAGAGAAAAGTTGCGCGAAGCAGCATTTGTTTTGAATTTGGATACAGGAAGAAGAAGCAGAAATGACGGGAATTGCGTCATCACGTTCTCCGCGCGTCGCTGGTTTGATCGGGATATCCCGAATGATTAATTACCATGTAAACAGGGATAACCCTGTTTGCTCACGCATGTAAACTGAATATTCCGAATGACTACGTTGACATGCAGTCAAAATTCGGGTTATTGCTAATATTCCGGTTACTGAAACATTCGGAATATTCAGTTTACATGCGTGAGTAAACAGGGTTATCCCTGTTTACATGGTAATTAATCATTCGGGATATCCCGATCAAACCAGCGACGCGTGGAGAACGTGATGACGCAATTCCCGTCATTTCTGCTTCTTCTTCCTGTATCCAAATTCAAAACAAATGCTGCTTCGCGCAACTTTTCTCTCAACTTCATGTAAATCTCGCTATCCCTGTACTTTCTACCGTCTACAAATGCAGAAATGTTCAAAAAGGGCTGGATGGATGAAGGGATGATGATGAGTGGCTTAGGCAGGTGTATGTTTGCGGCGACCCGGTGGTTTTTTCCACACATCACCATCGCTGCTGATCTGTGACTCTATGCGCACCCATCTCACACAGACAGTGTAAAAAAAGAAGTGAAAAATATGAACGCTGTGCTTGCTGTTATTCCGGGAGGTCTGACAAAGTAACTCCAACCGCTGGACGTCGGTGTGAACCAGCCGTTCAAAGTGAAGCCTTTATGGTTCCGCGTTAAATCGACGCAGAGCCTACGCCGGAGGTTAATGTTTCAGTAACCGGAATATTAGCAATAACCCGAATTTTGATTGCATGTCAACGTAGTCATAGTTGAAATTAAATAAACATACTCTAAAGCTGAAATCTGGAAATATAGAACGAGGTCACCCAGAATGTCACCCAGAATGTCACTGAGACTACGTTCACACTGCAGGCCTTAAAGCTCAATTACGATTTTTTCCCATATCCCATTTTTTTGTGTGGCTGTTCACATTATCTTTTAAAATGTGTCTCAATGTGTTTCATCCAGAATTTCAGGATGTCGAGGGCTACCTTCCAATACATCTGTCAGCGCCTCTCTTCCTCTCTTCCAGGTAAGCGCCACGCTTCTGAGTGACTCCCGCCCCCGCCAGCGCAGTATTATGACAACGGTCGCTCTCAAGTGACGTCAAAGTCGCATTAATTCCGACCTGGCTGTTCACACTGAGGTCGCGTTGCAAAACATCAGACCTGTATCCGATTTAGAACCACATATGGAAGCGACCTGAATCTGATTTGAAAAGATCAGATTCCATGTGACTTGTGCTGTTCACACTGTCATAAACAAATCAGATCTGAGTCACATATGAGCAAAAAATCGGATTTGGGTCACTTGGGAACTGCAGTGTGAACGTAGTCCGAGGGTCATGTCAAAAGCCACCTTGAAAAAGGGGATGCTATCAAACTAGCCACAACGTCACTCTCGTCTTCCACCATTTAACTCCGTCTCTCAACCGTCTCTCACCACTCAGATTTGATGTTCAGACTTCATGAAGGCCTACGAGCTTTTGTTTTATTCCCACCCACTTGAAATCACACCGTGATAGGTGGATTTGCCCGTCACTCTCCACACCAACACACATAGCCTGACCAATGAATGAGCCAGATAACCGGGCCTTAATAGAGACAGACCATTCTGATTGGATAACAGGTTTTCAGGACATGAACTTGACAGGAAACTTAATTTTAGAACATAGCTGAGAGAAAATCTGTTAAATATATTGTATTAAATTAAATCATTATTATTATTATTATTATTATTACATTTATTATTATTTCTTGTTTTTTTTAGGCCTTCTCTGAAGGCGTAGAAGGCCCTGAAGGTTCCCCACTGAATAAAGCCCTGTGAGGACGTTACTACTGGCAACGCATGACTATATACACAACAGAACTGAACCAAAAAAAGGTTCAAGGACACATGTAATGTCCTTTTTATCACAAGGTGACACAATTTATTGGGGTCTTAACTTGTCAAGAAAAAAATCAGTTATTTCAAAGAGGACTCAGTACAGCTCTTGTTTTGTTGGAGGCGGTCTGCATCCGAAAGCCTCCTTGTCACTGGTCCACCCCAGAAACTCAGATCAGAGTACAAATACCCAGCCTCCCCGTCTCTTCCTCCACCCAACCTAACTTCAGGCTGCATTTGTTGCAGCTCTACAAAGCTACAAAAGTAACTTCAGAGGAGATGCACTATTCAGAAAAGTGGGTTGGGTCCCCAGTCTGACTCCACCCCCTTAAAATTAGCCGTTATGAACATGGTTGCAATCAGAGCTTAAAGGAGCTTGAGGCTCCCTTTAAGAAATGAGACTCTCTAGCGCCACCCTTCACCACGACGGCCGTTGGGGGTACTGCAGCCAACAGTGAGGCCGGCACGGGAGAACGGGGAGAACGTGCATGCAGCGTCATGTGACGTCACATCCGCAGGACAGCGCGGGAAATTCGGGACCGAATTGCAGCACATTTTGCAGCACACAGCCTGTTCAAGGCAAAAGAGAGATACACTAGAGGAATCATTCTTTTGGGTTTGGAACGCTTCATCTGACATTATTACTAGAAAACTTAAAACGTATATGGATTTTATTCATAAATCCTGCCTCAATCCTGCCTCATGCTCCTTTAAGAGCTGAACGCCTGTGGGGGTTTTTTGATCCAAACTTGTCGGACATTACATCAAGATCTGGAAACTACGTCGACTTAATCCGTCTTCTTCATGGGCTACAGGACTGTCTCAGAAAATTAGAATATTGTGATTGATGATCTGTAATGCAATTACTAAAACAAAAATGTCATACATTCTGGATTCATTAGAAATCAACTGAAATATTGCAAACCTTTTATTATTTTAATAGTGCTGATCATGGTTTACAGCTTAAGAAAACTCAAATATCCTATCTCAAAAAATTTGAATATTCTGTGAATCTTAATCTTAAACTGTAAGCCATAATCAGCAATATTAAAATAATAAAAGGCTTGCAATATTTCAGTTGATTTGTAATGAATCCAGAATGTATGACTTTTTTTTTTTTTTTTTTTTTTTTTTTTTAAATTGCATTACAGAAAATAAAGAACTTCATCACAATATTCTAATTTTCTGAGATAGTCCTGTATACATACTGGCTATACAGGTTTATGCTGTTATCTAAAAGTCCAAATTGGGATAGAAATACTTGACTGGTAAAGTTATCCTCAAATACTTATATTTCTAGTTTCCAGGCCGCTCCAGGCCAGTAGGTAATCCCTCATTTAAACACAAAGCTGTTGAGAGCCGTGTATTAAACTGGACCATAGGGCTGGGGATCGATTCAAATGTCAATAATCGATTCGATTCCGATTCTTAAGATTCAGAATCAATTATCAAGATTTGATTCGATCCAATTAGATTCAGACATTGATTTGGGTTAGTGTTATTAAAACTGTTTTTTGAGCTGTTGCATGAATTATATGACTGTAGTTATGTAACATATTACTACTAGTATTATATTGAGATTCAACAGCAAGTATTGGCAGCTAATGATGCTGTAAGGACCAATCAGCTCCCAGAATGCTGATAGAACTGATTTCAGAAACATCGTGGGTCAGAATTACCAAACAGATCCAGGAAACAGAGACGGATGAAATCAGTTTTACTTTTTCCCCACATTCTATTTTCGGTCTATTTCGGTTTTTAATTTTTGAGAATTTGGTTTTTAGCATTTTATGCAAAAGGCACCCCAAGACAGTATATGCAAATATAACTGAAAACTTTAATGTTTTCATACCTTTAAACATATTCAAAAAAGGCAAAACAACAAAACATTCCTTTTTTTGGGCATTAACAAAAAAATACCAAAGGTTGTAATGATGGAAAAAATAAATAAATAAATAATTAAAAAAAAAACAGAATCGATCGAAAAATCTTTAGACATACGAACCGATTTTTAGGAATTAATATATGAGAACCGATTTACAATCGGAAAATCTATTTTTTCAACACTGCCCTACTGTTAAAACAGCAAACCACAGAGCTGAAAGCTGAAGTAACGTAACGGCCACAAAAAATAAAAGATTTCCCATCGTAATTCCTTTATCACATCTATGTTCAATTAACTCTGTGATTTATTCGTCAGCTAGTCAATGTAACTGTTTTCTTCGATATTTCAGGAGCTGGACTTGTTGGTCTTTAAAAATACTGCATTCACTGACAAATGGAAACTAAACGTTCAGCTTAGAAATGGTTAAAGAATAAAGTTCCAATAAGAGGTTTGATTTCGCAACGGAGAATACAGTTTATCAGGCCTGGTTTTTAAGTCGATGCTCAGATGGCAAGATTTCAGAGTAGACAAAAATATAATAGTAATCTGTCATTTTTGTATCTAATAAAAGAAGAGATAAAGTGCTGGTAGAGAATCTAATCAGGTGAACGGGGTAAATGCGAGTAAACGGTTGGAGGTGAGGAGGGGGGACAACTCTTCCTTGATCTGTATTTTGTAAAGCAGCAACGTCTGAACAGCCACAAAACAAGAACAAGCACTTATTTATAGCACGTAATTACAGAAAAAGGTGTTTTTTTTCCGTGTAAGTTCCTCTTTTAGCTAAAAAGACCCTTTGATGTGGCCCTGTGTGTTTACCACATCTATCTCACTTTTAACGCATATTGACATCACACATTCCTGCACATTTGTCTATGCAGTTTTTTCTGTTCATATTCAACAGAAAGCAGGTGAAAGCAGGTAATTAAAGCGGACTGACCAGTCTTCCTGTGGCGCTCTGCCCCCCCTCGTTGAGCCACAGGCCCGGCACCATGGCCGACGGGTACGGCCCCCACACCCCCGGCACGAACACTGGCTGCTCGCTCACCTGACGGGGAGCAAAAGGGAATTCTTTAACTCACCTGAGACCAGAAAAGTTGGGATGATGTGGAAACTCTCCCCTACAAAGCAGTGATTCTCACATTTACTTGGATTTTTATTTAAACCCAAAATAATACATGTTTTTTTGGGGTCTTTTGTTCCTTTTCAATACATTTTCACATTTCAGGTTCTGCCACAGATTCCAAAAACGTTGGTATAGGCACAATTCTGTAATACGAATAAGATGAAATGGAGAAAAAAAGAAAAGAAAAGGACGAATGAGTTTCAAACAGCTGATGTCGGTGGGTGATAGATGTCCTAAAAAAACAGGAGCGGCGAGTGTTTGGTCTATGAAGATCCTCTGCCCATCTTTGCTTCTCACTTTGGTGACAAAAGTGGGACAAAAGCATTGAAATGTTTAACCAGAAAGACTTGGCTGGATCTGCACGTTTCCCCCAACACAGCACAATATTAATATCCTTAAATGATTCATTAATCAATAATAAAGCGTTCAGTTATTCTGCTCCTCACCGGTGGAACAAACTTCCTGTAGACCTGAGGTCTGCTGCAACTGTCAGCTCCTTTAAATCAGGATAAAAACATTACTGTTTAAATAAATACTTACCTGCTGTACTCTACTGCCCTTACTTTTTAACCACTTGTGCTTTTTATTATTTTACCTCTTTTCTTATAATTTTATTTCATTTTATTTGTTATTTAACCGTACTCTTTAACTCTTTACTTATGATTTTTGAAAACCGCGCAAAGTTATGGATAAGCCCTGAATGCAGGAATTATGACGTAGAATTGTGAAATTGGTTTGATTCCCTGCACGAATCGGCACAGATTACTTTTGTAATACTGTATTTGACCCGGTCTTTGTACGTTTTGACTGTATAAAAACGTAATTATTAGAAAACCATTTTAAGAATAGTGTACCTGGTGTACACTATTGCCCTTACTTCTTAACAACTTGTGCTTTTTATTATTTTACTTCTTTTCTTATCATGTTATTTAATTTTATTTGTAATTTACTCTTTAATTGTGTCTTGCCTCTTTTAATGTTGATGTAAAGCACTTTGAATTACCTTTAGAAACATTTTGGGATGGCCATGTTCCCCTCAGTGACTAGGGTGGGTTAAAGATATCGATATTTTAATGATATACATGTGTAGGAACGATCGTCGATACATAAATCAAAATTGGTATTGTAACTAGAATATCGATATCGAATCGTACCGGAAACCGTATGGACTTGGGACCTAATGTATCAGAATTGTACCGTATCGGGAGGTCAGTGATGATACCCGGCTCTATCAGTGACGGTCGTGTTGATGCAGAAAAGGGCTCGGAGGTTTTAGAGCGACGCATTTCTCCACAACACACGGCGGTAAAACATCTCAAAAGGCAGAGAAAGAAGACGGTCCGGCTGCCGGACCGACCCGCCTGCATTCCCCACCTGGCCCCAGTAGGGAATATGTGGAAAATGCTGACACCAGAAGAATGTGACGGTGACCTCTGGGCGTGTTCGCGGGAGGTATTTTTGTCCCCCACACCCCCCGCTAAAATACCTCGTAAGTGCCATGAAAAGCGACGGCAACATTGTAAAAGTGGGAAAAACGTTCCCGCCTGGACTTGTTTGGAAAGTACTGCAGGTGTGAAATACCAAAACGGATGCATATCCCTTCAGACGTCTCTCCTGTGCAGTATATCTAAAATACAGGACTGTCTCAGAAAATTAGAGTATTGTGATAAAGTCCTTTATTTTCTGTAATGCAAAAATGTCATACATTCTGGATTCATTACAAATCAACTGAAATATTGCAAGCCTTTTATTATTTTAATATTGCTGATCATGGTTACAGCTTAAGAAAACTCAAATATCCTATCTCAAAAAATTGGAATATTCTAGGAATCTTAATCTTAAACTGTAAGCCATAATCAACAATATTTAAATAATAAAAGGCTTGCAATATTTCAGTTGATTTGTAATGAATCCAGAATGTATGACATTTTTTTTTTTTTTTTTTTTTTTTTAAATTGCATAACAGAAAATAAAGAACTTTACCACAATATTCTAATTTTCTGAGACAGTCCTGTACATCCGCACATCTAAGAAATTTGAAAAGAAAAAAGCACTGGCCTGGTGAATAACCATTTTAAGAGAAAACATATGTGTACATCATCATATGCTCAGGCTCAAAAAAAGACACTTGTATTGTATTGTTCACACTGTGAGCGTGTCAGGAAGTTGTGCAAGCAGAGGTCAGATGGAGTTGAAACATGCTGAGGATGATGAGCAGGGTTTCGTCAAACCTGCGTGCCAGTAAAACAGGAAACTCTGGTGCTAATTTTAAGTGTTTTCCAAGTGTTGGTTCTTCTTCAAAATGTCAACGGTCAGGTGAGCAGCAGCTGTGGAACCACTGACCGCCATGTGACAGGTGGACGTCCCGCAGATCATCGCCACGCGCGCTGTGATTGGCTGCTGCTCGCAGGATAAGCCCCGCCCCTTCACGTCTGCGCCGATCACACCTAGGAGGAGGACAGACACATTTTAACACATCACGCTGCAGCGAGGTCCACATTTTACGGAAGAGTATAAGGGCCATGCAGGAGAAAAAATATTTGAGAGAGGAAGATTTTTTTTTATTGTGAAAAAAGTGGAAAATGGCGAGAAAAAAGTCGAAATGTTGAGATTAATGTTGAAATATAATTTCAAGAATAAAGTCGAAATTTCATGAATAAAGTCGAAATTTCGACTTTTTTCTCAACATTTCAACTTTATTCATGAAATTTGGACTTTTTTCTCAACATTTCGACTTTTTTCTCGAAATTGTATTTCAACATTATTCTCGACATTTTGTCTGTTCGACATTTCGACCTCTAAAATATTATTTTTATTTTTCTCCTGCCTGGCCCTAAAACTCTTCCGTAGGATAGAGAGGAAATACAATTAAAGAAAAGGATTGAAATGTCGAGATTAATGTTGAAATACAATTGTGTGAATAAAGTTGAAATTTCGACAATAAAGTTGAAATACAATTTGGTGAATAAAGTTGAAATGTCTCCTCTGGCCCATCAAATCCAGTTAGGAGAGCGACTGACAGCTCTACAGCAGCAGCCGTAACTAACTAAAGCTGGGCATACACTGAGATATTTTAAATCGTTTGATTCAGCCCCATCTCACACTGCACGACTAGATCGCTGAGTTCAAAAGTTAAGAAGTTCACAGCCCACGATTTATGCTCTCACACTGTACAACCCGATGCTCGGATGACCCGTCTGCTAACACTATACGATCATAATCCTCACGTCGGACTTCTGTTACTGGAACTGCAACGTCAAAAAGAAGTGGAAGTGGAGGAACCCCGAAGTGGGAGACACCGAAGATGCTCAGCAAAAACAAACACCCTGCCTTAAGCCTGAATTATGGTTCCGCGTTAAATCGACGCCGTAGGCTCTAAGTTGGTGTAACGCGGAACCATAAATCAGCCTTTAGCAATTTGTGCCATTCTGTGTGGCGATAAATGAAAAAAGATTAGACAACGTCGTGATTGGACAAGGAATTGGATGGGCAGACGTGAGAAATGCAGTCTTTTTTTTCTGCAATTAAAACATGATTTGTAATGTGAATTTGCAACACTTTAAAAGGAGCATGAGGCAGGATTGAGGCAGGATTTATGAAAAAAATTCGTATACGTTTTAAGTTTTCTAGTAATAATGTCAGATGAAGCGTTCCAAACCAAAAAGAATGAGCCCTCTAGTGTATCTCTCCATTGCTTTGAACAGGCTGTTGCTGCAAAATGTGCTGCAATTCGGAGGCCGCTTTTCCCGCGCTGGGCTGCGGATGTGACGTCACATGACGCTGCATGCGCGTTCTCCCCGTTCTCCCGTGCCGGCTTCACTGTTGGCTGCAGTACCCCCGACGGCCGTCGTGGTGAAGGGTGGCGCTAGAGAGTCTCATTTCTTAAAAGGAGCCTCATGCTCCTTTAAACTACAAATAATAGTTTTTGACGTGACATCAGAGATTGCGCATGCTCTCTGTGAAAGGATGATCCAATCGGGTCGTAGCTGCTTCAACTGTGCGATTCCTTCACGAGGAGCGACCAGGATTTCAAACACGTTTGATTTTCTTGCGAGCACACGATTTGTGTTACTCTCTCGTCGTTACCCCGCGTTTACTGCACGAGGCACGACCAACGATTGGGTAGAAATCTGGCCCGATCCAAAAAATAGTCGCACGACTGGAAAATCAGTTCAAAACGAACCGACAATCGCACAGTGTCTGCCCGGCTTAACTAACTTACATCTTTGGAGTGTAACGTTAAGGGGACGTTTCTGAAGTTATGCAACTGCATATGTGTGATATGTGTTTCAAATCAATATCGTCATCAAATTTGGACTTTTTTCTCTACATTTTGACTTTTTTCTCGAAGTGCATAAAAAAAAAAAATCTTCCTCCTTTTTATTTTTCTCCTGCTTGGCCCTAATACTCTTCCGTAGAATTTGCTTCGTCATCAAGTTTTTTTTGTTTTTTTTTTGTCGAAACCTAATTTACAGTTTCCAAGCTGCTGATTCCCACCAGAAACGTATCACAACAGTCCACAGATCAGAAGCGTTCCCTCTTTTTGAAGTAGCTGTCCAACCTCCACCCGGGCCCCGGCGGCGACACGACTGCTGCAATAATGTTTGTCAAGCTGGTTTCAGTTTAAGGTGGAAGGTTAGTCGCCGTGCGGTGGGTGGGGGGGGTGCAGAGGCTCAGGGCCGACAGCAGAAACGCATGCAGTGTTTTAACCTCTGGCCCGACACAGCCACGGGTGATTGGCAGGGGTCCCGGCCGCAGGTCAGAGGTCAGAGTTCACCAGCAGTTTAGCTCACGGAGCAAAAGCAGATGTTTGGATTTCTGAGCTGGTCTGAGCTGTCCTGGTGATGGAAACAGTAAATAACCCACTGATCCTTTACTAAGGACACTCTGTCTTCCCTCGTTGTAATCTTATGGCGCTTTTACGCTAGTACCTACTCGGCCCGACTTCACTCGCCCTCGTTTCTCTTCAATACCCAGAAGTAGGAGGTTGGAGTGAAGCTGCTGTGACGTATTTGATTGTGTGATCTAAAGGAAGAAGACTCTAACTCTACAACTCTCTCAACACTAAAGATGTAGAACCTGGAGGAGATGATAGATGTGCTGCTGGATCTGTGACTTGTGTTCGATATCAAGTTAAAAAATTAGAGTGAGAGAAGTTTCAAGTAGGGCTGGGCGATTTTGGACAAAAATAAAATCCCGATTTTTTTCTCTAAAAACCCGATTTTCGATTTCGATTTGTTTGGTAAAACTACAAAAGACAATGGAATAAATTGTTTCAAATATTTTATCTTTATCTTTAAAGAAAAATAGCAAACAAATTTCCCTATTGTGAATGAAGTGCAATTGAAAGATGCTGTAAATCCTCCTTGAGTTTAGTAAAGTGACAACATTTACAATTTTCTTGACCAAACAAAGATGACTAGACGAGCTCCGTCTGTAATGCAGCCAGCTGCAAAAAAGGATAATCCATTTTCTGATTTTCCTTTTTTTAACATCGTCTTGATTAATAAATCCGATTTAGATTTAAAATTGATTAATCGCACAGCCCTAGCTTTGAAGCGGAAACGTTTTTTTGTTTTTTTTGGTTTGTTTGTCTGGGTGCTGCTGAAAAGTCAGCTGGAGCCGTGAGCAGCTAATAAGAGACAGAGCTCCTGGTAGATCTGGTCGTTCCTTATCTCCGTCTAGATCTTTTTAATTCTCTCCTCAGCACCAGGTTTATGAACATCTGCACCTCAGAGTTGGATCATGAAACAGACTTTTGCTGCCATTGCCTGTTGAATAAAATGAACAAGAATCTGTCAGAGTCTCTTTCTCTGATTTCCTCCTCCTGACTCAGACGTCTGACTCCAACCCCCCGACCAATCAGTGGTCTGTAGTGTGATGATGTCAGATACAGCCGACTCAGCCGCTTAGAACCTCGGCAGAATAGATACAGAAAAGTATCTGCTCGACACGTTAGACCTCTATTGGGAAAGAACCAAACCGAGGCGAGTTGAGTCGGGATGAGTAGGTAATAGTGGAACAGCGCCATATGCTGCGTAGAGCAGAGAGAGTAAATGAAGTGTCCAGTTCTCTGGTGAATGTGTGTGTGTGTGTGTGTGTGTGTGAGGTACCGAGGCCTCCAGCGTGGGCATCGATGAGCGAGGCCCCGACCGCCGTTCCCGGGGTCAACCCCAGATCTGCCGCTGCCTCCTGAGTCAGGCCGACGCCCAGCGGACTCCCCGGGGGACACGTCTCGCTGCCTGGATGACAACACAAGAAAAAGACAATATGTAGCAGACCTGATTGAAGACAATAGAGAGTCTCGGCTGATGCGTAAGGTTTCTTTATTCAGGTCGCATCCAGAATCATGACGACCTTCTTTCATAAGTCCTTACGACACCGTGAAGACCTCGCTGCGCTCTCCAAAGAATGCAAACAAAGGAACTTCTTTCTTCTCATACGAATAGACGAATAGGTGATTGTCCGTTGGTCACCATCGTATTATAAAGAATGTATGGACTGACCGGGACAGAGCCACAGATTTCAAAGAAGACTCAATCTTATATGAAAGGCCCAGGGAAGTTTTAAGTTGTACACCGGCTGCCATGAAAGCCAGCTGATGATCAAAGCCGCAGGCCCACCGGACCTTTTCAATTCCGGTCAATTAACACACAAATCATATTAAATACATACAAAATACAATATATACGAAAGAAATCACAATTTTAAGACACATCCAAAGAATAACCAACTGACATTATACTCATGACAAATCCAATATTATCATAAAGAAAAAATATATCAACTAAACAAATTATGACTCAATATGGTCCTTTACACAATATCTTAACAGAAATTCCACAGCGAGTGGAAAACTGAATGTTGGTTTGTTTTTAAAGGGGACCTATTATGAAAATCATGTTTTTTCTTGCTTTAACATATATAAAGTGGTCTCTCCTGCCAACTCAGAGAAGGAGGAAAGCAACCAAATTCTGCAGTGTCTGTACAGCCGCCTGGATGAGCCGTCCAGTGTCATGTGACTTCTACGAGCCAATAAGATTCTGCTCCCGTCGTGACGTCATGACAGGAGCAGAGGTTTGGCCTCCGATGCGTGAAACCACAACTATAAAACCGTGTAACTGCATGTGAGCGTCCGACTATCGCGTCGCACTGCGTGACATCAGACGCTCTCTGTCCACACTGAAAGCATCATGGGCCCCCCACGTTATTTTGATTGACAGCTGAAACTTGCTTTATAAGGCTGATTTATGGTTCCGCGTTACATTAACGCAGACCATACGGCGTCGATTTTACGCGGAACCATAAATCAGCCTTTATTCAACGCACTACCCGCCCGTGCGCTCCTGAAAGAAACTCCTAAAAGAGTAAAGAGACAAGTAAAAGATGGGTGAGTACCTGTTATCTTCCTACGTTTGTACTTTCTAAACAGAAAACAAGCTTGATATTGTGATATTTAATCCAGTTAGTTGAAATGAGAAGTTATCTCTATGATTCCTCCTCATTTCACTACAAAACCCTCAATAAAGTGGCAGAAAGAAATATTATCTTATTATTATTATATATTATCTTATTATTATATCTTTTTATCTTATCAGAAACTTCCAGCTCTCTGTCCATCTCCTCCAGCAGCTGCCACTTTATTGAGGTTTTTGTAGTGAAATGAGGAGGAATCATAGAGATAACTTCTCATTTCAACTAACTGGATCAGCCGTTTCTCATCCGTGACTGTTTCCTACAGCTTTCAACTGGCTTTCAACGCGAGCGGCAGGAAGAAAATAGAAGCAGGGCGTCCCGCGTCCGACAAATGTTCAGCTCAAAACGGCGGCCGTGTTGCGCTGCGTCCAGTTAGGACAGTCCAATAGAAAATAAAGCAATGGAATTGATTTTGTCGCTGACGCTCGCTCGCATCGCATGCAGTTAGGACACGGTGTAATAATGACTCCACGCCGGAGCTTTCCCCATTTTTTCGTAGCGGTGTATCACATCATTCAGGCAGCCAATCTGCACATTCCTCATTATCATAGCCCCGCCCACTCAGAATCCTGCATAGATAATGAGGTTAGAGACTGGGAAGATAAAGAAATGGCTCAGAGGTTGAATTTCTAATTTATTTAGCAAAAACAATCAAAAGTTTGTTTTTAAGACATTCAAGGCCTGTTTAAAATAGCTATTAGTTTAAAGGTATTAATCCCCTTTAAATAAACTTGCCTATCTTGGAGAAGTTGTTTTCCAGGAGGTCCTCCAGTCCGATGCTGGTCCAGAATCCGGCGTCCCAGCCCTGCGGGGGACAGTACGTCCACTTGCACACCAGAGTGCACAGAGACCTGTGGAACGGCCCGCAGAGCCACACTTCGGCATTAGCCGGCTCACATTTCATGGCAATCACATTCCGCCTCCATATCTGCACATATTTGTTAAGCTAATCTTGTGAAGGCCACAGTGTCAAAAATATTTTGATACATATTTCGAAGAACCCTGCAGTCTTTTTAAATAAACATTTGATTCAAGGACTGTGCTCCTACAGGATAATAATCCAGTACGTAAACAAACACATTAACAGTAGAAGCAAAGGTTTATAGGTCAGTGGAACATAAGTCTTTCATTGCTACTGAAATGACATTAACAAGGAAAAATGATGCTACCTTTAGAAATTTAGTGGCTTTCTGCACAAATCTTTCATAAAATACGATCTGATCTTCATCCAAGTCATAATAATAGAAATATATAATGTTCTTAAGCTGATAACACAAATAGTTATGACACGCCCACCAAACAAGTAATTTGGACTAATTATTTGAACTAAAGCTCTTTGGAGCCAGTAGTCTGCATATGTGGAGTCCGCTTCCTGAAACGAGTTGGAGGTTTAGACAGACACTTTAGGTGAAGTTAAACTTCTGGGGAAGAGGACTCGGCTCCATGTACGGTGCAAAGTTGGTGCAACATACCGACGTCGAACCATGAACCCAGCAGCCAATCGTGGAGGCGTGAACATCATGGTTTGGGCTCGCTGTACGGGCGAGCAATTAAGTCCCAGGTTTGTCAAAATGTCCTACAAGATCATGTAAGCTCTGTATGTTCTGGGTCTCTGGAAAGATCCCAGAGACAACTTCTGTTGTAATAGACGCTATATAAATAACATTGATTTGAATTGAATTGCGGAGGCGGTTTGAGGTCGAGTGCGACGCGTCAGGGATGAGAATCAGCACCTCCAAGACCGAGGCCATGGTTCTCCACCGGGAAAGAGTGGCGTGCCTTCTCCGGGTGGGTGGAGAAGTCCTGCCTCAGGTGGAGGAGTTCAAGTATCTCGGGGTCTTGTTCACGAGTGAGGGAACAATGGAGCGTGAGATTGACAGACGGATCGGTGCAGCGTCCGCAGTTATGCGGTCGATGTACTGGACCGTCGTGGTGAAGAAGGAGCTGAGTCGAAAGGCGAAGCTCTCGATTTACCGGTCAATCTACGCCCCTACCCTCACCTATGGTCATGAACTTTGGGTAGTGACCGAAAGGACAAGATCGCGGATACAAGCGGCCGAGATGAGTTTCCTCCGCAGGGTGGCTGGATGCTCCCTTAGAGATGAGTTTCCTCCGCAGGGTGGCTGGACGCTCCCTTAGAGATAGGGTGAGGAGTTCGGTCACCCGGGAGGAGCTCGGAGTCAAGCTGCTACTCCTTCACATTGAGAGGAGTCAGCTGAGGTGGCTTGGGCATCTGTACCGGATCCTCCTGGACGCCTCCCTAGGGAGGTGTTCCAGGCATGTCCCTCCTCCCTAGGGAGGTGTTCCAGGCATGTCCCTCCTCCCTAGGGAGGTGTTCCAGGCATGTCCCTCCTCCCTAGGGAGGTGTTCCAGGCATGTCCCTCCTCCCTAGGGAGGTGTTCCAGGCATGTCCCTCCGGGAGGAGACCCCGGGGAAGACCCAGGACACGCTGGAGAGACTATTGGCCCTTTCGCACTAGTGCCGCTTCACCTCGGTTCTACCCGCCACGGCCCCGTTTTGCGCTTTTGCACTAGGGGCTGAGGCGGGTAGAGCCGCTCCAAGCTGATACTTTTTCTGTAACCATTTCAGCGAGGTTCTAACCGGGCTGAGCCGGGACTATTTCTGACGTCACCACCCTCCACGCCACTGATTGGTCGGGGGGCGGGGCCGTCAGACGATTGAATCAGGAAGCGGGAGTCAGCGCGAGAGCGACTGGCGGCTCGCAGCGATTTTATTATAAAGCGCAAAACGTCTGTTTGGTGATCCAACTCTGAGGTGCAGATGTTCATAAACCTGGTGGCTGTCGAGAAAAAATTAAAAAAGCGATGTAGACGGGCTGTTTTACTCTCAGCCGCTCGCGGCTCCAGCTGATTTCTGATCAGCGCCGACATGAACAAAGCGGTTGCGCAATCGAGTACGTCACAGCAGCTTCACCCCAACCTGCCCACTTCTCCCCTGGATGTGGAAAAACAAACGGGGACAAAACGGGTGGAGGTGGGTAGAGGCGTGACTAGCCGAGTCGGGCCGAGTAAGGACTAGTCCAAAAGGGCCATAAGTCTCTCGGCTGGCCTGGGAACGCCTCGGAAGAGCTGGAGGAAGAGATGGAGGAAGAGATGGAGGAAGAGCTGGAGGAAGAGCTGGAGGAAGAGCTGGAGGAAGAGCTGGAGGAAGAGCTGGAGGAAGAGCTGGAGGAAGAGCTGGAGGAAGAGCTGGAGGAAGAGCTGGAGGAAGAGCTGGAGGAAGAGCTGGAGGAAGAGCTAGAGGAAGAGCTAGAGGAAGAGCTGGAGGAAGAGCTGGAGGAAGAGCTAGAGGAAGAGCTGGAGGAAGAGATGGAGGAAGAGCTGGAGGAAGAGATGGAGGAAGAGCTGGAGGAAGAGCTGGAGGAAGAGCTAGAGGAAGAGCTGGAGGAAGAGCTGGAGGAAGAGCTGGAGGAAGAGCTGGAGGAAGAGATGGAGGAAGAGCTGGAGGAAGAGCTGGAGGAAGAGATGGAGGAAGAGCTGGAGGAAGAGCTGGAGGAAGAGCTGGAGGAAGAGCTGGAGGAAGAGCTGGAGGAAGAGCTGGAGGAAGAGATGGCGGAAGAGATGGCGGAAGAGATGGAGGAAGTGTCTGGGGTGAAGGAAGTCTGGGCATCTCTGTTGAGGCTAATGTCCCCACGACCCGGGAACGGATAAGCGGAAGAAGATGAGTGATGAGCGAGTGAGTGAATTGAATTAAGCTGGAGCTCAGTTGAAGTTGCGCCAAGCGTCAGGATAATAACCCTAAACCTAAGCATGAACATAAATCAACAACAGAATGGTTTCAGGAAGAGAGGAGGTGGTCCAGTCAGAGCAGAGACCTCAGAGCCGCTGAGATGATGTCAGTCATCGGACCAGACGTCCTGCTAACGCATCCGAGCTGCAGCAGGTCACTTCTCTTCCCGAACGTCAAGCATGTTTGGTCCAGAGCTGCCGGGAAGGGTTTGCCTCACGGCGACATTCACTCGCCTTTTCAGATTACATGACTCACCATCTTGTAACTGGGAGTCTTGACATCATTTTTGCGGTTCCCGTTACCCAATCCCCTACACACTCACACACACTTCATGATCTGACAATGACTCACCTGACCGGTCTCTTACATCCACATTTTATCACCAAACCTCAAGTGAGAAATGATGCATAGTCCTGCACAAAACATGCGCTGATTATTTGAAAGTGGTCCCAGTGAGCAAATGGTGGAACCTGTGGTGAGGCAATAGATTAACACGCGCAGGGGGGCGTCTGTGCTGCAGGGAGAGCTGACCGTCAGCAAAAACTAAATGACTGTAATGAGAAAGCACCTGGCTGCTGTATCGTGGCATGGCGCCTGGGCCTGAAACCGTGTAACTTATAAATCCCAGCAGCAGAGGAAAGTTCAACCAGGTATTGGCTGAAGGAGCTCACTCATGCGTTTCCCGTTTAACACTTTGAATGTTAAATGGCTGTTCCGTAAAAAAAACAAGAGACTTTGGGCGTTATCAGCGTGGGTGCTAGGCCTGTGTTGAAAAAATAAATAAAATTTCCCAATTCTAAATCGATTCTCATATTAATTCCTAAAAATCGATTCATATGTCTAAAGATCTTTTTTTTTTTTTTTTTTGGGGGGGGGTTATTTTATTTATTTATTGTTTTTTTTTTCATCATTACATTACAACTTTTGGTTTTGGTATTTTTTTGTTTATCCCCAAAAAAGGAAGGTTTTGTTGGACACGAGAATAACTGGTGCCATGTTTTTGCCTTTAAATATGTTTAAAAGGTATGAAAACATTAGGTTATAATTGCATAAATATTTCATTACTTTATATACTGTCTTGGGGTTACATTTGCAAAAAATGCTAAAAACCAAATGCTCAAAAATTAAAAACCAAAATAGACCGAAAATGGAACAAATAAAAACGGAATGTGGGAAAAAATAAAACTCGATTTCATCTCTGTTTGCCCTGGATCTGTTTGGTAATTCTGCCACATGATGTTTCTGAAAGCAGTTCTATCAGCATTCTGGGAGGTGATTGGTCCTTACAGCATCATTAGCTGCAATACTTGCTGTTGAATCTCAATATAATACTAGTATTAATATTTTGCAGAACTACAGTCATATAATTCATGCAACAGCTCAAAAAACAGTTTTAATAACACTAACCCAAATCAATATCGGAATCAAATCGGATCAAATCTTGATAATCGATTCTGAATCTTAAGAATCGGAATCGATTCTTGACATTTGAGTCGATCCCCAGCCCTAGTGGGGGCAGTGCGTTTGTCTTCGACTGTGACTTGGATGATGATCAGATCATTTTATGCCTCTCAGAAACACACAAAACCGGTTAATTCTAAGTTGTTCACGTGTTTCTGCTCGCCAGTGTCTATAAATGTACAATAAAGAACCAGGGATTTTTCCCCCACGACCACGGTGGCTACATCCCAGAAGACCCACCTCGTTAAAGAGCCCGTTGCTTTCCAGGACAAGAAGTCTGGCAGGTCGAAGAAGTGAGCGGCTTTGTCCCAACAGCTTTCCTTTAGGTTCTGATGAAGTGAGAGACATGTGGAGGAATGAGTCACCGTCACCAACCTTCTTCTTCTTCTTCTCCTCCTCCTTTCATCTGAACCCTTCAGGGGTCGCCACAGCAAATCATCTGACTCCATCCAACCCTCTCCTCCGTCTCATCTTCTCTCACACCAACTAACTGCATGTCCTCTTATGTCCACACTAGGCCTGTGTTGAAAAGATTGATTTTCCAATTCTAAATCGATTCTCACATTAATTCCTAAAAATCGATTCGTAGGTCTAAAGATCGATTTTTTTTTCATCATTACGTTACAACTTTTGCTATTTTTTTGTTTAAGGAATGTTTTGTTGGACAGGACCATAACTAGTGCCATGTTTTTGCCTTTATATATGTTTAAAGGTATGAAAACATTAAAGTGTTAGGTTATAATAAGTTATAAATTGTCTATATTTATTTGCTTTATATACTGTCTTGGGGTTACATTTGCATAAAATGCTAAAAACCAAATTCTCAAAATGGGGAAAAAATAAACTCGATTTCATCCATCTCTGTTTCCTCCCTGGATCTGTTTGGTAATTCTGATCCATGATGTTTCTGAAAGCAGTTCTATCAGCATTCTGGGAGCTGATTGGTCCTTACAGCATCATTAGCTGCCAATACTTGCTGTTGAATCTCAATATAATGCCAAAGATCTACAGAAGATAGCGCATTACCGTTACTGCCAATGGTATGAAATGGTATCCACTTCCTGTCTCCTAAGTGGGCGTGGCCCTCTCCCCACATCGTTTTGGAACATACAACACTAGATACAGTACAACTTTCTTCCAAAAAGACTTAAATAATAACAATAACAGTATTATTAAGCAAAGAAGCAAGTTTTATTTTAGTTTTAAACTTCATTTTATCCGATTGGAAAACGATGAGAGCCAAATCTCGCGAGAGTGTGTTGCTCAGACAGAGACAGGTCTCAAACAAAGTTCATTTTCTCCTAATCTGTCGGTCTGAAAATTGCCATTTTGGTGTCAGAATGTTCAGAAGGTTTGTGGCTTTTGAAAAATGGGTCCCATATTTACTTAGGTTATTATGGGGCGAAGGAATTGGTAATAATCTGTGCTCACGTTCACTTTTCCCATAGGACTCAATAGACTCAGGACCTGCTTCCGGTCTCCTAAAGGGGCGTGGCAGTCACGTGACACAGATACAGGAAACCCAACCGTAGTGGGCTGTCTCGTTTATTGAACGTCTCTGATAATACTAGTATTAATATGTTGCATAACTACAGTCATATAATTCATGCAACAGCTCAAAAAACAGTTTTAATAACACTAACCCAAATCAATATCGGAATCTAATTGTATCGGATCAAATCAAATCATGATAATCGATTCTTAATCTTAAGAATCGAAATGGATTCTTGACATTTGAATCCATCCCCAGCCCTGGTCCATACATCTCTTTGGTCTTCTTCTTGACATCCCTCCTAGCAGATCTAACGTCCTCCTCCTACAAATATAATCCCCTCGGCTGGACGTGTCCGAAACGATTTTATTCTCATTATATTACAACTTTATTCTCGTAATATTACGACTTTATTCTTGCAACATTATGACTTTATTCTCATAATATTACGACTTTATTCTCATAATATTACGACTTTATTCTCATAATATTACGACTTTATTCTCATAATATTACGACTTTATTCTCATAATTTCCTTTTTTTTGTCTTAGTTTGGCCCTAATACTCCGTGGTAACAGGGCAAGCAGGCAGTTGAGAGAGGAACAGCAGCAGCACAGAGGCCGGTGGTCACGGCGGTGACCCCCGCTCACCTCTCACCTCTTTCAGCCAGAGCAGCTTGGGGGGCTGCATCTCTGGTGACATGACCCCCCCCACCCTGCTCAGGACCCGGTGGCCGCCGCTTGTGATGCGAGTGGCCTGCTCTGCAGCGCGATGGTCCATCCACATCACCACGTTCCTCTGCGTGACACCTGAACAAACAGGACACACACGGAGAAGGTCAGGGATTCCCAACAGCAGAAACTAGACACTGTCAAAGAGTTAACACCAGTACTGGAGTTGAGGGGGGATGAGGGGGGATGGCATCCCCCCCCTGAAATAAAAACGGTCCAAATCATCCCCCTGTAAAACTGCCATCCCCCCTTTCCATCCCTTATGTCATTTCATCAATTAATGTGGTTTTACTGCTATTTCAACATTTAGAGTCATCACCAGAAAAATAACACCAGAAAAATGTGACAATTTTCACCTGTTTCAGGTAAATTTTCACTTGAAATAAGTAGAAAAATCTGCCAGTGGGACAAGATTTATCATCTTATTACAAGCAAAAAAATCTTGTTCCACTGGCAGATTTTTCTACTTATTTCAAGTGAAAATCTACTTGAAACAGGGGAAAATTGTTTTTTCCAGTGATGAGTCTTGTTTTAAGTGGAATTTTAAGACATTTTAACTAGAAATAAGACAAATATTCTTGTTTTTGCAGTGATCCATGTTACTTATCCTGTGAAGGACAGAGTCATATTGATAAGTTCAGAAAACTGTTTTTTATTGTTGTGTTTTGATGTATTTGATGTTTACCAGTGGATATTTAAAGCTTACAGAAGGCTGCATTTAACTGCTGCTATGTCATTCCTGCAGTATTTCTGCAGGTGTTTTGGTCAGTGCTATTATTTGTAATATATTATATTATTAGTAATCAGCACAAATTATCTGTCCCCATATGATAAAATCCACCATCCCCCCTGATTTTTTTTTACAACTCGAGTACTGGTTAACACTGAATAAAACCAAAAAATAAAAAAATCACAAGATTACTCTCCGGAGAGGTGATGCAGGAACCTGTCGGATAGATCCTTTCTAGGCAGGTTATAATAAGCATCTTAACCTGATTACAAGCTGAGCGCTCAGCATCCATCGTGCTTGATTAGAAAAAACATGAATCACCACGTGTTTAAGGTTCACTTAGACCTCTGACCTGGTTGGGGGAAGGGAGGGGTCTTTTCCTTAATAGGATCAATAAAGTATCTCATTACATTACCGAGGAACAAACTGTTCCAGAGATGCTCAACGGCTGGAGCAAAAAATGTCTCACAGGGACACATTTTGAAGAGAATTCACTAGCAGATGTAAAAAGTATCACCACTAAAGGAAACAAACTTCATGATAACAGAGGAAGAGAGGCTGAATATATGGAAGATACAATCCCCCACCTCGGGTTCCGGCCAATGGAGAGAATTTGAGAGTATGATCAGGTTCTTCATCACCCCAGGAATAAAATGTTAAAAAAAATGGCAACAACTCTATGACTGACCATTTACACATATTTTGGAATTACCCGGCAATCCAATCTTATTGGCGAGAAATAACATCAGAAATAAATTCCATAATTGGCTCTAAGATTAAACATAATAATTTCTGTACAATATATCTGGGAAATATACCAACTAAACTAAATACCTCAGACAAATGCCTCCTTAAAATATTACTAGTAGCTTCCAAGAAAATAATAACGAGGAAATGGCTAAACAAAGAGCCACGAACAAAAAGAGAGTGGGTGACAATTGTAAAGGAGATGTCATGGAAAGGCTGACATTTTCTCTCAGACTCTGCACAGATAATTTTGACAAGTATTGGTACAAATGGGTGAAGCACATGAATGTTGTAAAAGAAGACCTTTTATGTTAACATATTATGAACATTTTCTTTCTTTCCTTTAACAATTACTACAACATGCACCTCATTATTATTATTTCTTTGTCACCTATCTATCAGATATCAAGGTAAATTCTCTATGTGCTCAAGAGTAATATGGACTAAAGATGATATGGACTTAATTCAAATCCCACTCGGGAGCTACTGAAGCTCCTGTCACCTTTACTCTCGGTGGAAATGTTGGAAAAGTAACCCAGAAAACCAGAAATTAACTCAGAAAAGACAAACTGTATTGTGCCGACCCTGGTATCCTGTCTGTTCATGTGTTCATCAGCATGTAGATCCGTGTTATTAGGGCCCAAGCACTTACAGTGCGAAGGCCCTATTGTATCTGTAGGAATTTTTTTCCTATTTTTTTTTTTTGTTTTCCCAATGAAATGAGGGCCTTTTTGCCCCCCTAAACGTGCCCCAAAAGTCACCAAATTTTGCACGCAAGCCAGCCTGGTGAAAAATGTGATATTTAATGGTTTGCATTAATGGCCGTGGCCTAATGGCTCAACAGCGCCCCCTAGAAAACTTTGTGCCTCAAGCCCCACAATACGGTTTGACGTACATGTAGGAAAATCGGGACACACCTGTATCATGTCGCAACTTAAAGAAAAGTCTCTTGGCGCCATGGCCGAAACCGAACAGGAAGTCGGGCCATTTTGAATTAATCCTGTAATTTTGCCGCAATTTATGCCATTTGTTCGACTGTTTCTTCGCCCCCGAACCGTAACGTACACCCAGGTGTGTTATACATCAAAATGTGCGTCTACATCCTGCGACGACACGCATTAATTTTCTCAGTCAAAAGCGTTACCGTGGCGACGCTAGACGCGAAAAAGTGCGCCCCCCCCCCACTTCATCTGATTGGTCCATATTTGATAGTTCCTACTTTCTGCCATAACTTTTGAATGGTTTGACATAAAGACTGGTGGGTGGTGTCATCGGACTCTGTTTTGAGTCCTTGAACATAATTGCTTTAAATTAGCCCCGCCCCTTCATCT